>NW_026136719.1:343271-419281 GCF_905237075.1 Dicentrarchus labrax | reverse complement strand
AGGAGTCAATGCAAAACTCAGATGTCTTCCACCTCTACTTATCTGACTGCAGAGAGGATGACAGAGAACAGTGGACACACAGTTTAACATGATGGACTATAGGACAGGACTGCTGCTGTTAACTATCTGCTGGGCAGGTAGACATCTTCACTGATCTTTAGTTGACATATTTTCATTTTGTGCTGCCAATGTAACACATGACATGAACAGCTTTCTTTGTTTGACAGGTGTTGATGGTCAGACTCTGACAGAATCTGAAACAGTGGTTAAAAGGCCTGGAGAATCTCACAGATTGACCTGTACAGCCTCTGGATTTAACTTTGCTGGCTACTGGATGGCCTGGATCAGACAGGCTCCTGGAAAAGGACTAGAGTGGATTGCTTATATCAGCAGTGGTAGTGGTAGCAGCAAATACTACTCTCAGTCAGTTCAAGGCCGGTTTACCATCTCCAGAGACAACAGCAGACAGCAGCTGTATCTGCAGATGAACAGTCTGAAGACTGAAGATTCTGCTGTTTATTATTGTGCTCGAGACTCACAGTGACACAGGAAGGAGCAACGCTGTACAAAAACCTCCAGTACTTATCTTTATTGGGCTTTTTTCTTTTGTTGTTGTTGTTTTGAAAACTGAAAGATTATTATTAACCACCAACATAAATCATTAAAAAAATAAAATGTTTTAATGATCAGTTCCTCACAAACCATCCAAGTGCAGCACAACAATCAGTTGAAATCATTCAATCAAAAAATGTACCAAATAAATATTACATGTACACATTTCAGGCATATTAACCCTCATCCGAACATATCAGGAGTACTGACTGGGGTCTCTTTGGAGCCAAGAATAGACTACTGCAAGAGACAGCCAGAAAAATTTTAACTTTCTTTTGGAAACATTAGTTATGCAGTTAATGTCATCTGAAAAGAAACAGATAATTATTATTTTGGGAAAGCTACAGTTAACTGGCATATTGGGTATTACTAAAGTGATACTTTAAATCAGAACCCATGGCACAAATTAAGTTAAAAATAACATAAAATAACATAAATATATACAATGAATAATATGAAGTCAATAAATAAAAATTGATTAATAAAATCATGAAAAATTGGAATGATAGAATAAAGCCCCTTTGAGATATGACAACAATTTTACCTCTTGGATCAGTGGGATTTAAGGTTAAAGTTTATATTATTTGGTTAAGTCACAATTATGAGAGTGAAAACTAATGTTGCAGTTCCCGTTATAAAAACACTAGATGGCAGTCAGTGTCAAGTTTCTCTCTCCTCTGTCACTATAAGGAGACTCTCATATCTGCTTATCTCACTGATCTCAACTGACTGACACTCAAAAGCTGGACTGAACTAGGAGTTTTATACTCACACCCTTTGATAAACAGCTGGAAGACTGAAAGAGCGACTGTTTATTCATTCATGCGTGAAATGATATTCTTATATCATGACACAAATGACATCATAAACGACCAATGTGTGGGATTAAGTGGCATCTCAGGTAAGAAAAACACAACAATTCTTATTTTCAGGTGATTATACATAAATAAAAACACACCTATGGATATTATGTTCCATTTCTGCCAATAGATCCTTCTAAATGTTAAACACTGGACCTTTGAAAAAGTTTTAATATTAATGAAGATTTATAATCAGTAGCAATATTTGATTATTTGTATATTGCATTGGACAGAGGCATTCATACATTTATTCAAATGTTACAAAAAGACTTACAGTAAAACAAGGATAATGATAACATTAGGTTAAATAATAGAAGGAAATATACTTAATACTTAATATTAAAAAAACACGCTCAGTCAGGAGAAAGCCAAAATATCAAAATAAGTTTTTAGGAGACAGTTCACGCTGAGGTGAAGACACTGAGAAAAGGAGAAAGACTGAACATCTTTATTTTTGGTGTTTCTGTTTCTCTCTCTGATTCCAGCACTCCTCCTTCTCTCACAGATTTAGTCTTTATGTATCAACACTGTAACTCCAAAATGTCTGACTGTTAAAATGCAAATTCACACACTGATACACAATCCCCACCCATTCTGCCTGCACAATATATATCCTTCATAATAACCTTTGCAGTTGCAGACTCAGCCAAGTTCCCACCATGACAGCTGTACAAAGTCTCTTCCTCTTGGCTCTCATTTCAGGTGAGTGAAGTCGGTGTCCAGCGGAGGAGGAGAAAATGAGCTTTGGATGTCTGCTGGCTCCCCGTCATCTAAACTCTGTGTCTCTTTCAGCTGCTCAGGGTCAGTCCCTCACCTCCTCAGAGCCAGTGGTCAGCAGAGCTGGAGAACCAGTCACTTTGTCCTGTAAAGTGGAAGGACTCACTCTGGCTTGGCTGCACTGGATTCGTCAGAAACCAGGGAAAGGACTGGAATGGATCGGACGCATTGATGGCGGAACTGGCACAATATTTGCCCAAAGTCTCCAAGGCCAGTTTTCCATCACCAAAGACACCTCCAAAAACCTTGTGTCCTTAGAGGTGAGGAGTCTGAAACA
Organism: Dicentrarchus labrax; assembly: GCF_905237075.1. NCBI lineage: Eukaryota > Metazoa > Chordata > Actinopteri > Moronidae > Dicentrarchus > Dicentrarchus labrax. The sequence continues at coordinate 416,755 of NW_026136719.1, read as the reverse complement.
AGAAGACTCTGCAGTTTATTATTGTGCACGAGAGCCACAGTGACACACCAGACTGCAACGCTGCACAAACACTGAACAACACTGATCCCTGTGTGAGAAGCATTGAAACATGTCAGCCCTTTGAAAACAAACTAATTCCCCACCAAATGATGGCCAATTATCAATAAAACACATTCCATCAATAAAAATGTATTTGTCAGTGTGTTGGGACAGTTTATCACGACTCACAGCAACACCTTCATCAATAAGAAGAAAACCTTCCTGTAATTACAACATCATTTTAACTACAATGGCGGCTGCCTTAAAAAGCTCTGTATCATACATCACATCATATCATCGTATCAGCTGTCATGTCTCATGTCTTAATACCTTCATCTGATTTAAATATAGCTCAAAATATTATTCAATATGCAAATAAAGCTTACTTATAAGGAAGTGAAGTGTGTGTGTGTGTGTCAGTGAGAGGACAGAAGAGCTCACATCAGTTCAGCTTCAACATCAACATGTTCTCTGTAGCTCTGATACTGCTGCTGGCAGCTGGATCCTGTGAGGAGCTTTCAGAGGATTCACACCAGGAGGAGACTTTTATCAAAACAATGCTCTGAAGAACAAGTTCCTTTACCACACTCACACTTCTAATAGCTCGATGACATTAAAAGGACAGAATGTGCAGCCTGAGGACACAGCTGTGTATTACTGTGTACGTCTGCCCACAGTGATACAAACCACCAACAGACCTGCACAAATACCCAGCAACCATGTGACTCAACTACACACACTCATTGTTAAAGTACATTTAAATAAATCAGTTATTCAGTCGAGTATTTGTGGCCAGTTACTCTCTGAGAAAGAAGTTGTTGAGTTTTTAAATTGATTTAATCATTCTGTTGATTACAGCCATGACTTTCGGAAGCAATGTGTTCCTAATGACTTTATATCATTGTTTTATGTCTGTTTTAATTTGTGCTTTTTTTTAATACTGGGATACTTTTCCACACTATAAAGGGGGCTAAGGGACAAGACATTTTCCCTCAACACAAGGATATGATGTCTTGCATTATTTCTTGAATCATACAAAGGATTATGCAATAGCATTTGCCAAAACCAAAATTAACTATATGTGTCAATTCACATCACATAATTTACATAAATTAAACATGCTAGCCAAACATCAAAACAGCTGACTTGGAGGGTTGACTCTTGGACATTAATTCCCCAGTTTCATATATCCAGTCTAGCTTTCTCCTCCCTGTGAGGAGGAGTCAATGCAAAACTCAGATGTCTTCCACCTCTACTTATCTGACTGCAGAGATGATGACAGAGAACAGTGGACACACAGTTTAACATGATGGACTATAGGACAGGACTGCTGCTGTTAACTATCTGCTGGGCAGGTGAACAACTTCACTGATGTTGATTTGACATATTTTCATTTTTATTAGCAATGTAACACATAACATGCATCTTTCTGGGTTTAACAGGTGTTGATGGTCAGACTCTGACAGAATCTGAACCAGTGGTTAAAAAGCCTGGAGAATCTCACAGATTGACCTGTACAGCCTCTGGATTCACATTCAGCAACTACGAGATGAACTGGGTCAGACAGGCTCCTGGAAAAGGACTGGAGTGGATTGCTTATATCAGCAGTGGCAGTGGTAGCATCTACTACTCTCAGTCAGTTCAAGGCCGGTTTACCATCTCCAGAGACAACAGCAGACAGCAGGTGTATCTACAGATGAACAGTCTGAAGACTGAAGATTCTGCTGTTTATTATTGTGCTCGAGAGCCACAGTGACTGGAGTTGGTTGAGCAGCTGTACAAAATCCTACAGTACTCATCTTAGTGCTCTATCTGCACACATTGAAACCATTAAAAGTATTTTATGCAAACCAGCATCAGACTAAAGTCTTCATACAATTAACATCACCATGGCTGCATTAAATCAGTAAATGAGAAAATACATGAATAAACAATCTATTAGGAAGATCATCTAACAACAATAACAATTAAGCCTAAATAAATAACATGTCTTCCTTTAATGATCACTTCTTCACAAATCAGCCAATGACAGCCAAACAGTCTGCTGAAATCACTGTCCAGGTCTGAATAAAAGAAAGACATGCAGCTACACATTTCAGCCACATTAATGTTTATATCATTTGGTATCTAAAGTAGCTCACAGTATGAGAGTGAAAAATAATGTCACAGTTCCAGTTATAAAGACACTAGAGGGCAGTCAGTGTCAACTTTCTCTCTCCTCTGTTACTAAAAGGAGAAACTCAGATCTGCTGTTCTCATTGATCTTAACTGACTGACACTTGAACTCTGGACTGAACTAAAGCACAAAACAAGAAAATCTCACTGTTTCCATCACATTCTGTAGATTCATTAAAACCATTTCTGAGAGATGGTAAGAAAGTGGAGGAAACAAAATGCATTTACTTTAATACATATATTGTGTATGTAAATAAATACTTTATATTAAAAAGATATATCTCCAGAAAGGATATAGGAATTAAATAATCATTTTCATGTTCACTAACTATAACTGCAGAAAAATATCTAAAAGTTGTGGAGAGAATATTGACAATTTACTGCAATAAAACAGCTGAATTTGTAAAAAGAAAATGGTGGATTGCTACATATTTCTGACCCAACTGCACATGAAAGTAAAATGTAATAATGAATACAAACAGTAACTTATAAATGCACAACCTACCAAAGGTTTATATTTTTCTGCATTTTGTCTCACAGGTTTCAGTTCCTGAGCAGCTGTTTTCCTCTCGAGGCTCTAAGTCGTCTTCAAACATCTGCAAACATGGAAACTGTTAAATGTCTTTAATGCAAACCTGCAGACAGTTCTCATATTATTTACATGGTCATCACTGTATTTCTGTTTGAAGCAGATACAGTCAGTAAGTACAGTCAGTGAGCAAATTAATGAATAAATTAATGCTGTGATATTACAACAGCCATTTTGTGTTTTTATTATCCTCATACTGTACTTTTGAAGTTAACAATAAATGTGATGAAGGAGGTGCTTGACAGTAAATACATTGTTTCAGGAAAACAGCTCACGTCATATTCAAAGTGTGTCATCATGGTTATTGCAATGTGGATTTGAATAAATATGTTTTCCATTATCTATGATTCATGTTAATATTCATATTAAGAATAATTATCCTGGTTATTGTTTGTAATTATAGAAAAAATTTACAAAATGTTTTAATAGTAAAGATTTAGACAGTAATAGTTTATGATAATAGCAGAGTTTACAGTTGTTTCATTTCTGTAACTCTAAATGCAAAATCTAAAAGTTTCATTTTAAAAATGTTACAGTTGAGTGTGTAATGAAGTTAAAATATCATTTGTAAAGCAGAGGTGATTTCCAGGCATGTTTTCACTCTGCAGATATAATAACATTCAACAGACTCTTCTATTGGCTCCAGTTAGACCAACAGTGATGCTTCATATGTTTGATTCTATGCAAACTCAGTGACCTTCCTTGTTACTCAGCTATAAAAACTTCCCATCAGGCTGTCAGTGGAGTTCACAGCACGTCAGTTTCAACATAAACCATGTTCTCTGTAGCTCTGCTGCTGCTGCTGTTGGCAGCTGGATGTGAGTCTCTCTGGATTAGTCAAAGTCAACAGTTCTTCTTTTGCAGTATAACTTGATCATTTGTTACAAAACATTTTCTTTTTTAACAGGTGTGAAGTGTGAACAGTTGACACAGCCAGCCTCTGTGACTGTGCAGCCAGGTCAACGTCTGACCATCACCTGTCAGGTCTCTTATTCTGTTAGCAGCTACTACACAGCTTGGATCAGACAGCCTGCAGGGAAAGGACTGGAGTGGATTGGAATGAAATATACTGGAGCTTCATATTACAAAGATTCACTGAAGAACAAGTTCAGTATCGACTTAGACTCTTCCAGTAACACAGTGACTCTAAACGGACAGAATGTGCAGCCTGAAGACTCTGCTGTGTATTACTGTGCCAGAAGAGACACAGTGAGAGACAATAACAGGAGAGTCATACAAAAACTACTTCCTCGATTTACCAGCAACACTGGTAACACTGTTTCTTCAGTATTACTTGATTTCCTATGAGACTGTTTTTCTTTTAAAAGTCTTATTTTATCTCATTTAAATAAATGTTAAATTAATTTGCAAACATGGACAGTTAGAATTTAAAGCCTCTTTTTCTTTTCAAGATTGTTTTTTATTTTTTATTTTTGTGTCTTTTTCCTTGGAAGAAATGTTTACAGATGATGCAGAAGGACTACTTTCTGTTTTATACAGTGGTGCCGATTACATGTTCTGTAGTAGTGATGAAACTGTGTCCACATTTCTTCATATGTCTTATGACTTGCCATGCATATATATGACCAACTGCCAGCTCATCATCATCATCATCATCATCATCATCATCATCGTCCTGATTCCTCTTGACAGGTGTTGATGGTCAGACTCTGACAGAATCTGAACCAGTGGTTAAAAGGCCTGGAGAATCTCACAGATTGACCTGTACAGCCTCTGGATTTAACTTTGCTGGCTCTTGGATGGCCTGGATCAGACAGGCTCCTGGAAAAGGACTAGAGTGGGTTGCCAATATCAGATATGACAGTAGCTACATCTACTACTCCCAGTCAGTTCAAGGCCGGTTTACCATCTCCAGAGACAACAGCAGACAGCAGGTGTATCTGCAGATGAACAGTCTGAAGACTGAAGATTCTGCTGTTTATTATTGTGCTCGAGAGCCACAGTGACTGGAGTTGATTGAGCAGCTGTACAAAATCCTATCTGTCTCTTTCAGCTGCTCAGGGTCAGTCATGGGGTTAGGGTGTTGGGTTAGTCAGTTTTTTGTAATATTTGTTGAATTTCTCAACAGCAATCAGTATATCAAATGCTCTGAAAAAACAAAAAACAAAATCAGGTATGTGTGGGTATCCCTGGCCTGTAATAATCCCACACAGTCATAGGGTTAGGGTTATGGGTTAGTTTAAGTTAATTCCGCCAAAATGAAATAATTAGCTGTCCTACCTACCTTCCTACCTCTCTGCCTGTACAGTGTTTGCCCATGAACAGAGTTTTCACAAGGTTGGGCAGATATATTGTTAAAGCTACAGAGCCAGTTGCACAAGAATGGCAGAAAAAGTGCAGCCAAAGTTTTTAGTTCCACCTATACCTACAACAGCTTGAACTGCTACACAAAGCAAGGGAAGAGAAACAGAAGTTTTAAAAAAAAGGCTACGATCAAATAGAGGTTGCATTAAGCAAGAGGTCAAACCAGAGTCAACATCGCTGTGGCTTTGTAACAATGGGGAGAACTGAGGGAGTTGGAGGGCCTGAAAAGTGATTCCATGGTTATTTGTGTTAGACAGGTAGTTACTTGGTTTATAGTGACTGGAGTTGGTTGAGCAGCAGTACGTATCTTTATTCATCCCCACTGGACTGAAAAACTGCTATATCTCATAGGATTGTGGGTTTAACTTCCATTAAGTTGAAATTAGTTTCAATTTATTTGTATATATACAGAATGATACAGAAAATGGATACACATGCTGAAGTTCAAGGAATATAGACACTGGTTTGTACTAAAAACCATACATATGAACGTACACTTACACCTGTTCATGTTGAAAATCACATGTGATATCTGTGCTAAACCATAATATACAATCATCAATAATAATCATCCATAAATCCTTTTTCTACAGCTTATTTTACCTGTTGAGTATATCCCAGCATGTACTAGCAGAAAGCCAGGGACAGGTTTACAGAGTATGGCAGAGCTTCAAACACAACCATCTTTCTGTATTTTAAGGATTCACAAGTTACATTATGTTCACATGTAAAATAGTTGCAGTCCCTCCTTTAGAACCGTAGAGGGCAGTCAAGGACCGACTGTGTTCTTAATGCTGAGCACAGTAATATTAATGTTAATGATATTATGGAACATACATGTATAATGATGTTATGTTATAAAGTTTTCATCCAAATCTGATGGCTTCCCTACCCGGTCAGAACACATGCAATTTAGGTAAAATGGCTATTCCAACTGTGTTATATGTGTGAATGTGTGTGTCTCTAAACATGTTTCAGCCTTGCTCAGTGTGCGCTAAGAAAAGCTGAGACCATGAAGAATACAAGTGGTTTGTAAGATGGATACGATCCAAATCATGTGTTGCTTATACTGTCTGTATGTTACATACTGTATGCTCAGAATCTGGCACCAAATGTTGGATCCAGTCATTTCCATTTATGGTCTGTGTCTTGTCCAACCAGCCTTGAAACCTCATTTAAAAACACATAAGAAGCAAACATTGGGCAAACACTCCTCTAATGAATATCTTTATACAACCAACAAAAAGTATTCCCTCAGGAAGTAGATCAGATCCCTTCAGTCAATAAATATCACTGTTATCCTTTTTATTTTTTCAACACCATGAGGAGGAGTCAATGCAAATTTGGATCTCTTCCATCTTTATTATTTAGCTCACTGCAAACTGGAGACACAGCAAACCATCATCCAGACACACAACACATTTTCACTATGACTTTAACAGCATGTATACTGTTTCTGATGGTATCACTGATTTCTGGTGAATACACAATTCTGCCCTCTTCTTTTTCTGTGTCAAGGTTTCTGTTTGGCTGTGTTCTGATCAAACTGCTGTTCTCTCCAGGTGTTTGCAGTCAGACTCTGACTGAGTCTGAACCAGTGGTGAAGAGGCCGGGAGAATCCCACAAACTGACCTGTACATATGCAGGAATATCAGATAATGATGCTCATATCGGCTGGATCAGACAAGCTGAAGGAAAAGGACTGGAGTGGGTTGCTTACATTTCTGCTCCGAGTGGAAGCACTAAAGCTTATTCCACGTCAGGCCAGAATCGCTTCACCATCTCCAGAGACAACAACGTGGACCAGGTGTATCTGCAGATGAACAGCCTGACAACTGAAGATTCTGCTGTTTATTATTGTGCTCGAGAGCCACAGTGACACAGGGAGCCACAGAGCCATACAGAAACCACTACAGACAGTCACTGATAGAAAATAAAACCACTTTGTACAAGTTTTTAAAATATTAAAATTCAGAGTCATTGATCAATCTCCCAATTAATTCTTTAAATATTTCATTAATGTCATTAATTATATCATATTTGTCATTGTTTATTTCAATCTGTTTTTTTCAGGGTTTTTCAAGTTCCTTGACAAGTTTACATTTTTTTCTTAAATATCTTGAAAGATACAACATACTGTTGTTGACATTGTTTTAACAAAAGATTTTTTAAAACTAATTTAAAAGATTTGAATGCCAGTTTTATCGTACATTAAAGTCCATTTAATCAGTTGGTGAATTAAAAAATAGAAAATTAAAAGGAATAGAAAAAAACTAAAAACACTGATCAACTGGTTGAAAAACAAAGGTACACTCACACAAAATATTTCTATTTGGAATATGAGGTAACTATTGTATTTGTATTTTTTAATGAGCAGATAAATGTGAGTTTATTAGTAGTTTAATGCAACAGCACAGATGCAAATGTTATCTTTTAGTAAATCTTTCTTTCTTAAAAATATTGTTTTTACATAAAACATTCTCTCCACCTTGCCTGGTCTCTCTAGACGACACAGTGTTTACATCTTCAACTGATTTAAATAAAAGATTATTCAATATGCAAATAAAGGTTACTAATAAGGAAGTGAAGTGTGTGTGTGTGTGTGTGTCAGTGAGAGGACAGAAGAGCTCACATCAGTTCAGCTTCAACATCAACATGTTCTCTGTAGCTCTGATACTGCTGCTGGCAGCTGGATCCTGTGAGGAGCTTTCAGTGGATTCACACTAATAAACACATTAGAAACACTGAATAGTCAGATGAATGATGGAGATAATGTTGATTTCTGTTTCCACAGGTGTGAACAGTATTGATCTCATCCAGTCAGACTCAATGGTTGTGCAGCCTGGACAGTCCTTCACCATCACCTGTCAGGTCTCTGGTTATTCTTTGACTGATAACAGCTATGCAACAGGTTGGATCAGACAGTGTGAAGGAAAACCAGTGCAATGGATTTGGCATCGGTGGGGTGGAGGAGACTTTTATCAAAACAATGCTCTGAAGAACAAGTTCCTTTACAAAACACACATTTCTACTAGCTCGGTGACTCTAACAGGACAGAATGTGCAGCCTGAGGACACAGCTGTGTATTACTGTGTACGTGGCTCCACAGTGATACAAACCACCAACAGACCTGCACAAATACCCATAAACATATGTGACCAACCAGTAACACATTCTAATAGAAGAATTGATAACTGAATTCAACTTCACACTATTTTCATTCAATCAATTTAACACAAATAACAATAATATTAATTAATATTTAAAAATATTAGCTACATTAATTAATTTGTATGTTACATTGCAAGTGAGTAAACAAGGAAAATAATACCATTTGTAGATTTGGCAGGAATGGAATATAATGTATGTTTTCATTAGTGTATAATCACCTTTATAAAGGAATCGTTATGTGTTTGTTGCCTTAGAATGAGATATTTTGATCTACACACACTGTGGGTCACCTTGCTTTGGGTCCGCCATGTTTCTACAGTAGCCCAAAACGGACAAGGTAAACACATTGCATTTTTTTGCACGTTTCACGGCCACCGTACAAAATAAAGTCAAAAGCAGAAAGTATTGATTTTTTGTTAAATCTCCTCTGAGTTACACAAGTGAAGATCAAAATATCACCAGTCCAGTCTCGCTCTCTCCTCCCTGTGAGGAGGAGTCAATGCAAAACTCAGATGTCTTCCACCTCTACTTATCTGACTGCAGAGAGGATGACAGAGAACAGTGGACACACAGTTTAACATGATGGACTATAGGACAGGACTGCTGCTGTTAACTATCTGCTGGGCAGGTGAACATCTTCACTGATCTTTAGTTGAAGTTGTTTTCAAAATGCTTCCAGCTTAAAGCAACTGACCACTGTATATTTGTTTTATCTTGACAGATGTTGATGGTCAGACTCTGACAGAATCTGAACCAGTGGTTAAAAGGCCTGGATAATCTCACAGATTGACCTGTACAGGCTCTGGATTCACATTTAGCAGCTATTGGATGCACTGGGTCAGACAGGATCCTGGAAAAGGACTGGAGTGGATCGTTTATATCAGCAGTGGGAGTTGCAACATCTACTACTCTCAGTCAGTTCAAGGCCGGTTTACCATCTCCAGAGACAACAGCAGACAGCAGGTGTATCTGCAGATGAACAGTCTGAAGACTGAAGATTCTGCTGTTTATTAGTGTGCTCAAGAGCCACAGTGACACAGGAAGGAGCAACGCTGTACAAAAACTTACAGTAACTCATCCTCACTGGACTGACTATGAGAAATATTTCTGTTTTATAATCATTTAAACACATTACTGTAACATTCACTTCCTCACAAAACAGCCAGACAGCACAGCAGTCTGGTTGCTTGAATAAATAATAATGAATCCTTTTTTTTCATATTTGTCAAAATAAATATAAACATAAATAAATAAATGCACATAACCAGTCACAGGCAATATAACAACCCCAGGTAAAAACCATTGCAAGTCTCTGAATAACAAATAATAAAATAATAAGTTGGTTAAAAGATTGAATGAATTAATTTATTTTCGTGAGGACAAAAACAGACTTTATTACAAATTTTGTGGGCTGCAGAAAAAAAGTAATACAACACAGTGTAACCAATTAGTGTTGGCAGGGTGTAATAAGTAAAGTTATAATATTACTTTTGAAAACAGTACAGGGTAATGAGTAATACATTATTGTGTTATTTGCCCAACAGTGTTTATGACAAATCCAAGCTTGCCTGTGACAGTTGATCCTTCTTTTATAGCCTGTCAGTGTCCTTCTCTATGCAAAGTGAACTTCCTCACAGTCTGCTATAAAGACTTGATATCATGCTGTCAGTTGCAGCAGAAGAAGAGAAGCTCCCATCAGATCACCTTCAATACCAACCATGTTCTCTGTAGCTCTGCTGCTGCTGCTGGCTGCTGGATCCTGTGAGTCTCACTGAGGCAGAGACACTGACAGTATGATCACAGCACACTGACTGTTCACTGTTATCACACTGATTCAATATGCAACATGTTTTCCTCCACAGGTGTAAAGTGTGAACAGTTGACACAGCCAGCCTCTGTGACTGTGCAGCCAGGTCAACGTCTGACCATCACCTGTCAGGTCTCTTATTCTGTTAGCAGCTACTACACAGCTTGGATCAGACAGCCTGCAGGGAAAGGACTGGAGTGGATTAGTTCTGATACACGCATCAAAGATTCACTGAAGAACAAGTTCAGTGTCAACTTAGACTCTTCCAGTAACACAGTGACTCTAAACGGACAGAATGTGCAGCCTGAAGACTCTGCTGTGTATTACTGTGCCAGAGAGACACAGTGAGAGACAATAACAAGAGAGTCGTACAAAAACTACTTCCTCTATTTAAATATTTCAGTTATATTTTATGTCATTTGATTAAATGTTAATTTCATTTTCAAATATAGAGAAGTATAATTTAAATCTTCTCTTTTTAAGAAAGTTGTTCAAATTCACTGTAAAACCTATATAAAGAAAGGTTAATAAATAAGAAATTAAAAGCTTCAACATCAAAATGAATTGATACTTTCATTGCTTTGAGTATGTTCAGTACAGTTTGTTTGTTTAGATGTTAAGTATTTATATACAGGTTTGTTAGTTTAGTTTATTGTCATATTGGAAATATAGTGTCTTTCTGACAATCATCACACAATACAATAAATAATTATTCTACTTTGAGTCACAGTCGAGAGTGTGTCCTATAGTGAACATTAATTCTTCAGTTTCAGCAAACAGACTAAATCTATGTGGTGAAACACATTTAAAATAATAAAATGATGTGTATTTGATATCCAGGAAGGAAGGAAGAGTTTCTGTTGATGTTTGAGAGAATGACAAAACTGTAAATCATCATCCTTTAAAGGAAGTCTGTTTCATGTTGATTTCATTGCACTGTCAGACCATGCTGAATAAAGTTAAAACTGGGCAAGAAATATATTTAAATATAGTGAAAATATGACTGGACAACACAAAGCATTGAGGAGCATTATTACAGACCATCTTATTTACAGAGGTTTAATTTCCTAATAGTATGTTCACAGTACAATGCCTTGTATGTTTTTCCTGTTGTTCAAATATTCAGTTAAAGTGCACTCATCTTCTATCTTCCCTTTTTAATCCTGTAGAGGGAGGTCTATGCAAACTCTTCATTCTTTATAAACACACCAACAGCAACTGTGAAATCATTTTAGGCAGGACAACTGACACAGTCTTATAAATCTTAGAAAGACTTTGATCAGAAAATCAGTGAACTCCACAATTTACTATAGAATGGAAAATATTTGTAATGGCTATTCATGGTAAGAAAATCAATTCTGATATAACAAAATGTAATGTTTAATATTGTATGTATGACACATAAATTCTTTGGTTACAGGAGTTTGGAGTGAGATCAAACTGGACTCCCTCTGAGGTGAAAAGACCTGGAGAGACAGTGAAGATGTCATGTATCATTAGAGGTGGGCGATATATATCGTTTGCGATAATATCGTCATTGTTGTTTTGACGATGTGCAAATTTCCATTATCGAGTTTTTAAATTACTTCGACAAAAACAATGAAACGCCCGCGGGAAACTCCTCACATCCATTAATACACGGTGCAGCAGCGCTCTCTACAGCATGGCAGGATTCAGTCACACAACTAGTGGGCCTCTCGCTAGCATCCTCCTTGCAACAGTTTAGCAGCGCGTTGCGATGGTAGAGAGAAAATGCAAGCACCTCCAGTCCCTGAAGCTACCGGTACTTCAGATGATTTAGTGCCGAGACGTGGGCTTCAGCGTTCAGAGCGCTAAGCGCCTTCAGCGGTAAAAAGATGTCAGCGGAGACGTTTTTTTAGCGCAGCGCTCAGAGTGCTTCAAGTTGAAATCTGTTCAACTTTTAACACCGCTGGGCGCTTGGAAAATGAGTTTTTGAGCGCTCTCAGCGCTGTAAACGCGTTTGGTGGACACAAGTCCAGCTCAGACAATTCTAATCACATTTTAAAGGATATCGGCTGATTATCGTTATCGCCAAAATCCCAAAAAATATTGAGATATTATTTTTTGCCCATATCGCCCACCCCTATGTATCATATCCGGTTATAGCATGACAAGCGGCTATTTTTCCTGGATTCGACAGAGGCCAGGGAAAGCTCTGGAGTGGATTGGAACAATTAATTCAGGTTCAAGCTCTGTTACCTATTCCAGCTCCTTTCAAAGTTGTTTCATTATGACTGAAGATGTGTCCAGCAGCACTCAGTACCTCGAGGTCAACAGCCTGACAGCAGAAGATTCTGCTGTTTACTTCTGTGCTCGAGAAACCACAGTGACTGAAGACAGTGGAGCAGCTGCACAAAAACCTCCACAAACAACAAACAGCAGTGTGATCTTCTTCACTTCTGGGTTTTCTCATATATGGATATGAACACATATATAGTGTCACAAGTAATGTTCATGTAAAGTCAGTGGAGAGAAATTAGCAAATAAATTAGCAGCTTGAAGCATAGCAGCCCTTCCTGTTCTTATATAACAGTATGCTGATGTCACGGGGGGAAGTTTGATTTTATTTAAGCATGCTTTTACTTTGAATTTGCTGTGTTTTTGTCTTTATTATTGCATGCTTTTATTTTGAAGTGTGGTGTGTGTGTTTGTTTCGTTGGTTTTACTTCCCCACCGGAGACATGCCTTAATCAAGAGTAAGGACTTACACCTGGGACCCAGAGAGGGAAGTGACTGTTCTTGGATAAAAAGGACACTATCGAAGACACCCGGGGCACGAGGGAGGACACGGAGGGCACAACGGGCCGGACAGCAGGAAGCAGACAGAGAGACAGAGCGGATCATCGGCCTGGACGAGGTCTGAAGAGACACCGGAGCAAACACCGACCGCTAGCGGCTATAATTGGGAGAAGGTAAAACTTCTCCCTCCCGCGTAAGTCCCGTTTTAGACCGGTGTTTGTGTAGTGTGTAATATATAAAGTTGTGCCTTGTTAAAGGACATTGACTGGCCCTGAGTTTCCCTCGACAGGCTGCCGAAGAGCGGAGCCAGGTGAAGAGCAGGTGGTCGCCACCAGAGACCCGCGACTGCCGTTGTTGACCTCCCACTCCATCCGTCCTGCATTATTTTAGCTGGGTTTTAGTTGTTTCTGTTCTTTGTTTTAGTTTCTTTGAAGGTAGAGCTTTTAGTTGTTTTTACTTATCTTAAAATAAATTGTGTTCAACTCCTACTGGCTGTACTCATTGTTTTAAAAAGAACACTGTTTACTGCTCTCCCCCGACATAAAACAACCTGTTTACCCTAACTTTAATTTGGTGATCCTAACAGGTCCTAGGCCTCAGCTAAAAACCTAGGTGGCGTTGTCGGCACTTGTGTTTTAATTTATCCACCTTAGCACGGCTCACACTTACAAGTAGTGATTGAGACCAAAGTGTAGTTTGCTACCAAACTAAACTGCATTTGACATTTAACATGTCAACATGTATTGGACGTGATGTATAACACAATCTCATTGCCCTAACACTCAGATCTGCTGTTGATACATGAGCGCTCATGTACACTGGATATTGTGATCAGTGAACAACAACTCTGTCTTGTCTCATCCTCACTGGGCTGAAAGACCCTGCACTGTGTCACATGATTGATGACCTCAAAGGGAAATCAAACAATAGAAGACACAGACCAAAGATCTCAAACCGCTGGGCTACCCAGCCCTCCACCCCCTCCCTGCACATGATATCAATAATACAATAATATAACTGAGAACAAGAGAGCAGGTTCCAGGGCTTTATTTGTTGTTCTGGAAACAACAAATATGATTATAAAAATGTACAGAAACTGCTGTTTACATTTTGTTATGTTAGTAATGGAAATATATAAGTTATTGAGCATAGCGTTAGTTCAGGCAGGGCACGAAGTCAGGCTTAGCTGTCAGTTACAGCTATATCATATGATCACAGCTAGTCATAAACATACATCAGCTGATTCCTCTAAACTTCCCATTGGATACCATACACAGTCAGCTGACAGCTCACCTGATTTCCTCAAGCATCCAATTGGCAAACATCTACATGGCGCCTTATTTAAGCTGCTTTAGCCTGCCTGCCTATCTCTGCTCCTTTTTATGTTGTTTCTAATTAATCAATGTCATTTTCTGATTGCCATTGATGCTTGCTCTGTTCTGTACCCGGGGGGTCTCTGCTGCCGCTCTCCTTGTCTTAAACTTTTCCATGTATGCACATGGAAGGGCAGGGAGGTGTGCTCTCCCTGCCTTAAGGTTTTCCACGTAGGCACGCGGAAGGACAAGGAGGTCCCAGAACAGAGCCATACCGCCAAATGTAAATTCTGCTTGGAATATAAGATATTTTGACAAAAGTGGTCCTGACTGAACTTGAATGTTGAGGCCTCTTTGAGCTTGAGACCCCCTGACACAAACATCTGATTACCACTTATGTATGACTGGATTTAAAGTTCTATTTCATGAGTAATGTTGACAGGTTGATGCAATAAAACAAGCAATATACTGTAGTTATTTAGGGATAAAAGGCAGCTACATCTCCATGGCCAGCAACAAACCTGTTCCTTTACACATTTTAATTAGAAATAAACACAATAATTTAACAAACCAATAACACAAGAAACAAAAACATATAAATCACACTGCATGATATTTGACTGTTTATTTTATTCCTGCTACAACACACAGATACAGTTAAAATGTGTCAATTACAAAAAGTAAGTTATGAACTACCAAAAGATTTTGTTTTTTGCATTTTGTCTCACAGGTTTCAGTTCCTGAGCAGCCGTTTTCCTCTCGAGGCTCTAAGTCGTCTTCAAACATCTGCAAACATGGAAACTGTTAAATGTCTTTAATGCAAACCTGCAGACAGTTCTCATATTATTTACATGGTTCTCACTGCTGTCACTGTATTTCTGTTTGAAGCAGATACAATCAGTACAGTCAGTGAGCAAATTAATGAATAAATAAATGCTGCGATATTACAACAGCCATTTTGTTTTTTATTATCCTCATACTGTATGTTTGAAGTTAACAATGAATGTGATGAAGGAGGTGCTGACAGTAAATTAATTCTTTCAAAAAAACAGCTCACGTCATATTCAAAGTGTGTCATCATGGTTATTGCAGTGTGGATTTAAATGAATATGTTTTCCATTATCCATGATTCAGGTTATAATAGGTAATATTCATATTAAGAATAATTATCCTGGTTATTGTGTGCAATTATAGAAAAAAATAGTCAACATTTAGACAGTAATAGTTTACAGTAAGAGCAAAGTTAAAGTTGTTTCGGTTCTGTAAATGCAGGGACATTTTCAAAATTTACAGTTGAGTGTGTAATGACGTTAAAATATCATATGTAAAGCAGAGGTGATTTCCAGGCATGTTTTCACTCTGCAGATATAATAACAGACTCTTCTATTAATAGTTTATAAAAATAGCAAAGGTTACAGTTGTTTCTTTAAGTGTAAATGTAAAGTTTAATTTTCAAAATGTTACAGTTGAGTGTGTACTGAAATTAAAATATAATATGTGCCTGGTTAGCTCAGTGGATACAGCTGGCAACCCATGTACTGAGGCTGAGTCCTTGCTGCAGAGGGTTCAAATCCGATCTGCGGCCCTTTGCTGTGTGTCATCCTCTTTCCTGTCTGTCTTCAGCTGTCACTATCATAAAAGCCCAAAAAATATTTAAAAAAATCATCTGTAAAGCAGAGGTGATTTCCAGGCATGTTTTCACTCTGCAGATATAATAACAGTCAACAGACTCTTCTATTGGCTCCAGTTAGAACAACATTGAGGCTTCATATGTTTGATTCTATGCAAACTCAGTGACCTTCCTTGTTACTCAGCTATAAAAACTTCCCATCAGGCTGTCAGTGGAGTTCACAGCACGTCAGTTTCAACATAAACCATGTTCTCTGTAGCTCTGCTGCTGCTGTTGGCAGCTGGATGTGAGTCTCTCTGGATTTGTCAAAGTCAACAGTTATTCTTTTGCAGTATAACTTGATCATTTGTTACAAAACATTTTCTTTTTTAACAGGTGTGAAGTGTGAACAGTTGACACAGCCAGCCTCTGTGACTGTGCAGCCAGGTCAACGTCTGACCATCACCTGTCAGGTCTCTTATTCTGTTAGCAGGCACTACACAGCTTGGATCAGACAGCCTGCAGGGAAAGAACTGGAGTGGATTAGTTCTGATACGGACATCAAAGATTCACTTAAGAACAAATTCAGTGTCACCTTGGACTCTTCCAGTAACACAGTGACTCTAAATGGACAGAATGTGCAGCCTGAAGACTCTGCTGTGTATTACTGTGCCAGAAGACACACAGTGAGAGATAATAACAGGAGAGTCATACAAAAACTACTTCCTCTATTTACAACCACTGAGAACATTAACTTTCTACAGTATCACTGTTCTTAACTGTAATTGGTTCAAGGTTTAATTTAATTGTCATAGTAAAATACAGGATTGCACAATTAAAAGCAATTGAATGGAATTATTAAAATAAAAAAGAACAAAGTTAAAGACTAAATTATATTTACAAGGAAGATATACGGTTACACACAGAAAAAACAGATATATGTAGGTAAGTAAAGCGTTATTTATTAAGCACTTTACAGTTACAACGTTTTTCACAAACAAACAACAAATAAAAATGAGTAAAATGAAAAGTTAACATAAGTTAAGCACAATAAGAGAGAGACCAAACTAAAACACACAAAAACAAAGACAAGACAGGAGATCTATAAATAGCCTTGTCCATAGAGATTGGTTTCTAGAAGCTACTTAAAACAGTCCAAAGATAATTTCAGTGATTGGGGAAGATGATTCCAGAGGGCTGGAGCTAAAACAGCAGACAGCAGTCATCTTTTGTTTTGCAGTTGGAACGGGGGATGGATAAAGGGCCAAGATTTGAAGATCGGAGTGGTCGGAAAGTGGAATGAGGAACAGACGGTGATCAGAAGTTTAACTGGAGACAAGGTCATGAAGTGTTTTCGGTGTAATCAGCAGGATCTTATAATGAATTCAGAATTTCATGGGAAGCCATGCAGTGAAATGTATAGATAGTTTTTAATCAAGCCATGAAAACTGGCTCTGTCAGGGTTCTGAGGGGAACCCAGAAGCAGACCGGACAAGAGGTTGAGTTTAAACGGTTTATTAGACAACCAGTGAATAGTGAAAAAAAGGGGAAGCTGGCAGGCGAGAGTGGGAGTCCAGAGGTGGGGGTGATCCAGAGAGTGGCTGGCTGGTAGACCTGGAGTGTGGGGATCCAGTGGCTGGCTTACAGGAGGCGTGGACTGAGTGGACAGGGTTCCAGGGCTGAGTACCAGGAATAATTCCTGAGGCAGAGAGACACGGTTAGTTGCAGACAAAAACAGACGGCAAGAGAACGGCTCAGGCAGGCAGAAGCAGACAGGCAACAAACGGTAGCAATGATAAATAACTGGCTGGAAAGCAGTAGCATACTCAATACTTCACAACAATCCGGCGTTGACTCGATGTGAGTCCTTAAGTACTGCTGAAGACTAATGAGGAGCAGGTGTGGTGATGACCTCAGCCAGGTGTGTGAGCAGCCAGAGATAGACATCACAGAGGTAGATACATTCTGTCTGTGGTTATTCACATTGGTCATTTTGTTGATCCTATTTGCTTTCAATAGATATGATATTTACAATGTTTGTACAGCCTTTAAAAGTAAATATGAATATGAGTGATAGTGTACTTGTGACAAACATAAAGGGCTTTTGAGGATTTTGTTATCATTTGATTCACAACTCTAGAACATCTAAAATAACACAACATCAAGTCAACATACCGTGAACTTCTGTTATCAGTTATGCTCTGAAGGTTTTTCAATTTCCTGGCCTAAACATATCCTCTTTAGAGAGTCACTTCCGCCTCTCTCTGCACCTCTGGGACCACACCTGTGGCAGCGAAACTTTGTAGAAACCATCAGATGAGCTACAAATAAACTTCCTCAAAGACTCATCTTTCACAGCACATATATTTGCATCTCAGCATGTATCCAGGCGTGAATTGGCTGACATACATACAGCAAACTCACATCTTCACAGACAGAAGCAACACTCAAGCCTTCAGAATAGTGTCAACATAAGCATTTTGAACAAAGTGTGTCACTGACTGCCACTGCTTGACTAATGGGATATTATAAGAGAAGTCTACCAAGAACTTTTAGAGGGTTGTGATTCTGGATTTTAAAATGAGGCTGCCACAGGGATTCTGTACATCCGTAGTGGGTCATTAAGGCGGCCAGGCATGTCACCGTTGTGCAGCTGGAAACCATAAAGGACATTTACCATAAACAGTAAGGTTTCAGCATCCTGGATTCACATTCAGCAGCTATCGTATGGCCTGGGTCAGACAGGCTCCTGGAAAAGGACTGGAGTGGAATGATAATGGTGGCAGTACCAAATTCTACTCTCAGTCAGTTCAAGGCCAGTTTACCATCTCCAGAGACAACAGCAGACAGCAGGTGTATCTGCAGATGAACAGTCTGAAGACTGAAGATTCTGCTGTTTATTATTGTGCTCGAGACTCACAGTGACTGGAGTTGGTTGAGCAGCTGTACAAAATCCTTTTCTCATCCTCAGTGGGCTGATAGACCCTGCCCTGTCTCACATGATGAATGTCCTCAGGTCCAGTAATTTTTATGCAAACCAGCAGCATCACACTGAAGTTTACATACAATTTACATGATCCTTGCTGTCACTATATTTCTGCTTGCAGCGGATACAATATGTGAGTGAATAAATGCATAAATTAATGGTGCAGAAAAACACTGCAATCAATTGAAAACATGATAAACACACTGTCAACATGGCACAGAAAGCAATATTCCGATTGCTCCTTTGGTTTCAATGGATGCACATCATCATTGTTATTGCAGTGCTGATTGTAATGAATATCATTATCCATCATTCATGTTAATACTCACATAAAGAATAATTATCCTTGTCATTGTTTGAAATTACATAATGTTTTAATACCAAATTGTTGTCAAAATATTTAGACGGCAATAGTTTAAAGTTAAAAAAAGCAAAGGTTACAGTTTTTTATTATTTAACTGTAACTGTAAATGTAAAGTTTAATTTTAAAAATGTTACAGTTGAGTGTGTAATAAAGTTAAAATATCATATGTAAAGCAGAGGTGATTTCAGGCATGTTTTCACTCTGCAGATATAAAAACAGTCAACAGACTCTTCTATTGGCTCCAGTTAGACCAACATTGATGCTTCATATGTTTGATTCTATGCAAACTCAGTGACCTTCCTTGTTACTCAGCTATAAAAACTTCCAATCAGGCTGTCAGTGGAGTTCACAGCACGTTAGTTTCAACATAAACCATGTTCTCTGTAGCTCTGCTGCTGCTGTTGGCAGCTGGATGTGAGTCTCTCTGGATTTGTCAAAGTCAACAGTTCTTCTTTTGCAGTATAACTTGATCATTTGTTACAAAACATTTTCTTTTTTAACAGGTGTGAAGTGTGAACAGTTGACACAGCCAGCCTCTGTGACTGTGCAGCCAGGTCAACGTCTGACCATCACCTGTCAGGTCTCTTATTCTCTGAGCAGCTATGCCACAGCTTGGATCAGACAGCCTGCAGGGAAAGGACTGGAGTGGATTGGAGGTGCATGTGTTGGATGCACAACATATTACAAGGATTCACTGAAGAACAAGTTCAGTATCGACTTAGACTCTTCCAGTAACACAGTGACTCTAAACGGACAGAATGTGCAGCCTGAAGACTCTGCTGTGTATTACTGTGCCAGAGAGACACAATAACACAAACCATCAGTAGACCTGAACAAAAACCCCTCAGTTCTGAACACTTGTAACATGAAGCCACCAGAGGAGGAGCCCTCAGACCACTAATGATTTCAACACCAGTTCACTGTTACAGTGAAGACAGAAACACACTTCAGACTATAGCAGCATAACTAAGGGATGGTTCAGGACTCACCTGATCCAGCCCTAACTATAAGCTTTATCAAAGAGGAATATCTTAAGCCTACTCTTGAATGTGGTGAGGGTGTCTGCCTCCCGAACCACAACTGGAAGCTGGTTCCAGAGGAGAGGAGCTTGGTAACTGAAGGCTCTGGCTCCTGTTCTACTTTTAGAGACTATAGGAACCACAAGTAGCCCAGCATTCAGAGAACGTAGTGTTCTAGTGGGGTAATAGGGTACTATGAGCTCTTTAAGATATGAAGGGGCCTGACACATTAGAAACACTGAATAGTCAGATGAATGATGGAGATAATGTTGATTTCTGTTTCCACAGGTGTGAACAGTATTGATCTCATCCAGTCAGACTCAATGGTTGTGCAGCCTGGACAGTCTTTGACCATCACCTGTCAGGTCTCTGGATATTCTTTGACTGATAACAGCTATGCAACAGGTTGGATCAGACAGTGTGAAGGAAAACCAATGGATTGGATTTTGCATCGACGGGGTGGAGGAGACTTTTATCAAAACAATGCTCTGAAGAACAAGTTCCTTCACAACACACACACTTCTAATAGCTCAGTGACTCTAACAGGGCAGAATGTGCAGCCTGAGGACACAGCTGTGTATTACTGTGTACGTCGGTCCACAGTGATACAAACCACCAACAGACCTGCACAAATACCCAGCAACCATGTGACTCAAATACACACACTCATTGTTAAAGTACATTTAAATAAATTTGTTATTCAGTCGAGTATTTGTGGCCAGTTACTCTCTGAGAGAGAAGTTGTTGAGTTTTTAAATTGATTTAATCATTCTGCTGATTACAGCCATGACTTTCTGAAGCAATGTGTTCCTAATGACTTTATATCATGGTGGAATACTTTCCGTACCCACTGTAAATGTCCTCACTTCAACTAGTCAAAGAAAATGATACAATACAATTCCTTTGTGAGAACCACTTACATTTTAATAGAAAAATAATTAGAACAGACATATAAATGTAGAAATAATATTACTGTATATATTTTGGAATATTTTGCATATTCCACAGAACTTCATTCAAAGTAACTCCTCAATAGCTGAACAACAGCCCAATAGTGAGAGCATTAAGTATTTTTTATAGTATATATGTATGTATAATTGTATGTTTTAGTTTAGTTTAAATGTAGATTTGTGTTTATCTTTTCTGTTCTGTATTTCACATTCCATATATTTTTAACAACAAATTAAAATATATAATCATAAAACATGTTTTGTACCTGTGTTCTTGTATGTTGATGCTTGGAGAAGAAAACACGTTTTGTTCTTTTTGTGTACAAAAACAATAACAAAACTTTCAAGTTTATCATTCAAATACAGAAACACCAACTTTCATTAATTATATTTTCTCTTGTAGAAATAATTCTCTATTTTAAGTTAATTGGTGTTCCATGTTCCCTTTTTAAACCTGCAGAGGGAGCTCTATGCAAACTCTTCCCTCATTACGAACATCATCAGCAACTCACTGAACACTGAAGTTTCACATGATCCTTGCTGTCACTGTATTTCTGTTTGCAGCGAATACAATATGTGAGCGAACAAATGCATTAACAAATGCTGCAGTAAAACGCTGTGCTCAAACTTCATCAGGAATGTGGTGTCATATTCAAAGTCTGCTGTAATTAATTTAACACACTGAACACACTGTAAACATGTTTAATAGAAAGCAACATTCTGGTTGCTCTTTTGTTTCATTGGATGCACATTATCATTGTTATTGCAATACTGATTTTATTGAATATGTTTTCCATTATCTATGATTTGTATTCACATCAAGAATAGCTATAATGATCAATACAGTTGTTGCAGTTATACAAACTGACATGTTTTAATATTGAAATGTAGCCAAAACAATACATTTAGACAATAATAGTTTACAGTTAATGAAAAGTACAGTTTGATGTTCAAAATGTTACAGTTGAGTGTGTAATAAAGTTAAAATATCATATGTAAAGCAGAGGTGATTTCCAGGCATGTTTTCATGGATTTGGATTACATTTTTAATATAACCCCCCAACTCTGATAGGAGGTGCTAAATTCATTCTCTCAGGGAAACAGCTCACTTCATATTCAGAGTGTGTTTGAATCATTTGAAAACATGATAAACACACATGTCTTATAGAAAGCAACATTATTGGTGATTGTCCCTTTAGTTTCCATGGGTGCACATTATCATTGTTACATTAATGTATATATTCTGCATTATAATTACTGTTAATATTCACATTAAGATTATGATAATGATCCTTATCATTGTTTGCAATTATACAAAAATTTCAATATTGACTTGTTTAGATTTAGAGAGTAATAGTTTACAGTAAGAGCAAAGTTAAAGTTGTTTCAGTTCTGTAAATGCAGAGGAAATTTTCAAAATGTTACAGTTGAGTGTGTAATGAAGTTAAAATATCATATGTAAAGCAGAGGTGGTTTCAGGCATGTTTTTACTCTGCAGATATAATAACAGTCAACAGACTCTTCTATTGGCTCCAGTTAGACCAACATTGATGCTTCATATGTTTGATTCTATGCAAACTCAGTGACCTTCCTTGTTACTCAGCTATAAAAACTGTGAAGTGTGAACAGTTGACACAGCCAGCCTCTGTGACTGTGCAGCCAGGTCAACGTCTGACCATCACCTGTCAGGTCTCTTATTCTGTTAGCAGCTACTACACAGCTTGGATCAGACAGCCTGCAGGGAAAGGACTGGAGTGGATTGGAAGCAGAGCTAGATCCACCACATATTACAAAGATTCACTGAAGAACAAGTTCAGTATCACCATAGACTCTTCCAGTAACACAGTGACTCTAAACGGACAGAATGTGCAGCCTGAAGACTCTGCTGTGTATTACTGTGCCAGAGAGACACAATAACACAAACCATCAGTAGACCTGAACAAAAACCCCTCAGTGCCTGAACACTTGTAACATGAAGCCACCAGAGGAGGAGCCCTCAGACCACTAATGATTTCAACACCAGTTCACTGTTACAGTGAAGAGAGAAACAGACATGATAAGAATTAAGAAAATAATATAGAATATTAATGATATCAAAAACACATGGAGGCATTTTAGAAAACATTTTTTTCTCTGTCTGCCTCAGAAATGTAAATCATTTATTTGCATTGACTGAAAAACATGGTTATTAATGTCAAACACGTATTGAAGAGTTACATGTTATTCCTTTTCAATGCTTAATTAATATTCTCAAATGTATTCTTCACTGTTATTGCTACTTGGGTTTTTGGTCCCTTAAGTCTTGAAAATAGTATGATATATGAAATTTGAAAGAGATTTTCTTGTGAGAAATTCAACATTGTAACATAATGAACAACATTTGTTAGGGTGTTATTTGACATTCATTTACATTAAAATGTAAAATGTTAAAAAATACTCACTTTAGGTGTATGGTAATATTGATAAACTATTGTCGAGGTCTTCCCATGATGCAGACTGTGGTCTATAATGTGGTCTTTAATAAGGGTCAACCAACTTAAATAATGTGTTTGTCAACATGTTGCACAAATTATACTGAAACATGCAAGAGGGACTCTTGGAGGAATGACTAATGTACAGTAAACATTTATTCTGCAGTTTCACCAAACATCAACTGAGATCCAAGTCAAATCCAGTTCCACACTGTGAGGAGGAGTTAATGCAAAACTCAGATGTCTTCCACCTCTACTTATCTGACTGCAGAGAGGATGACAGAGAACAGTGGACACACAGTTTAACATGATGGACTATAGGACAGGACTGCTGCTGTTAACTATCTGCTGGGCAGGTGAACATCTTCAATGATCTTGATTTGACATATTTTCATTTGTGCTGCCAATGTAACACATGACATGAATATCTTTCTTGGTTTAACAGGTGTTGATGGTCAGACTCTGACAGAATCTGAACCAGTGGTTAAAAGGCCTGGAGAATCTCACAGATTGACCTGTACAACCTCTGGATTGTCATTCAGCAGCTACTGGATGGCCTGGATCAGACAGGCTCCTGGAAAAGGACTGGAGTGGGTTGCCACTGATGGTGGTGGTAGTAGCAAATACTACTCTCAGTCAGTTCAAGGCCGGTTTACCATCTCTAGAGACAACAGCAGAGAACAGCTGTATCTGCAGATGAACAGTCTGAAGACTGAAGATTCTGCTGTTTATTATTGTGCTCGAGACCCACAGTGACACAGGAAGGAGCAACGCTGTACAAAAACTTACAGTACTCATCCAAACTGGACTGATGGACTAAGAGAAACAATAATTTCAGTTATTTTGAAGAAATACATGAAAACTGAAATATTATTAACCAACAATTATTAACAACAATAACCTTTGAATAAATACAATGTTTTAATGATCAGTTCCTCACTGATCAAGGTCAGCACAACAATCACAAACATACTACATGTATATTTCAGTCATATTAACCCTCATCCTAACATACTGTTTTTATACTCTGACGATCATTCAACAAACAATAATAACCATTTAAACACATTAAAATCTGTGACTGTAACAATCACTTCCTCACAAAACAGCCAGACAGCACAACAGTCTGGTTACTGAAATCATTGTCCAGTTATGATGAAAAGAAATACTACACACAAGCCCAAACTTTTCTTTCTGTTTTTCACATTCACAGAATAAACAACAACAGTTTATTGGTGTTCTCACATATGTAGTTGAGACAGGGAACAATACATATTCTGTTGATCTGAGTGTAAATGTGAATGTTTGACTTGTTTTAGATGATTTGTTAAGAATGTACCAACTTTAACATTAAGTTCTGTTTTAAATAATAAAGATACTTTCTTGTTTTCTGTCTTTCAAAATAAATGTTCATAACACAATTCAAAGCTTTGACTACTTAATTAACTAATAGATCATTATAATTTACACAACTTCATAGAGATGTTAATTCTTCAAACTGGAATCAATAGTGAATCAATAGTCTATAGTGTGTTTGTCAGAGATGAAGAAAAGAGAAGAAGTTCCACCTTCTGTCTGTGTGAGAAGGACAAATGCCTGAAGATTTCATCCTAATGTTGAATTATTTAAATACACATTAGTCAGCTGATTTACTGTCATCAGGATGTAAAAGAGCCTCCTTGTGTGTTGCTCATAAGGAAGTGAAGTGTGTGTGTGTGTGCCAGTGAGAGGACAGAAGAGCTCACATCAGTTCAGCTTCAACATGAACATGTTCTCTGTAGCTCTGATACTGCTGCTGGCAGCTGGATCCTGTGAGGAGCTTTCAGTGGATTCACACTAATAAACACATTAGAAACACTGAATAGTCAGATGAATGATGGGGATAATGTTGATTTCTGTTTCCACAGGTGTGAACAGTATTGATCTCATCCAGTCAGACTCAGTGGTTGTGCAGCCTGGACAGTCTTTGACCATCACCTGTCAGGTCTCTGGATATTCTTTGACTGATACCACCTATGCAACAGGTTGGATCAGACAGTGTGAAGGAAAATCAATGCAATGGATTTTACTCCGGTGGGGAAGAGGATACTTTTTCCAAAACAATGCTCTGAAGAACAAGTTCCTTTACAACACACACACTTCTAATAGCTCAGTGACTCTAACAGGACAGAATGTTCAGCCTGAGGACACAGCTGTGTATTACTGTGTACGTCAGCCCACAGTGATACAAACCACCAACAGACCTGCACAAATACCTAGAAACATATGTGACCAACCAGTAACACATTCTAATAGAAGAATTGATGACTGAATTGAAAACCAATGGATTGGATTTCCCATCAGTGGGGTGGTAGCTCTGGCAGCTTTTATCAAAACAATGCTCTGAAGAACAAGTTCAGTTACAGCAGAAACACTTCTGCTTGAACAGTGACTCTAACAGGACAGAATGTGCAGCCTGAGGACACAGCTGTGTATTACTGTGTACGTCGGCCCACAGTGATACAAACCACCAACAGACCTGTACAAATACCCAGTAACCATGTGACTCAACTACACACACTCATTGTTAAAGTATAAATCAGTATTTGTGGCCAGTTACTCTCTGAGGGAGAAGTTGCTGAGTTTTTAAATTGATTTCATCATTCTGCTGATTACAGCCATGACTTTCTGAAGCAATGTGTTCCTAATGACTTTATATCACTGTTTTATGTCTGTTTTTTAAGGTTCTGGAGTGGCCATCTCAGTCTCCTGACCTCAATATTATTGAGCCACTCTGGGAAGATCTCAAACAGTTCATGCAAGACAGCCCAAGAATTTACAGTAACTGGAGGCTTTTTGCCAAGAAGAATGGGCAGCTTTACCATCTGAGAAAATAAAGCACCTCATCCACAAAAGACTTCGAGCTGTCATTGATGTTAAAGGGGGCAATAAACAATATTAAGAACTGGGGTATGTAAACTTTGGATCAGGGTCATTTGGGTAGTTTCTGTTGTCATTATGATTTAAACAGAGTAAACACAGTTGTTTGATAATAAATAGCTTCACCCAACCACTAACCATGAGTGAAAGAAAAGTTTTTGTGTTATCATTCATATTCTCGGAAAAATGGCCAAGAAATCATAAATTCTGCCAGGGTATGTAAACTTATGAGCACAACTGTATGAGGTCTTGCATTATTTATTGTATGATACAGGATTATGCAACAGCATCAACTGTATGTGTCCTTTCATGAACAAATGCCGTTAGTATGTCAATAATATACAATTTGGCCAAAAAGATATATAAAATGGTAATCACATTCTAAGACTATAATTAATGAAAAATATGTCTGTCCCAGCAGCAGCCAACTACTGTATTTTACAATGCAAATGTAATACACTACACTAATACACAGCTCTGATTCACAACACAATCCTATCTGGTGGTTTGGCCCACTGGCCCCGTCTTCTTCCGTCGCAGCAGCTTTAAGGCAATCGGTCTAATTGCTAAACTACTGCAGGTGTGCCTGACCAGTCGGAGGGTAGGGCGGTACCTGGAACAGGACACAGGACAGAGCAGAGGCAAAACATACAAATGTAACACTACATGTACATCTACTTTCCATGTTCTCTTTTTAGACCTGCAGAGGGAGGTCTATGCAAATGCTTCCTTCCTTATATTCACACCATTAACAGCTCTCAAATCATTTATGACAGAACAACTGGGACATTTTATAAATCTTAGAAAAAAATCATATCACTATAAGCGTGGAAAATATGATTTACTGGGGTTTATTCTTTATCGTCACTATTCATGGTAAGAAAGTAAATCTGCTTAAACACACTAAACAAACTCTTTTGTAAATATCTAACCTGCAAAACGACTTCGATGATAATCACCATTTCTTTTCTTGCAGGAGTTTGGAGTGAGATCAAACTGGACCAGACTCCCTCTGAGGTGAAAAGACCTGGAGAGAAAGTGAAGATGTCATGTATCATATCTGGTTATAGCATGACAAGCTACAATATTCACTGGATAAGACAGAGGCCAGGGAAAGCTCTGGAGTGGATAGGAGAGATGAACACAGGTTCAAACTCTGCTATCTATGGCAGCTCCTTTCAAAGTCGTTTCATCATGACTGAAGATGTGTCCAGCAGCACTCAGTACCTCGAGGTCAACAGCCTGACAGCAGAAGATTCTGCTGTTTACTTCTGTGCTTGAAGAGACGCAGTGACTGAAGACAGTGGAGCAGCTGCACAAAAACCTCCAGACAACAAACAGCAGTGTGATCTCAATGATATCTGTCTTTCACCACCTACAAAAGAACTTTCATACATCCACATTATATTTCTATGCTGTAAACAAACAAACAGTAATAGACGGAGTTTCTTCAAGTGTTAAATCCTATTAAATTGCCAATGTCATATTCAGAAGTAGAAACCATAAATTAAATGAATTTAGTTTGAAAAGAGGAACAAGCTGAAAACATTTCATCAGACAGAAAGCTTGACAGAATATAGTTACAATGGTAAAATGTCCACAATCCAAAACATATTCTTAAAAATGCAATATAATTCAGAAATATAGCAGATGCTGGTGATCACAATAAAACTGTTATTTGTTTCATTGTAAATGTTCTCATGTGCTGCCCATTATGCTCAAAGTGTGAGACAGAGAGCCTTCATAACAAGATAATTTATACTTTAACTTGTTAAGATTAATATGGTTGTGTTTTTACTGAAAACAACAAAATACTGATTTTATATATATTATAACATGCTAGCCAAACAAAACAGCTGACTTGGAGGGTTGACTCTTAAACATTAATTCCCCAGTTTCATATATCCAGTCCAGCTCCAGTTACAAAAGGTGTAAAGTGTGAACAGTTGACACAGCCAGCCTCTGTGACTGTGCAGCCAGGTCAACGTCTGACCATCACCTGTCAGGTCTCTTATTCTGTTAGCGACTACTACACAGCCTGGATCAGACAGCCTGCAGGGAAAGGACTGGGGTGGATTGGAATGAAACATACTTCAGCTTCATATTACAAAGATTCACTGAAGAACAAGTTCAGTATTGACTTAGACTCTTCCAGTAACACAGTGACTCTAAACGGACAGAATGTGCAGCCTGAAGACTCTGCTGTGTATTACTGTGCCAGAGAGACACAATAACACAAACCATCAGTAGACCTGAACAAAAACCCCTCAGTGCCTGAACACTTGTAACATGAAGCCACCAGAGGAGGAGCCCTCAGACCACTAATGATTTCAACACCAGTTCACTGTTACAGAATTTTTTTAATTCATTAATTATCCAGAATTTGAATGAGATTTTGATCTTATTAAACCGTCTAATCCTGATGTTATTATGATACTTTTTCCACTTTTGTAACATGTGATATGTACTTACTTGACAGATACTTTTGTCCAACATAGGCTTCATTTAAGAAAAGGCAAACAACATGTAAGAGTTGTTCAGTTGTGTTTTGTGTTTTCTTTTTCCTGTGAATAATTCTTAAGCAGAATATTATTTGGCCAACATTCTAATTTCAAATTCATATGCATGAATAAAATTAATTTGGCTCAAGTCACAGCTCTGACTAAACAACAAGCAATGACCAATCTGGTTCTCTCCACACTGTGAGGAGGAGTCAATGCCTAAACATATGAGTTATGGAGTTAAACCCGGGTTGAGCTTTGATTTTTGTTTCTTTTATCTCTCTATGGGGCAATTGAATATTTGCGCAAGAGCAAAAGCTAAAATAAGGTCAACAGTATGACATAATGACAGTAACATTTCATGCAAATTCAATTAAACTGACTTCTAAAAATTGATTCCAGTTTCACCAAAATACTGAAAGCCAAGTCCAATCTCGTTCTCTCCTCCCTGTGAGGAGGAGTCAATGCAAAACTCAGATGTCTTCCACCTCTACTTATCTGACTGCAGAGAGGATGACAGAGAACAGTGGACACACAGTTTTACATGATGGACTATAGGACAGGACTGCTGCTGTTAACTATCTGCTGGGCAGGTGAAGATCATATCTGATCTTTATTTCATATTTCATTTATGTTGCCAATGTAACATATGACATGAATATCTTTCTTTATTAAACAGGTGTTGATGGTCAGACTCTGACAGAATCTGAACCAGTGGTTAAAAGGCCTGGAGAATCTCACAGATTGACCTGTACAGCCTCTGGATTCACATTAGGCAGCTATCATTTGGCCTGGGTCAGACAGGCTCCTGGAAAAGGACTGGAGTGGATCGCTTTGATCTATACTGACAGTAGTGGCAAATACTACTCTCAGTCAGTTCAAGGCCGGTTTACCATCTCCAGAGACAACAGCAGACAGCAGCTGTATCTGCAGATGAACAGTCTGAAGACTGAAGATTCTGCTGTTTATTATTGTGCTCGAGAGCCACAGTGACTGGAGTTGGTTGAGCAGCTGTACAAAATCCTACAGTCCTAATCTTTACCACAATTATTTCACTAAAATTACTTTATTACCTTGAATTGAGAGAATACATTTTTAAAAACTTTTTCGCTCTGTTTACTCTTGTCCCTAACCCTTGTCAGACGACTCATCTTTGAAATGGTCATTACAGCAGTATAGCATCGTAAGATTGGGGTCATCCCTATGTTCCCCCGCTAAGGTTAGGGTTAGGGTTAGGGTTCCCCGGTCCCATACAAAGCGGGGAACATAGAACCCGGGGAACATAGGTACGCTCCCGTTAGATTTTGGCGTCAAGGCTCTGACTTCTTCACTCCCTACCTACCTACCTTAAAGCAGAGGGAGAGCTGGGACATTTTGCAGCTTAAATAGACCGCCAGATTGGAAGGGTGCGCTTTGTTAGTAATTATGGAGAGTGAGACAGCTCAAGTTGACTGCCTGAACTAGCTCTCAGGCTTCGCTCCATTTGCTTTTTTTGCACATCATCACACAAGTTTAAGTTCCTAACTAGTTTATTTCCTCTTGAGAAGTTTTCCTGTATGTCTATTAGCAAAATTTCTAGCTAACATTAGTTCAAAACGTCTTACTACTTCTCTCTTATGGGTCGGTTAGATAGCTTTCTATTCAAGCTAACGTTGTTGTGTTTGTGTAACACTTTGAATAAGTTGATTCTCAGTGTATATATATTATTCTGGGTCGCTTTTTGGCATCAAAACAAAGTTTTTGATAACAATGTTTGATAGCAAATGTTTAATAACTAACGTTAATTACAAACGCGGTGACGTTTGCTAGCAATATGGTTTTACATTAATGAATTAATTTAGTTAACTTATAGTTTGAGGTATGTTGTTTGCAATTGTTTGCTGCAGAGCACAGTAATTTATGTGAGTAGATAAACATATTCCTTTTATATCAACTCCCTATTATGCTCATACGTTATATGACACTTCCCCAGGAGCACTGTTAAAGTATTTAGGAGGAGGCACTGACTCAGCCCAGGGGCAATCCACCTCCTCAGGAGCAGCCAAGGCTGATGAATCAGGTGATCAAACACTGTCACCATATATATTTCATTTCTAGTCAAATTATCTCATTAAGATATACTAATATAAGATCTAATCATATGACAAGGGACATGTTTTTCATCTCAGGTCCATCTCTATCCTCTGCTCCATCCACTGTGCCCACTGTCCTCTCTGCAACCTCAGCTGTACCTGGTAAGTTAACAACAAAACAGCTTTTATAATTGCTCAGTGTACTGCAGAATATTCTGAGATGAATAATTTTGTCCAAAAATATTATTTTAATTTCCCTATAGGTCCTTCATCTTTGGTCATCAAGATTGATGTGTCTTCTTCAGCATCCAGTTTGGAGCAGGGTTCAGCAGCTCCGCCAGTTGACCCAGCTGAGTGTCCCTCTTTCCTGTCAGACTCAGAAAGGACTGAACAGGTATTAAGAGGGCCACTGCCTATAAAGGACACATTCACATTCCCAAAAAGACACGTGGCAGTAATAGAGGGCCCCAAAATCAAATTTTGCTTAGGGCCCCATGGAGGCTTGGGCCGGCCCTGACACAAACCATCAGTAGACCTGAACAAAAACCCCTCAGTGCCTGAACACTTAAAACATGAAGCCACCAGAGGAGGAGCCCTCAGACCACTAATGATTTCAACACCAGTTCACTGTTACAGTGAAGATAAAAAAATCTTCTTTCAGTTTAATGATTATATTTAACAGGTAACTGTTAGCTGTTAAGTAAATGCATTATTACCTGAATCTGAGTCTTCAGCCAAGTTCTTTTTAATGTTAAATTGTAAAACTGCACAATTTTATTATTCATTAATTATCCCAAATTTAGGGATGATTTTGTTTCTACTTAAACATTTAAATCCTGATGTTATTATGATCCTTGTTTCACTTTTGTAACATGTGATATATACTTATACTTTTGTCCAACAAAGGGTTAATTTAAGAAAAGGCAAACAACATGTAAGAGTTTGATTTTTCAGTTGTGTTTTCTTTTTTCTTTTTCCTGTGAATAATTCTTAAGTAAAATATTATTTGACCAAAATTCTATTTTCAAATAGAGTACAGCCTTTTACACCAATTTTAAATTCAGATGCATGAATAAAATTAATTTGGCTCAAGTCACAGCTCTGACTAAACAACAAGCAATGACCTGTCTGGTTCTCTCCACACTGTGAGGAGGAGTCAATGCCTAAACATATGAGTTATGAAGTTAAACCAGGGTTGATCTTTGATTTTTGATTCTTTTATCTCTGTATGGGGCAACTGGATATTTGTGCAAGAGCGAAAGCTAAAATAAGGTCAACAATATGACATATATAATGACAGTAACATTTCATGCAAATTCAATTAAACTGACTTCTAAAAATTGATTCCAGTTTCACCAAAATACTGAAAGCCAAGAACAATCTCATTCTCTCCTCCCTGTGAGGAGGAGTCAATGCAAAACTCAGATGTCTTCCACCTCTACTTATCTGACTGTAGAGAGGATGACAGAGAACAGTGGACACACAGTTTGACATGATGGACTATAGGACAGGACTGCTGCTGTTAACTATCTGCTGGGCAGGTGAAGAGTTTATCTGACCTTAATTTTACATTACTTTTATTTTTATCATCAGTGTCTGTTACTTGATGTTTTTTTATCCTCTTGACAGGTGTTGATGGTCAGACTCTGACAGAATCTGAACCAGTGGTTAAAAGGCCTGGAGAATCTCACAGATTGACCTGTACAGCCTCTGGATTCACATTCAGTGACTACTATATGGCCTGGGTCAGACAGGCTCCTGGAAAAGGACTGGAGTGGATTGCCTGGATTGATAGTGGTAGTGGTAGTACCAAATACAGTCAGTTCAAGCCACAGTGACACACCAGACTGCAACGCTGCACAAAAACTGAACAACACTGATCCCTGTGTGAGAAGCATTGAAACATGTCAGCCCTTTGAAAACAGTTTACCACTGAATGACTGATTATGACTGAAATATATTTATTAAATTAAAAACATATTTTTCAGTGTGTTCACCTGCATTTAAAAGTAGACAACCCTATTTATTAAAACATTATAATATTATTATTACAACTTCCTTTAAAAAAGCTTTGCATCATTCAATATTAAATTTTTTATATATTAACCTCCACTATCTTCATGAGTATTAAAAGTTATTTTTACAGCAAGTTCATCAAGTTTGTTGAACCAATCATCTAAGTGGTGACATTAAAGTTCATATACGCTCTTCACGTCTCATGTCTTTACATTTTCATTTCATTTAAATATAATACAAAAGATTATCAGAATCAGAATGTATTAATATGTGTGCGTAAGTAGGCTTTTTATGTATGTGTGTGCTTCAGTATATGTGTATAGTAGCTATGAATACTTGGACAGGACAGTTGATCCTCCTTTTATAGCCTGTCAGTGTCCTTCTCTATGCAAAGTGAACTTCCTCACAGTCTGCTATAAAGACTTGATATCATGCTGTCAGTTGCAGCAGAAGAAGAGAAGCTCCCATCAGATCACCTTCAATACCAACCATGTTCTCTGTAGCTCTGCTGCTGCTGCTGGCTGCTGGATCCTGTGAGTCTCACTGAGGCAGAGACACTGACAGTATGATCACAGCACACTGACTGTTCACTGTTATCACACTGATTTAATATTCAACATGTTTTCCTCCACAGGTGTAAAGTGTGAACAGTTGACACAGCCAGCCTCTGTGACTGTGCAGCCAGGTCAACGTCTGATCATCACCTGTCAGGTCTCTTATTCTCTGGGCAGCTACTACACAGCTTGGATCAGACAGCCTGCAGGGAAAGGACTGGAGTGGATTGGAATGAAATATACTGGAGATTCATATTACAAAGATTCACTGAAGAACAAGTTCAGTATCGACTTAGACTCTTCCAGTAACACAGTGACTCTAAACGGACAGAATGTGCAGCCTGAAGACTCTGCTGTGTATTACTGTGCCAGAGAGACACAATAACACAAACCATCAGTAGACCTGAACAAAAACCCCTCAGTGCCTGAACACTTGTAACATGAAGCCACCAGAGGAGGAGCCCTCAGACCACTAATGATTTCAACACCAGTTCACTGTTACAGTGAAGAGAGAAACACACTTATTATTAAGATCAGGCTGTTTCTCTCATTTGCTGACCTGAAGAAGGTCGCCCAGGCTGTCAACAAGTATCATTGCACCATATTTCTTCCAATTTTGATTTCATTTAAGACACATCATGAATTCATGTCACATGGTTTTGATGCTCATATTTGATCCCTCATTGCAAACAGAGAACTTGTAACAGTAGATTTGTCATAATGAACTTAAGAAATTAATTCCCTTGTGAGCAGCTTTATAAGAAGAATTTATTTTCTAAAGGATGTGTACTAAAATAAAGGTAAGACTTTATAATAATGGTTTTACTTATAAAAGGTCTTGTCTTGCCAGGATTGGACGTGCTACGGTAAGCGTACTGACTCACTTCCGGTTCACTTCCTGTTCTGTGTACACTGTTTGGTGCTGTAGCTCTGTCAGTGAACGCTAAATATAAATTAGTTTTACTCGTTACAGCGGTTATTTACCCGCTTAACATTTAAACGTAGACTAGTTCTACTTAAACACTTGGAGTTTCTCCCTCTTTTAGGGACTTTTCACTACTTTCAAAGTTTTTCATACACTCTAGTTTCATTAGCATTAGCAGTTAGCTATGGCTTCTCCCTCTCCCTCTCCTCTGTCCTGCTCAGTGTGTCAGATGTTCAGTTATTCCTCTGCCTCCTTTAAAGATAATGGTACCTGTATTAAATGTAGTTTATTTACTGCGCTGGAGGCGAGGCTTAGTGAGTTAGAGGAACGGCACCGCACCACTGAGATATCTTTAGCCGCTATAGTTAGCCAGCCCCCAGTAGCCGGTGCGGTCCGACCGAAGGTAGCTTCTGTTAGCTCTGTAGATCCCCCGGTAGTTCCCGAGCAGCCGGGAAGACAGGGAGGCTGGGTGACTGAGCGAAGGAAGACTAGAACGGCGAAGCCCACAGGTCACCACCAACCCCTTCACGTTTCTAATACATTTTCCCCTCTCAGCGATACACCCGCTGAGGAACCAACTCTGGTTATTGGCAGCTCCATAGTCAGAAACGTGAAGTTAGCGAAGCCAGCGGCCATAGTTAAATGTATCCCTGGGGCCAGAGCGGGCGACATTGAATCAAATTTAAAACTGCTGGCTAAAGATAAACGTAAATACAGTAAGATTGTTATCCACGTCGGCGGTAACGACACCCGTTTACGCCAATCGGAGGTCACTAAGATTAATGTGGAGTCGGTGTGTAATTATGCTAAGACAATGTCGGACACCGTAGTTTTCTCTGGACCCCTCCCCAATGTGACCAGTGATGACATGTATAGCCGCATGTCGTCATTCCACCGCTGGCTGTCGAGGTGGTGTCCAGCAAACGATGTGGGCTTCATTGATAACTGGAAGCCTTTTGGGGAAAACCTGGTCTGATTAGGAGAGACGGCATCCATCCCACTTTGGATGGAGCGGCTCTCTTATCTAGAAATATGGCGAAGTTTATCTCTAAAACCTGACAGTCCAGAGTTAGGACCAGGAAGCAGAGCTGCTGTCTTACACACTCCTCTGCGCTTTCTTTAGAACAGTCACCCACCCAAAACCCCATAGAGACTGTGTCTGTCCCCCGACCACCTAAACTATTTAAAGAAATAAAAACAAGAGGAGTTCAACATAAAAATCTAATAAAAATTAAAACCAACTCCTCAGTAGCACAAAATAAGAGAATGAAATGTGGGCTGTTAAATATCAGGTCTCTGTCCTCTAAAGCTGTTCTAGTGAATGAATTAATATCAGATTATGATATTGATTTACTTTGTCTTACTGAGACCTGGTTGTCCCGCGAGGAGTATGTTAGCCTAAATGAATCCACCCCCCAGTCATATTAATACTCACATTCCTCGAGGCACAGGCCGAGGAGGTGGAGTAGCAGCTATATATGATTCGAGCGTTTTAATGGACCCTAAACCTAAACTAAATTATAATTCATTTGAAAGCCTTGTTCTTAGTCTTTCTCACCCAAACTGGAAAACATTGCAGCCAGTTCTATTTGTTATAGTGTACTGCGCTCCTGGACCGTACTCTGATTTTATATCTGAATTTTCAGAGTTTCTATCAAGCTTAGTCCTTAAATCAGATAAAGTAATTATTGTAGGTGATTTTAATATTCATGTGGATGTTGACAATGACAGCCTTAGTAATGCATTTATATCATTAATAGACTCAATTGGCTTCTGTCAGAGTGTAAATAAACCAACTCATTGTTTTAATCACACTCTTGACCTTGTTTTATCATATGGCATTGATATTGAACATTTAATAGTCTTCCCACATAATCCTTTCCTATCTGACCATTATTTAGTAACTTTTGAATTCATACTATTAGATTATAAGCCATTAGGCAAAACTTCCTACAGCAGATGTCTATCTGACAGTGCTGTAGCTAAATTTAAGGAGGAGATTCCTTCAGTGTTTAATTCAATGCCATGTCTGAATTTAACAGAGTCCTATAACAACTTTAGTCCCTCTGAAATTGATAATCTTGTCGATAGTGCCACAGGCTCACTACGATCAACATTAGACTCTATCGCTCCTATAAAAAGGAAATTATTAAAACATAGGAGACTAGCACCTTGGTATAACCACCAAACCCGCCAGTTAAAGCAAATAGCTAGGAAATCTGAAAGGAAATGGCGCTCTTCCAAATTATCAGAATATCGCTCAAATTGGCAAGATGATCTTAAGATTTATAGAAAGGCCCTCCGTAATGCCAGAGGAGCCTATTACTCAGCACTAATAGAAGAAAATAAGAACAACCCTAGGTTCCTCTTCAGCACTGTAGCCAGGCTGACAGAGAGTCACAGCTCTATCGAGCCACATATCCCCATAAACTTAAGTAGCAATGACTTCATGAGCTTCTTCTATAATAAAATTATTACTATTAGAGAAAAAATTAATCACCAACTGCCATCAACAGTTATCAGTGGCTCTCCAAGTTCAGGGACTTCTGTCAATGTAAACTTAGATGTATATTTAGACTGTTTTTCTGCTATCGATCTTCATCAGTTAACTTCAATCATTTCTTCATCGAAGCCATCAACCTGTCTGTTAGACCCGATCCCAACTAGGCTGCTTAAAGAAGTTGTTCCCTTAATTGGCACTTCTTTACTGGATATGATTAATCTTTCTTTATTATCAGGATATGTACCACAGTCCTTTAAAGTAGCTGTAATTAAACCCCTTCTTAAAAAGTCTACTCTTGACCCAGGGGTTTTAGCCAACTATAGACCGATTTCTAACCTCCCGTTCCTCTCTAAGATTCTGGAGAAAGTAGTCGCCAAAGAGTTGTGTGACTTTCTACATAACAATAGTTTATTTGAGGATTTTCAGTCAGGATTTAGAGTTCATCATAGCACAGAGACAGCTCTGGTTAAAGTTAATAATGACCTTCTGACTGCTTCTGACAATGGACTTGTCTCTGTACTTGTATTATTAGATCTTAGTGCTGCATTTGACACCATTGACCATGATATTCTTTTACAGAGACTTGAGCATCAAATTGGCATTAAAGGAACTGCCCTAACCTGGTTTAAGTCATACTTATCAGATCGTACTCAGTTTGTACATGTTAACGATGAATCCTCCATAAATACTAAAGTTAGTCATGGAGTTCCACAAGGTTCTGTACTTGGACCAATACTATTTACTTTATATATGCTCCCTTTAGGCAACATTATTAGGAATCACTCCATTAACTTTCACTGTTATGCAGATGATACGCAGTTATATCTATCAATCAAACCCAATGAAATTAATCAATTATCTAAATTACAAACATGTCTTAAGGACATAAAATCCTGGATGACCTGCAATTTTCTGATGTTAAACTCAGAAAAAACCGAAATTCTTGTTCTTGGCCCCAAAAACCTTAGAGACTCATTGTCTAAAGATATAGTCACTCTAGATGGCATTAACTTGGCCTCTAGCACCACTGTCAGGAATCTTGGAGTTATCTTTGATCAGGATTTGTCATTTAACTCCCACATAAAGCAGACCTCTAGGACTGCCTTCTTTCATTTACGTAATATTAGAAAAATTAGACACATACTATCACAGACAGATGCAGAAAAACTAATCCATGCATTTGTTACTTCAAGGCTGGATTACTGCAACTCTTTATTATCAGGTTGCCCCAATAAGTCCATTAAAACGCTCCAATTAATTCAGAACGCTGCAGCACGAGTACTGACAGGAACTAGAAAAAGAGATCACATCTCTCCTGTACTAGCTACTCTGCATTGGCTCCCTATAAAATGTAGAATTGAATTTAAAATACTCCTCCTCACCTATAAAGCTCTTCATGGTCAGGCCCCTTCATATCTTAAAGAGCTCATAGTACCCTATTACCCCACTAGAACACTACGTTCTCTGAATGCTGGGCTACTTGTGGTTCCTATAGTCTCTAAAAAGTAGAACAGGAGCCAGAGCCTTCAGTTACCAAGCTCCTCTCCTGTGGAACCAGCTTCCAGTTGTGGTTCGGGAGGCAGACACCCTCACCACTTTCAAGAGTAGGCTTAAGACATTCCTCTTTGATAAAGCTTATAGTTAGGGCTGGATCAGGTGAGTCCTGAACCATCCCTTAGTTATGCTGCTATAGGCCTAGACTATCGGGGGATTTCCCATGGTGCACTGAGCTACTCTCTTCCTCTCTCTTTCTGCACTCATTCATGTCCCTTTAATGCATGTTACTAACTCCACTTCTTCCCCGGAGTTCTTGTGCTTTCTCGTCTCGCAGGTTCTCATGGATCCTGGTGGAGCCTCCTGCCATGGTCCTGCTTGACTGCCATTGCCAATACTGTTGTTGCTGTGCACCTGTCTG
Source organism: Dicentrarchus labrax (assembly GCF_905237075.1). NCBI lineage: Eukaryota > Metazoa > Chordata > Actinopteri > Moronidae > Dicentrarchus > Dicentrarchus labrax. Next base: position 377,772 of record NW_026136719.1, on the reverse strand, counting down.
TCTGTCTGTCTGTCTGTCGCTCTCTCTCTCTCTCTCTCTCTCTCTCTCTCTCTCTCTCTCACCCCAACTGGTCGAGACAGACGACCACCCACCTAGAGCCGGAGGATCTGTCCTAGGTTTCTGCCTTTTAACAGGCAGTTTTTCCTTGCCCTTGTCGCCAAGTGCTTGCTCATGGTGGTACTGTTGGGTCTCTGTAATTAATGTTAAAGAGTTCGGTCTAGACCTGCTCTATTTGAAAAGTGTCCTGAGATAACTTCTGTTATGAATTGGCGCTATACAAATAAAATTGAATTGAATTGAATTGAATAAGTATCAGAAGCTAAATTTACTCAAGGGCCCTGTTCACAGTGTTATATACCATATATGCAGAGTTAAGAATCAAAAGCACAAAGTATTTTTATCTTGGAGATATATTTGATTTATATCAAATCTATTATACAAATAAGCCCCTCCCTTACAAACTGCCAATGCAAATCCAGAGCTTTCAGAGGGTTTACTTCTGCAGCATCTGAGTTCACATCTTCAGTCACAAGATGATGGACAAACTGTCTGTACTGCTGACAGCACTCTGTCTGCCCTGTACGTTGCTTCATGCTGCAATACTGATCAGAGAATGCACACATTTAATGTTCTGCTGTTTATTTCTCTCATTCTCACTTGTGTCCTTTAACATCTGTTTCTTTGGCAGGTTTGAATGGCCAGGGATTTGACACCCACAGTCATCTAAGTAAGCAAAGAAGCTTTACAAAAACCTCAAACAACTTATCTTCACAGTCACCAAAAGGGGGCAGCAGGAGATCTTAAAACCAGTGTGGCATCATACCTACACATACAGAGAAACAAACACAATGTGAAAGCACCAGCTGAGGCTGTGGTTTGTCACTTCCTCTTTTTATGGTTTCATGTGCTTATCTACCACAATGTACTGGTTAATAATATCCACATATTTTATTCTGTAAGGCAGGAGTGAAACAATTTCTCTTATATTTCAATAATTAAAGGTCCCATATTGTGGAAAGGGAAATTTCCATTTCTTGTGTGATTATAGAGCAGGTAGGTGCTGTATAAATACTGTGAAAGTATCAAAAAGCTCATTCCACACAGAAATGCACACAGCCAGTATTCAGAAACTGTGCCTTTAAACAAACTGTCAGAACTTCCATAAGGTTGTGATTGAACTATACAGTCGCCACCATCAGCCATGCTCCCAGTGAGTGAGTATGTGTTGGACAGTTACTCCTTGATGGACAGAGAATTAAGTAACACGAGAATTAACCACCAAAAAAAGGTATTTTACTATTACAAATACAGTTAACACATAGAGTCACATCACAGATCATAAATGAAATTTTCTTGTTCTATTTTCTATTTCTCTATTTTAAATTAATTCAGTTTTATAATTGTGCCATCATATATTATTCGCTTCTCAGAGACAGTTTCTGGTTTTAGTTTGTGTTGTTGAAAAATGATTAAAAAAAACAAAAAAACTTTTTCAACTTTTTCAGACAATTCAAATTAAACAAGTATTACATTCAGATTTGCCTGAATCAGATTTATTTGGCTGATGTCACAACTCCTCCATTATCGTTTCTCAAGTGCAACAAACTAAAGACCAAACTCTGTCCTCCCTGTGAGGACGAGTCAATTGTCTTCCACCTTTAATAATCTGACTGCAGACAGTGACAAAGCTTTTAGTTTTTACTGCAACTTTTGTTTGAGTTTACATGTCTGAGTGGACAATTTATTTCTATTGACTGAAAACAGTTCTCGGTAGTCTTCTAAACATCTATTCCAACTGAGGTTTTCATTCCCCTGATATTCTTTAAGTGGTATGACTTATTCAATTCAATTCAATTCAATTCAATTTTATTTGTATAGCGCCAATTCATAACAGAAGTTATCTCAGGACACTTTTCAAATAGAGCAGGTCTAGACCGAACTCTTTAACATTAATTACAGAGACCCAACAGTACCACCATGAGCAAGCACTTGGCGACAAGGGCAAGGAAAAACTGCCTGTTAAAAGGCAGAAACCTAGGACAGATCCTCCGGCTCTAGGTGGGTGGTCGTCTGTCTCGACCAGTTGGGGTGAGAGAGAGAGAGAGAGAGAGAGAGAGAGAGAGAGCGACAGACAGACAGACAGACGCACAGCAACAACAGTATTGGCAATGGCAGTCAAGCAGGACCATGGCAGGAGGCTCCACCAGGATCCACGAGAACCTGCGAGACGAGAAAGCACAAGAACTCCGGGGAAGAAGTGGAGTTAGTAACATGCATTAAAGGGACATGAATGAGTGCAGAAAGAGAGAGGAAGAGAGTAGCTCAGTGCACCATGGGAAATCCCCCGATAGTCTAGGCCTATAGCAGCATAACTAAGGGATGGTTCAGGACTCACCTGATCCAGCCCTAACTATAAGCTTTATCAAAGAGGAATGTCTTAAGCCTACTCTTGAATGTGGTGAGGGTGTCTGCCTCCCGAACCACAACTGGAAGCTGGTTCCACAGGAGAGGAGCTTGGTAACTGAAGGCTCTGGCTCCTGTTCTACTTTTAGAGACTATAGGAACCACAAGTAGCCCAGCATTCAGAGAACGTAGTGTTCTAGTGGGGTAATAGGGTACTATGAGCTCTTTAAGATATGAAGGGGCCTGACCATGAAGAGCTTTATAGGTGAGGAGGAGTATTTTAAATTCAATTCTACATTTTATAGGGAGCCAATGCAGAGTAGCTAGTACAGGAGAGATGTGATCTCTTTTTCTAGTTCCTGTCAGTACTCGTGCTGCAGCGTTCTGAATTAATTGGAGCGTTTTAATGGACTTATTGGGGCAACCTGATAATAAAGAGTTGCAGTAATCCAGCCTTGAAGTAACAAATGCATGGATTAGTTTTTCTGCATCTGTCTGTGATAGTATGTGTCTAATTTTTCTAATATTACGTAAATGAAAGAAGGCAGTCCTAGAGGTCTGCTTTATGTGGGAGTTAAATGACAAATCCTGATCAAAGATAACTCCAAGATTCCTGACAGTGGTGCTAGAGGCCAAGTTAATGCCATCTAGAGTGACTATATCTTTAGACAATGAGTCTCTAAGGTTTTTGGGGCCAAGAACAAGAATTTCGGTTTTTTCTGAGTTTAACATCAGAAAATTGCAGGTCATCCAGGATTTTATGTCCTTAAGACATGTTTGTAATTTAGATAATTGATTAATTTCATTGGGTTTGATTGATAGATATAACTGCGTATCATCTGCATAACAGTGAAAGTTAATGGAGTGATTCCTAATAATGTTGCCTAAAGGGAGCATATATAAAGTAAATAGTATTGGTCCAAGTACAGAACCTTGTGGAACTCCATGACTAACTTTAGTATTTATGGAGGATTCATCGTTAACATGTACAAACTGAGAACGATCTGATAAGTATGACTTAAACCAGGTTAGGGCAGTTCCTTTAATGCCAATTTGATGCTCAAGTCTCTGTAAAAGAATATCATGGTCAATGGTGTCAAATGCAGCACTAAGATCTAATAATACAAGTACAGAGACAAGTCCATTGTCAGAAGCAATCAGAAGGTCATTATTAACTTTAACCAGAGCTGTCTCTGTGCTATGATGAACTCTAAATCCTGACTGAAAATCCTCAAATAAACTATTGTTATGTAGAAAGTCACACAACTCTTTGGCGACTACTTTCTCCAGAATCTTAGAGAGGAACGGGAGGTTAGAAATCGGTCTATAGTTGGCTAAAACCCCTGGGTCAAGAGTAGACTTTTTAAGAAGGGGTTTAATTACAGCTACTTTAAAGGACTGTGGTACATATCCTGATAATAAAGAAAGATTAATCATATCCAGTAAAGAAGTGCCAATTAAGGGAACAACTTCTTTAAGCAGCCTAGTTGGGATCGGGTCTAACAGACAGGTTGATGGCTTCGATGAAGAAATGATTGAAGTTAACTGATGAAGATCGATAGCAGAAAAACAGTCTAAATATACATCTAAGTTTACATTGACAGAAGTCCCTGAACTTGGAGAGCCACTGATAACTGTTGATGGCAGTTGGTGATTAATTTTTTCTCTAATAGTAATAATTTTATTATAGAAGAAGCTCATGAAGTCATTGCTACTTAAGTTTATGGGGATATGTGGCTCGATAGAGCTGTGACTCTCTGTCAGCCTGGCTACAGTGCTGAAGAGGAACCTAGGGTTGTTCTTATTTTCTTCTACTAGTGCTGAGTAATAGGCTCCTCTGGCATTACGGAGGGCCTTTCTATAAATCTTAAGATCATCTTGCCAATTTGAGCGATATTCTGATAATTTGGAAGAGCGCCATTTCCTTTCAGATTTCCTAGCTATTTGCTTTAACTGGCGGGTTTGGTGGTTATACCAAGGTGCTAGTCTCCTATGTTTTAAGAATTTCCTTTTTATAGGAGCGATAGAGTCTAATGTTGATCGTAGTGAGCCTGTAGCACTATCGACAAGATTATCAATTTCAGAGGGACTAAAGTTGTTATAGGACTCTGTTAAATTCAGACATGGCATTGAATTAAACACTGAAGGAATCTCCTCCTTAAATTTAGCTACAGCACTGTCAGATAGACATCTGCTGTAGGAAGTTTTGCCTAATGGCTTATAATCTAACAACATGAATTCAAAAGTTATTAAATAATGGTCAGATAGGAAAGGATTATGTGGGAAGACTATTAAATGTTCAATATCAATGCCATATGATAAAACAAGGTCAAGAGTGTGATTAAAACAATGAGTTGGTTTATTTACACTCTGACAGAAGCCAATTGAGTCTATTAATGATATAAATGCATTACTAAGGCTGTCATTGTCAACATCCACATGAATATTAAAATCACCTACAATAATTACTTTATCTGATTTAAGGAATAAACTTGATAGAAACTCTGAAAATTCAGATATAAAATCAGAGTACGGTCCAGGAGCGCGGTACACTATAACAAATAGAACTGGCTGCAGTGTTTTCCAGTTTGGGTGAGAAAGACTAAGAACAAGGCTTTCAAATGAATTATAATTTAGTTTAGGTTTAGGGTCCATTAAAACGCTCGAATCATATATAGCTGCTACTCCACCTCCTCGGCCTGTGCCTCGAGGAATGTGAGTATTAATATGACTGGGGGGGTGGATTCATTTAGGCTAACATACTCCTTGTGGGACAACCAGGTCTCAGTAAGACAAAGTAAATCAATATCATAATCTGATATTAATTCATTCACTAGAACAGCTTTAGAGGACAGAGACCTGATATTTAACAGCCCACATTTCATTCTCTTATTTTGTGCTACTGAGGAGTTGGTTTTAATTTTTATTAGATTTTTATGTTGAACTCCTCTTGTTTTTATTTCTTTAAATAGTTTAGGTGGTCGGGGGACAGACACAGTCTCTATGGGGTTTTGGGTGGGTGACTGTTCTAAAGAAAGCGCAGAGGAGTGTGTAAGACAGCAGCTCTGCTTCCTGGTCCTAACTCTGGACTGTCAGGTTTTAGAGATAAACTTCGCCATATTTCTAGATAAGAGAGCCGCTCCATCCAAAGTGGGATGGATGCCGTCTCTCCTAATCAGACCAGGTTTTCCCCAAAAAGGCTTCCAGTTATCAATGAAGCCCACATCGTTTGCTGGACACCACCTCGACAGCCAGCGGTGGAATGACGACATGCGGCTATACATGTCATCACTGGTCACATTGGGGAGGGGTCCAGAGAAAACTACGGTGTCCGACATTGTCTTAGCATAATTACACACCGACTCCACATTAATCTTAGTGACCTCCGATTGGCGTAAACGGGTGTCGTTACCGCCGACGTGGATAACAATCTTACTGTATTTACGTTTATCTTTAGCCAGCAGTTTTAAATTTGATTCAATGTCGCCCGCTCTGGCCCCAGGGATACATTTAACTATGGCCGCTGGCTTCGCTAACTTCACGTTTCTGACTATGGAGCTGCCAATAACCAGAGTTGGTTCCTCAGCGGGTGTATCGCTGAGAGGGGAAAATGTATTAGAAACGTGAAGGGGTTGGTGGTGACCTGTGGGCTTCGCCGTTCTAGTCTTCCTTCGCTCAGTCACCCAGCCTCCCTGTCTTCCCGGCTGCTCGGGAACTACCGGGGGATCTACAGAGCTAACAGAAGCTACCTTCGGTCGGACCGCACCGGCTACTGGGGGCTGGCTAACTATAGCGGCTAAAGATATCTCAGTGGTGCGGTGCCGTTCCTCTAACTCACTAAGCCTCGCCTCCAGCGCAGTAAATAAACTACATTTAATACAGGTACCATTATCTTTAAAGGAGGCAGAGGAATAACTGAACATCTGACACACTGAGCAGGACAGAGGAGAGGGAGAGGGAGAAGCCATAGCTAACTGCTAATGCTAATGAAACTAGAGTGTATGAAAAACTTTGAAAGTAGTGAAAAGTCCCTAAAAGAGGGAGAAACTCCAAGTGTTTAAGTAGAACTAGTCTACGTTTAAATGTTAAGCGGGTAAATAACCGCTGTAACGAGTAAAACTAATTTATATTTAGCGTTCACTGACAGAGCTACAGCACCAAACAGTGTACACAGAACAGGAAGTAAACCGGAAGTGAGTCAGTACGCTTACCGTAGCACGTCACACTTTATGAAAATATCAGAAGTATAACATAATGAACAACATTTGTTAAGATGTCATATTTCTGTCAAAATGTAATTAATATTCCTCAGTAACTGAGATCCGAGTCAAATCCAGTTCCACACTGTGAGGTGGAGTCAATGCAAAACTCAGATGTCTTTCACCTCTACTTATCTGACTGCAGAGAGGATGACAGAGAACAGTGGACGCACAGTTTAACATGATGGACTATAGGACAGGACTGCTGCTGTTAACTATCTGCTGGGCAGGTGAACATCTTCATCATCTTCTTATTTTTATTTGAGCAGCCAATGTAACACATGACATGCATATCTTTCTTGGTTTGACAGGTGTTGATGGTCAGACTCTAACAGAATCTGAACCTGTGGTTAAAAGGTCTGGAGAATCTCACAGATTGACCTGTACAGCCTCTGGATTCACATTCAGCAGCTACTATATGAACTGGGTCAGACAGGCTCCTGGAAAAGGACTGGAGTGGATTGCTTTTATCTATGACAGTGACAGTAGTGGCACTTATTACTCTCAGTCAGTTCAAGGCCGGTTTACCATCTCCAGAGACAACAGCAGACAGCAGGTGTATCTGCAGATGAACAGTCTGAAGACTGAAGATTCTGCTGTTTATTATTGTGCTCGAGACTCACAGTGACTGGAGTTGGTTGAGCAGCTGTACAAAATCCGCCAGTACTCATCTTTCAGGCTGGTGGAGCCTGTGTATTAAGTATCCATAGTATTTCTATTTTATAGCAATTTTATTTTTTAATGAATTGTTTTATATGCTACATTACATTGTATTAAATTAAAAATAAATAAATATTACGTGAAATAATTTATAATTTTATTTTCTCCCTGCATAATACAAAGTCCAGAAAAATGTTCCTTATATTTGATTATTAAATATTAAACACATAAATACACATTAAAGGTCACTTGGTGATAAAAGGGCCAAAGACAGCAGAGTCTGGTTGCTGAAATGTAACTCTTACAAATACTAAACATGTATATAAATTAAGACACAACAGTGTAAATTGTGTGGAATATAAAGTGAGTAATAATATGAGAGTGAAAAATAATGCTTTAACACAACATGTTTTATAAAAAGCAACATTCTTGTTGCTCCTTTTGTTTCATTGGGTGAACATCATCATTGTTATGCAAAGCTGACTACAATACTGCAGGTGTACAATGCACAATTATCATAAGCAGAGGTGATTTTCAGTCATGTTTTCACTCTGCAGATATAATAACAGTCAACAGACTCTTCTATTGGCTCCAGTTAGACCAACATTGATGCTTCATATGTTTGATTCTATGCAAACTCAGTGACCTTCCTTGTTACTCAGCTATAAAAACTTCCCATCAGGCTGTCAGTGGAGTTCACAGCACGTCAGTTTCAACATAAACCATGTTCTCTGTAGCTCTGCTGCTGCTGTTGGCAGCTGGATGTGAGTCTCTCTGGATTTGTCAAAGTCAACAGTTCTTCTTTTGCAGTATAACTTGATCATTTGTTACAAAACATTTTCTTTTTTAACAGGTGTGAAGTGTGAACAGTTGACACAGCCAGCCTCTGTGACTGTGCAGCCAGGTCAACGTCTGACCATCACCTGTCAGGTCTCTTATTCTGTTAGCAGCTACTACACAGCTTGGATCAGACAGCCTGCAGGGAAAGGGCTGGAGTGGATTGGAATGGCAGCTGTTGGATCCACCACACGCTACAAAGATTCACTGAAGAACAAGTTCAGTATCGACTTAGACTCTTCCAGTAAAACAGTGACTCTAAACGGACAGAATGTGCAGCCTGAAGACTCTGCTGTGTATTACTGTGCCAGAGAGACACAATAACACAAACCATCAGTAGACCTGAACAAAAACCCCTCAGTGCCTGAACACTTGTAACATGAAGCCACCAGAGGAGGAGCCCTCAGACCACTAATGATTTCAACACCAGTTCACTGTTACAGTGAAGATAGAAACAGACATGATAAGAATTGAAAAAGGTAAAGAAATATAAGATGGTTCATTATAATATAGAATAATAAAATCAAATATACAGTGTAGGAATTTTACAAAACATGTTTTATCTGTCTGTCTCAGAAATATAAATTATGGAATTTCTTCGTATTGACTGAAAAATATGGGTATTTATGGCATCCATGTACTGGATGTTATTCCTGTTTAATGTTTAATTAATATTCTCAAATGTATTCTTCACTATTATTGCTACTCAGGTTTTCGTTCCCCAGAAATCTTGAAAATGGTATGACTTATGAACACTTGGAAGACATTTTCTTGTGAGAAATTCAACATTGTAACATAATGAACAACATTTGTTCGGGTGTTTTTTGATTTTTCTTTATATTAAAATGTAATTAAAAATACTTACTTTAGGTGTATGGTAAAATTGATAAACTATTGTCGAGGTCTTCACATGATGCAGACTGTGGTCTTTAATGTGGTCTTTAATAAGGGTCAACCAACTTAAATAATGTGTTTCTCAACCTGTTGCACAAATTATACTGAAACATGCAAGAGGGACTCTTGGATGAATGACTAATGTACAGTAAACATTCATTCTGCAGTTTCACCAAACATCAACTGAGATCCAAGTCAAATCCAGTTCCACACTGTGAGGAGGAGTCAATGCAAAACTCAGATGTCTTCCACCTCTACTTATCTGACTGCAGAGAGGATGACAGACAACAGTGGACACACAGTTTAACATGATGGACTATAGGACAGGACTGCTGCTGTTAACTATCTGCTGGGCAGATGAACATCTTCACTGATGTTCTATATAGCTTTAATTTATGTCATCTGCTTACTTCACATGATTTGTATCTTCTTGACAGGTGTTGATGGTCAGACTCTGACAGAATCTGAACCAGTGGTTAAAAGGCCTGGAGAATCTCACAGATTGACCTGTACAGCCTCTGGATTCACATTCAGCAGCTACTATATGCACTGGATCAGACAGGCTCCTGGAAAAGGACTGGAGTGGGTTTCCAGGATTGAGAGTGGTAGTGGTAGCAGCAAACTCTACTCTCAGTCAGTTGAAGGCCGGTTTACCATCTCCAGAGACAACAACAGACAGCAGGTGTATCTGCAGATGAACAGTCTGAAGACTGAAGATTCTGCTGTTTATTATTGTGCTCGATACCCACAGTGACTGGAGTTGGTTGAGCAGCTGTACAAAATCCTACACTACTCATCTTTACCACAAGTATTTCACTAAAATGATTTTAATACCTTGAATTGAGAATTGTTAATATGCATTTCAGTCAGACGACTCATCTTTGTCATTACAGCAGTATAGCATCGTTAGATTTTGGCGTCAAGGCTCCGACTTCTTCACTCCCTACCTACCTACTTTAAAGCAGAGGGAGAGCTGGGACATTTTGCAGCTTAAATAGACCGCCAGATTGGAAGGGTGCGCTTTGTTAGTGATTATGGAGAGTGAGACATATCATGTGTGTATAGCAGCGCAGCTCAAGTTGACTGCCTGAACTAGCTCTCAGGCTTCGCTCCATTTGCTTTTTTTGCACATCACACAAGTTTAAGTTCCTAACTAGTTAATTTCCTCTTGAGAAGTTTTTCCTGTATGTCTGTGACTTCAACCAGCCACAGTTTAAATGCTGAATCCTTTAAAATTAAACAAAAGAAAAAGTCCAAAAAATCCAGGCATTCAACCAGCTTCAGCAAACTCAAATTCAATTACATGATCTTGCTTTTACTACACTTGTGTCTGCATTAAGTTAATACAATGAAACCAATAAGTAAATCAGTCAATCTTACAATTTTTCATTATCTGGGGATTTCTGAATTAAACCGTTATGAAACCAAAGGAAGTGGCTAATATGTAACTCATTTGAGTCAAATTTTATTACAACAAATCAACATCTTGTCACGACCGAACTATGGACTAGAACCCAATTGCACAACTCAGACAAAAGTACCAAAATAAAGTTTTATTAACAAAACAATAAACACTCTTGCGAGGTAATACTAGGACTAATACAACAAACAGAAGATCACGAGCAAACAAAGTAACAAAACAACAAGACCTGACAATTGGACATGGATCGATAAAGCGCTGGTTCTCTGGTGCATGGGACAAGACAAACTGGCACAGGACAAAGGGAGACACGGACTATATATACACACACACAAGGTAAGGGCACAGGTGGAAACAATCAGGGTGGAGACAGGTAATCCCAGGAGTGGGACAAGAGACAAAGGGAGAAAGTAAAGCTGGTGACAAGAGACAGACAGGAAGTAGAACCAAAATAAAACAGGAAATTACAAGACAACATAGACACGTGACAAAACAGAATAAATAAACTAAAGTTTCCTGGACATGACACATCCGTCTATCTATCAACACTACAACTCTAAAATGTCTGACCGTTAAAATGCAAATTCACACACTGATACACAATCCCCACCCATTCTGCCTGTACAATATATATCCTTCATAATAACCTTTGCAGTTGCAGACTCAGCCAAGTTCCCACCATGACAGCTGTACAAAGTCTCTTCCTCTTGACTCTCATTTCAGGTGAGTGAAGTCGGTGACCAGCGGAGGAGAAAATGAGCTTTGGATGTCTGCTGGCTCCCCGTCATCTAAACTCTGTGTCTCTTTCAGCTGCTCAGGGTCAGTCCCTCACCTCCTCAGAGGCAGTGGTCAGCAGAGCTGGAGAACCAGTCACTCTGTCCTGTAAAGTGGAAGGACTCACTCTGGCTTGGCTGCACTGGATTTGTCAGAAACCAGGGAAAGGACTGGAATGGATCGGACGAATTGATAGCGGAACTGGCACAATATTTGCCCAAAGTCTCCAAGGACAGTTTTCCATCACCAAAGACACCTCCAAAAACCTTGTGTCCTTAGAGGTGAGGTGTCTGAAACAAGAAGACTCTGCAGTTTATTATTGTGCACGAGAGCCACAGTGACACACCAGACTGCAACGCTGCACAAACACTGAATTCAATTCAATTCAATTCAATTTTATTTGTATAGCGCCAATTCATAACAGAAGTTATCTCATGTCACTTTCCAAATAGAGCAGGTGTAGACCGATCTCCTTTTAACATTATTTACCACCAACAGACCCAACAGTACCACCATGAGCAAGCACTTGGCGACAAGGACAAGGAAAAACTGCCCGTTAAAAGGCAGAAACCTAGGACAGATCCTTCGGCTCTAGGTGGGTGGTCGTCTGTCTCGACCAGTTGGGGTGAGAGAGAGAGAGAGAGAGAGAGAGAGAGAGAGAGAGACAGAGAGACAGAGAGAGAGAGAGAGAGAGAGACAGACAGACAGATAGACAGGTGCACAGCAACTACAGTAGCAACAACTACACTAATAGTAGTGACTGATGATGATGAACATGACAGCAACGATGAGGGACAATGAGCAGTGACAACAGCAACAACAGTAACCGTAAACTGAACCTCACTGATCCCTGCGTGAGAAGCACTGAAGCATGTCAGCCCTTTGAAAACAGTTTACCACTGAATGATGGCCAATCATCAATGAAATATATTTCATCATAAAGAATATTTGTCAGTGTTTATCATGACTCACAGCTATGTCTGCGTTTATAATCAGACAACCTTCCTGTAATTACAGCATTAATTAAAGTACAAAACTTAAAAAGGCACTGTATCATTCACACATTCACACAACCTACATCAACTTCATGAGACCTAGTTTTACAATGAATTTAAATATGAGTGACAGGGTACATATTTGTTTTTTTCATGATATTATAAAGGGTGTTGTTCAAATACATTTTCAATACTACATTGCTAATGTCATATTTATAAGTACAAATCATAAATTAATGTTTTAGTTTGTAAATTTGGTTTGAAAAGAGAAAGAAGCTGAAAAACATTAGATCAGAAAATAAAATAAAATCACAGTTTTCACCTGGTTGAATACTTTAAACTATTTATCAGTATAAACATTTCTCCACATAAATTACTGTACATATTCCTCTTTAGCTGATGTGTTATATTTATAGTTCTTATAGTTGATTTTTTCCCCTTCTATCACCACATCAACTAACTATATTTGTATATTATGTAATTGAATTTTCTCCTCCCTGTGAGGAGGAGTCAATGCAAAACTCTTGGAGGAATGACTAATGTACAGTAAACATTCATTCTGCAGTTTCACCAAACATCAACTGAGATCCAAGTCAAATCCAGTTCCACACTATGAGGAGGAGTCAATGCAAAACTCAGATGTCTTCCACCTCTACTTATCTGACTGCAGAGAGGATGACAGAGAACAGTGGACACACAGTTTAACATGATGGACTATAGGACAGGACTGCTGCTGTTAACTATCTGCTGGGCAGGTGAACATCTTCACTGATGTTGATTTGACATATTTTTATTTGTGCCGCCAATGTAACATATGACATGAATATCTTTCTTGGTTTGACAGGTGTTGATGGTCAGACTCTAACAGAATCTGAACCTGTGGTTAAAAGGTCTGGAGAATCTCACAGATTGACCTGTACAGCCTCTGGATTCACATTCAGCAGCTACTATATGGCCTGGGTCAGACAGGCTGCTGGAAAAGGACTGGAGTGGATTGCTTATATCAGCAGTGGCAGTAGCAACATCTACTACTCTCAGTCAGTTCAAGGCCGGTTTACCATCTCCAGAGACAACAGCAGACAGCAGCTGTATCTGCAGATGAACAATCTGAAGACTGAAGATTCTGCTGTTTATCGAGACTCACAGTGACTGGAGTTGGTTGAGCAGCTGTACAAAATCCTACAGTACAAATTTTTCAGGCTGGTGGAGCCTGTATATTAAGTATTCATTGTATTTTTAATATTTTTCAATTTTAATTTGTCGCATTGATTTCTTTATAAATTGTTCTATATGCTTCATTATGATTGATTAAATAAAAAAATAAAAAAATATTAATAATAATAATAATAATTGTCCCTGCATTATACAAAGTCCAGAAAACTGTTCCTTATATTTTATTTTCAACATATTTAACACATAAAAAACACATTAAAGGTCACTTGTTGATAAAAGGGCCAAAGACAGCACAGTCTGGTTGCTGAAATTAAACTATTGCAAATATTAAACATTTATATAAATTAAGACACACACACAGTGCAAATTGTGTGGAATATAAAGTGAGTAATAATATGAGAGTGAAAAATAATGCTTTAACATAACTTTTATAAAAAGCAACATTCTGGTTGCTCCTTTTGTTTCATTGGGTGCACATCATTGTTATGCAATGCTGACTACAATACTGCAGGTGTACAATACTGAATACATGAATTGTTTACAGTTATTTCATTTCTGTGACTGTAAATGTGAAGTCTGATTTTCAAAATGTTACAGTTGAGTGTGTAATAAAGTTAAAATATCATATGTAAAGCAGAGGTGATTTCAGGCATGTTTTCACTCTGCAGATATAATAACAGTCAACAGACTCTTCTATTGGCTCCAGTTAGACCAACATTGATGCTTCATATGTTTGATTCTATGCAAACTCAGTGACCTTCCTTGTTACTCAGCTATAAAAACTTCCCATCAGGCTGTCAGTGGAGTTCACAGCACGTCAGTTTCAACATAAACCATGTTCTCTGTAGCTCTGCTGCTGCTGTTGGCAGCTGGATGTGAGTCTCTCTGGATTTGTCAAAGTCAACAGTTCTTCTTTTGCAGTATAACTTGATCATTTGTTACAAAACATTTTCTTTTTTGCCAGGTGTGAAGTGTGAACAGTTGACACAACCAGCCTCTGTGACTGTGCAGCCAGGTCAACGTCTGACCATCACCTGTCAGGTCTCTTATTCTGTTAGCAGCTACTACACAGCTTGGATCAGACAGCCTGCAGGGAAAGGACTGGAGTGGATTGGAATGAGAGTTGGATCCACCACATATTACAAAGATTCACTGAAGAACAAGTTCAGTATCGACTTAGACTCTTCCAGTAACACAGTGACTCTAAACGGACAGAATGTGCAGCCTGAAGACTCTGCTGTGTATTACTGTGCCAGAGAGACACAATAACACAAACCATCAGTAGACCTGAACAAAAACCCCTCAGTGCCTGAACACTTGTAACATGAAGCCACCAGAGGAGGGAGCCCTCAGACCACTAATGATTTCAACACCAGTTCACTGTTACAGTGAAGGGAGAAACAGACATGATAAGAATTGAAAAAGGTAAATGAATAAACACGGTTCATCATAATATAGAATAATAATATCAAACACACAGTGGAGGCATTTTACAAAACATCTTTTCTATGTTTGTCTCAGAAATATAAATTATGAAATTTCTTTGTATTGACTGAAAAACATGGGTATTCATGGCATCCATGGACTGGAGAGTTACAGGTTATTCCTGTTTAATGCTTAATTAATATTCTCAAATGTATTCTTCACTATTATTGCTAATCAGGTTTTGGTTCCCCTGAAATCTTGAACATGGTATGACTTATGAACACTTGAAAGACATTTTCTTGTAAGAAAATCACTATTTTAAAATAATGAAAAACATTTGTTAGGGTGATATTCAGTTATATTAAAATGAAATTAAAAATACTCACTTTAAGGTGTATGGTAAAATTGACAAACTATTGTCGAGGTCTTCACATGATGCAGACTGTGGTCTATAATGTGGTCTTTAATAAGGGTCAACCAACTTAAATAATGTGTTTGTCAACCACAAATTATACTGAAACATGCAAGAGGGACTCTTGGAGGAATGACTAATGTACAGTAAACATTCATTCTGCAGTTTCACCAAACATCAACTGAGATCCAAGTCAAATCCAGTTTCACACTGTGAGGAGGAGTCAATGCAAAACTCAGATGTCTTCCACCTCTACTTATCTGACTGCAGAGAGGATGACAGAGAACAGTGGACACACAGTTTAACATGATGGACTATAGGACAGGACTGCTGCTGTTAACTATCTGCTGGGCAGGTGAAGAGTTTATCTGACCTTAATTTTACGTTACTTTTATTTTTATCATCAGTTTCTTTTAGTTGATGTTTCTTTATCCTCTTGACAGGTGTTGATGGTCAGACTCTGACAGAATCTGAACCAGTGGTTAAAAAGCCTGGAGAATCTCACAGATTGACCTGTACAGCCTCTGGATTCACATTTAGTGACTACTGGATGGCCTGGGTCAGACAGACTCCTGGAAAAGGACTGGAGTGGGTTTCTCTTCTCAGCCAACCTAGTGGTAGCACCACATACTACTCTCAGTCACTTCAAGGCCCCCTCAGGGCTCCAATTTTCTCTGTATGTCTTCAAACATCTGCAAACACTGAAACCATTAAAAGTCTTTATGCAAAACAGCATCACATTGCAGTTTTCATACAATTTGCATGATCCTGGCTGCTGTCAATGTATTTCTGTTTGCAGTTAATACAGTAAGTAGCTACAGTAAGTGAATAAGTTAATGAATAAAGAAATACTGCAATTACAAAAAAAGCTGTGCTCAAGTTAATCATGAATGTGATAAAGGAGGTTTACTGACAGCAAAAAAATGTTCTCAGGAAAACCGTTCAGATCACATATAAAGTTTGAATCAACTGAAAACATGTAAACACACTGTAAACATGGCTTATCAAAAGCAACGTTCTTGGTGGTTGCGAAGTCAACAATTCAGTCAGGACCACTTTTGTCAAAAGAACTTTTATTTCCAAAGCAGAATGTTACATTTGGTGGTATGGCTCTGTTCTGGGACCTCCCTGCCCTTCCATGTGCATACATGGAAAAGTTTAAGACAAGGAGAGTGGCAGAAGAGACCCCCCAGGGTACAGAACAGAGCAAGCATCAATGCAATCATAAAATGACATTGATTATTTAGATACAACATAAAAGAAGGAGCTGGGGTGGAGGTGGGTTGCAAAACAGCTTGCAGAGAAAGCAGCAAAGATATGCAGGCTAAAGCAGCTTCAATTAGGAGCCCTGAATGATATTTGCCAATTGGATGCTTGAGGGAATCATCTGAGCTGTCAGCTGACTGTGTGTTTACGACAACTGAGCTTTAAATACTCGTCTTCTGACAATAGCCTTTGTAAAATACAAAAAGATCATCATCAAAATCAAAGCTGCAAGACGAAGTGAGTCAGGAGTCTTTACACAACTTCATGGAGATGTTAATTCTTCAAACTGGAATCAATAGTGAATCAATAGTCTATAGTGTGTTTGTCAGAGATGAAGAAAAGAGAAGAAGTTCCACCTTCTGTCTGTGTGAGATGACGACAAATGCCTGAACATTTCATCCTAATTTTAAAATATTTAAATACACATTAGTCAGCTGATTTACTGTCATTAGGATGCAAATAAGCCTCATTGTGTGTTGCTCATAAGGAAGTGAAGTGTGTGTGTGTCAGTGAGAGGACAGAAGAGCTCACATCAGTTCAGCTTCAACATCAACATGTTCTCTGTAGCTCTGATACTGCTGCTGGCAGCTGGATCCTGTGAGGAGCTTTCAGTGGATTCACACTAATAAACACATTAGAAACACTGAATAGTCAGATGAATGATGGAGATAATGTTGATTTCTGTTTCCACAGGTGTGAACAGTATTGATCTCATCCAGTCAGATTCAATGGTTGTGCAGCTTGGACAGTCCTTCACCATCACCTGTCAGGTCTCTGGTTATTCTTTGACTGATAACAGCTATGCAACAGGTTGGATCAGACAGTGTGAAGGAAAACCAATGGATTGGATTTCCCATCAGTGGGGTGGAGGAGACTTTTATCAAAACAATGCTCTGAAGAACAAGTTCAGTTACAGCAGAGACACTTCTGCTCGAACAGTGACTCTAACAGGACAGAATGTTCAGCCTGAGGACACAGCTGTGTATTACTGTGTACGTTACCCCACAGTGATACAAACCACCAACAGACCTGCACAAATACCTAGAAACATATGTGATCAACCAGTAACACATTCTAATAGAAGAATATATAACTGAATTCAACTTCACACTATTTTCATTCAAATCCATTTGACACAAATAATAATAATATTAATGAATATTTATAAATATTAGCTACATTAATTTATTTGTATGTTACATTGCAAGTGAGTAAAACAAGGAAAATAATACCATTTGGAGATCTACTGGCAGGAATGGAATATAATGTATGTTTTCATTAGTGTATAATCACCTTTATAAAGGAATCGTTATTTTTTTGTTGCCTTAGAATGAGCCATTTTGATCTACACACACTGTGGGCCACCTTGCTTTGGGTCCACCATGTTTCTAGAGTAGCCCAAAACAGACAAGGCAAACACTGGCTGTATACAGGGTCTTTTGAATTTTTTTGCATGTTTCACGGCCACCGTACAAAATAAACTCAAAAGGAGAAACTCAAAGTATTGATATTTTGTTAAATCTCCTCTGAGTTCCACAAGTGAAGATCAGAATATCACCAGTCCAGTCTAGTTATCTCCTCCCTGTGAGGAGGAGTCAATGCAAAACTCAGATGTCTTCCACCTCTACTTATCTGACTGCAGAGAGGATGACAGAGAACAGTGGACACACAGTTTAACATGATGGACTATAGGACAGGACTGCTGCTGTTAACTATCTGCTGGGCAGGGGAACTCTCAGTCAGTTCAAGGCCGGTTTACCATCTCCAGAGACAACAGCAGACAGCAGGTGTATCTGCAGATGAACAGTCTGAAGACTGAAGATTCTGCTGTTTATTATTGTGCTCGAGACTCACAGTAACACAGGAAGGAGCAATGCTGTACAAAAACTTACAGTACTCATCCTCACTGGACTGACTATGAGAAATATTTCTGTTTTATTTGATCTTTTGTTGTTGTTGTTTGTAATAAAATTTTAAAAATTTAGAAAGATCATCAACAACAATCACCATTTAAACACATTAAAATGTGTTACTGTAACATTCACTTCCTCACAAAACAGCCAGACAGCACAAAAGCCTGGTTGCTTAAATAAATAAGCATTTAGAAAGACTTGCATTTTAATTTTTTTCTTTAAGAAAACATAACAATCTGTGAGGAAGCACAACAATAAAAAATTAAAGCTGCAAGCAGCATTGAGCGGGACCTCGTACACTCCATGCAACTCGGGGTGCGCTGCCACAACACGAAAATGTCACGTAAATCAGCTCAAAATCGCCACGCAGCGCTTACCACCTGTTGCCGGAAGGTGGCGCTATCACTATGTCTTAATATTGTCATGTAGACAAGTTCAGGGCGGGACTGTTGTAACACATGTGAAGTTTCATTGAGATTGGACCACGTACGCTGAAGTTACGAGGACGTGTTCAGGGCGAGACTGTTACAGAATATATGAAGTTCACTGGAGATTGGACATTGCACACTGAAGTTATGAGTGGCATTTCATGGCGAATCCGCTGAATTTGACAAGTCGTCACTGGCACGGTCATTTCACGTAACGCAGCTCAAAATCGCCACGCAGCGCTTACTTCCTGTTGCCAGTAGGTGGCGCTATCACTATGTCTGAATATTGTCATGTGACGTGTTCAGGGTGGGACTTATGAAACACGTGAAGTTTCATTGAGATTGGATCATGTACGCTGAAGTTATGAGGACGTGTTCAGGGTGGGACTGTACACTGAAGTTGAGTACTATCTGTTTATGGTGACTGGTCGAAATTCAACGCAACGCCACGGGCACGCCGTTTGACGGAATGTCGTAAATAGCACAACTTTAAATCATGAATGTCTTTAGATTGCGCTGATTAAATCTGAAGTAGATCCGATAAATTCCCTAGGAGGAGTTCGTTCAAATACAACGCGAAAAATCACAGAAAATAAGCAAAAAACTCAAAATGGCTGACTTTGATGCCACGCCACGGACACGCCCTTCAACGTACATGCACAAATAGCACAACTTTTAATCAGGACCATTTTTTGACTGTACTCACAAATTTTGAAGCAGATCTGATAAATGCCCTAGGAGGAGTTCGTTCAAATAAAACGCGAAAAGTTCGTCGAAAGTGAAAAAGAAAATCAAAATGGCCGACTTCCTGTGGGGTTTGGGGTATGGGTCCAAGAGGCTTTTTTGTACGTCCCAGCATGTTACACGTGCCTACCGAGTTTCGTACATATCGGTGAAACGTGGCGCCGGGGCTTCTGTTTTTTTATCCTGTAGGGGGCGCTACACAAATGACGAACATGATTTTTGGTATGTGAGCTTCAGGCACTACTCTACACGTGCCCTGTGAATTTCATATTCATAACTATTACGGTATTCGCACAGTGATTTTTCATTCCAAAAGAGTGCCACCTAGTGGCGCATTTTGTTTTTCCTTTTAAGGGAGCCTCAGGGAGCCAGGGGGAAGCATCATACCAAGTTTCATCTTAATCACATATACCGTTGTAGAGATATAAACTTCTTCATTTTAAAGAGCGCCACCTAGTGGCAATGGCCTGAAATTGTGCACGATGCTTAAGGAAGACATGTGGAACTTTGGACCCAAGTTTGGTGTCAATCGGACATACCAATGTGGAGAAATGGTCCACTTCCTTTTTGACGAAAAATCTACAGGAAGTTGGAATTTTATAGCGTGCTTATTTTTTTAAATTTCAAAAATGTTCAAATTAGCCTTTTGCCAGGGCGGTCCCCAGGTAGTAGGTGAAAAATTTCATGCGAATCAAAAAAGAGTGTAGCAGGAACACTTAAAAGTAGTTTATGGACATTTTGCGCTCTAGAAAAAAAAAATTCTAGGCGGAAGTGGGCGGGGCTTATATGGGGAGATTCAACTCCATTCACCGAACACGTGGATGTAAGTTTTTTGAATGTGCGACAAACTATGCAGAAGTTATTAGCCTAAACGCATTTTTTATGATAGTAGCGCCACCTAGTGGCAGACCCGAAAGCGACGCATGTAATATCCCCATTTTCACCAGGCCTGACCACTTTGCCAAATAAAATTGACTTTTCGTATATGTTCAGGGGGCAAAAATGCAGTCAATAGGGGCTAAAAATAATAGGTAAGAAGAAGAAGAAACATTGCAAATACAATAGGGACCTCCAGCGGTCGCTATGCAGGTCCCTAATAATAGGTAAGAAGAAATCGAGCAAATACAATAGGGACCTCCAGCGGTCGCTTGCGAGGTCTCTAATAATCACCTAAATGAATACAATGTCTTTCTTTAATGGTCACTTCTTCACAAATCAGCCAATGACAGCCAAACAGTCTGCTGAAATCACTGTTTCAGCCACATTAATGTTTATATAATTTGGCATCTAAAGTAGCTCACAGTATGAGAGTGAAAAATAATGTCACAGTTCCAGTTATAAAGACACTAGAGGGCAGTCAGTGTCAACTTTCTCTCTCCTCTGTTACTAAACGGAGAAACTCAGATCTGCTGTTCTCATTGATCTTAACTGACTGACACTTGAACTCTGGACTGAACTAAAGTGTAATTCTCCTGCTGCTCATGTACACTGGATATTGTGACAGTTGATACTTTTCTTTTCTAAACAAAATTCAATTCATTCAATTAAAGTATTTGTATTATACCTTTATTAAAAGGGGTTATATCTTAAGAAATGATATAGGAATTAAATAATTTTTGTCATGTTTATTGACTATAACTGCAGAGAAATATCTAAAAGTTGTGGAGAGAATATTGACAATTTACTGCAATAAAACAGCTGAATTTTGTAATGGAAAATTTTAATACATTATGATACATTTAGTGTAAACACTTTAATACACTCTATAATAACCTCACTCTCATGACTTATAGTGCATGCACTCTATGTAACCTCATGCTTATGAACTATTGTGCGTACAAAAATGTCTAACTGTTTCAAGGGTGCCCTCAGCACCTGGTACCTCTCCCACACGATGAAGATTAAGGGTCAACCGGTGATTACAATGTCTCAAATGTTTTACTGTCGCTATGGGAGGAGAGGATGACTCCTCTAGAGACTGGCTCCAGACATCTCCCTTTGATCATGGTTATGACGTTCGTTAACATATCTAACTGTTATCTCCTATGTACCACCTGATTTGTTTCTTTTTCTTCAATAAATAAGGGTGCAGCTCTGAAAAGGGAGTCCTTCTCATGCTAACAAGCGGAGAGGCTCACTCTGCACAGAGTTACACACGGGTGAAAAGAAAAACTGATTGACTCTGTATAATTCTTGCATCTCACATGAATGGGCTGAATTGAATTTCCACCACAATTTGTAAAAAGAAAATGGTGGATTGCTTCATATTTCTGACGCAACTGCACATGAAAGTAAAATGTGATGATAAATACAAACAGTAACTTATAAATGCACAAACTACCAAAGGTTTATATTTTTCTGCATTTTGTCTCACAGGTTTCAGTTCCTGAGCAGCTGTTTTCCTCTCAAGGCTCTAAGTCGTCTTCAAACATCTGCAAACATGGAAACTGTTAAATGTCTTTAATGCAAACCTGCAGACAGTTCTCATATTATTTACATGGTCCTCACTGCTGTCACTGTATTTCTGTTTGAAGCAGATACAGTCAGTAAGTACAGTCAGTGAGTAAATTAATGAATAGATGCTGCGATATTACAACAGCCATTTTGTTTTTTTTATTATCCTCATACTGTACGTTTGAAGTTAACAATGAATGTGATGAAGGAGGTGCTGACAGTAAATTAATTATTTCAGAAAAACAGCTCACGTCATATTCAAAGTGTGTCATCATGGTTATTGCAATGTGGATTTGAATAAATATGTTTTCCATTATTCATGATACATGTTAATATTCACATTAAGAATAATTATCCTGGTTATTGTTTGTAATTATAGAAAAAATTATCAAATGTTTTAATAGTAAAGATTTAGACAGTA
The DNA here is from genome assembly GCF_905237075.1 of Dicentrarchus labrax. Taxonomy (NCBI): domain Eukaryota; kingdom Metazoa; phylum Chordata; class Actinopteri; family Moronidae; genus Dicentrarchus; species Dicentrarchus labrax. The sequence continues at coordinate 355,294 of NW_026136719.1, read as the reverse complement.
ATAGTTTATAGTAATAGCAAAGTTTACAGTTGTTTAATTTCTGTAACTCTAAATGTAAAGTGTCATTTTAAAAATGTTACAGTTGAGTGAAATTAAAATATCATATGTAAAGCAGAGGTGATTTCCAGGCATATTTTCACTCTGCAGATATAATAACAGTCAACAGACTCTTCTATTGGCTCCAGTTAGACCAACATTGATGCTTCATATGTTTGATTCTATGCAAACTCAGTGACCTTCCTTGTTACTCAGCTATAAAAACTTCCCATCAGGCTGTCAGTGGAGTTCACAGCACGTCAGTTTCAACATAAACCATGTTCTCTGTAGCTCTGCTGCTGCTGTTGGCAGCTGGATGTGAGTCTCTCTGGATTTGTCAAAGTCAACAGTTCTTCTTTTGCAGTATAACTTGATCATTTGTTACAAAACATTTTCCTTTTTAACAGGTGTGAAGTGTGAACAGTTGACACAGCCAGCCTCTGTGACTGTGCAGCCAGGTCAACGTCTGACCATCACCTGTCAGGTCTCTTATTCTCTGAGCAGCTATAACACAGCTTGGATCAGACAGCCTGCAGGGAAAGGACTGGAGTGGATTGGAATGAGACATACTGGAGCTTCATATTACAAAGATTCACTAAAGAACAAGTTCAGTATCGACTTAGACTCTTCCAGTAAAACAGTGACTCTAAATGGACAGAATGTGCAGCCTGAAGATTCTGCTGTTTATTATTGTGCTCGAGACTCACAGTTACTGGAGTTGGTTGAGCAGCTGTACAAAATCCTACAGTACTCATCTTAGTGCTCTATCTGCAAACACTGAAACCATTAAAAGTATTTTATGCAAACCAGCATCAGACTGAAGTCTTCATATAATTTACATCACCATGGCTGTATTAAATCAGTACAGTAAATGAGCAAATAAACAAATAAACAATGTATTAGGAAGATCATCTAACAACAATAACAATGAATCACCTAAATAACTAAAATTTCTTCCTTTAATGATCACTTCTTCACAAATCAGCCAATGACAGCCAAACAGTCTGCTGAAATCACTGTCCAGGTCTGAATAAAAGAAAGACATGCAGCTACACATTTCAGCCACATTAATGTTTATATCATTTGGCATCTAAAGTAGCTCACAGTATGAGAGTGAAAAATAATGTCACAGTTCCAGTTATAAAGACACTAGAGGGCAGTCAATGTCTACTTTCTCTCTCCCCTGTTACTAAAAGGAAACTCTCAGATCTGGTGTTCTCATTGATCTTAACTGACTGACACTTGAACTCTGGACTGAACTAAAGCACAAAACAAGAAAATCTCACTGTTTCCATCACATTCTGTAGATTTATTAAAACCATTTCTGGGAGACGGGATGAAAGTGGAGGAAACAAAACTCATTTACTTTAATACATATAAATACTTTATATAAAAAGATGTTATATCTCAAGAAAGTATCTAGGAATTAAATAATTATTGTCATGTTCACTAACTATAACTGCAGAGAAATATCTAAAAGTTGTGGAGAGAATATTGACAATTTACTGCAATAAAACAGCTGAATTTTTAAAAAGAAAATGGTGGCTTGCTACATATTTCTGACCCAACTGCACATGTAAGTAAAATGTGATGATAAATACAAACAGTAACTTATAAATGCACAAACTACCAAAGTTCTGCATTTTGTCTCACTGGTTTCAGTTCAGCTCTAAGTCGTCTTCAAACATCTGCAAACATGGAAACTGTTAAATGTCTTTAATGCAAACCTGCAGACAGTTCTCATATTATTTACATGGTCCTTGCTGCTGTCACTGTATTTCTGTTTGAAGCAGATACAGTCAGTAAGTACAGTCAGTGAGCAAATTTATGAGGGGCCGTCAGGGACATTATTCAGAATTACCTCTCACAAACACATGTGAAATGCTCTTACATACACTACTGAAACACTCTCACATAAACAACTGGAAGATCATTTGCTTGCACACACTACTGTAAAGCTCTCACACATACAACTAAAACGCTCTTATATACACTACTGAAAATCTCTCACACATACAACTGAAACGCTCTTATATATACTACTGAAATGCTCTCACACATACAACTGAAACGCTCTCATACATACAACTGAAACGCTCTTATATACACTACCGAAACGCTCTTATATATACTACTGAAATGCTCTCACACATACAACTGAAACGCTCTCATACATACAAGTGAAATGCTTTCACACATACAAGTGAAACGCTCTTATATATATATATGTACATTAAGATGATCAGTAGTGCGTGAAAGCTGCATGCTGCCTGTTACGTTACTCCCGCCTTTGAGTTTGCTTTTTTTAACTTCTTAACTTGTATTCTCTTTTTGTTCGTTCTTATTTTTTCACTGTAACTCTTTGAAGTCCTGCCCTCTCTAACGATGTTGTTTGAGAGAGTTTTTGTGTTTTATTTCGTGTTTTAATGCCGCTTCCACCGGGACACTAGGGCGACCATTTCCTTCACATCAGAAAGGAGGACACTTTGCATACACAGGCATACATACACGCAAGCAGATATTTGTTTGGTATGATCCCGTTTTATATTTTAATATCTTAAAATTCTCGGCATCAATACTAATAATTAATTAATATATATAATATTTATATACAATAACAATGTGCAATAATTACTGTGCAATACCATTCCATATTCACTGTGCAATATATTGCCCATGTGCAACTGCTGCTGCTACTATTTGTGTTATCTGTTGTTTGTGGATTCTTACTGTTTTTTCTCTTGTACATAGTGTTTTTATTATTTTTTTTATCTTCGTACTCTTACTGTTTTTATATTGTTTTTTCTATATCCACTTTGCTGCTGTAACATTGGAATTTTCCCATTGTGGGACAAATAAAGGAATATCTTATCTCATCTTATCTTTTCCACCAGATTACGTAAAGGTGCATACATATACCGCATAGCTAATAATAAATATACAAGATACAGCTCATGAAAATGCGCCCTTCCAATTCAGATTACATAGGTCTAATAAACATCATACAGATACTGTTCTTAATGTTTTTATCTGGATAGATAAAGGGTAAAAAAAAAATGCAGCACCTTCTCTTTCAGATGTATAGGCTTTGCTAAGGCTTTACCTATACATATAAGTATGAGCATTTTCAGAATTTCAGTCCAACAACTGACGTTAAGTTCTCTGTTGCTGAGAGCTTGATTGACAGTCAGACTGGGTGAGCGCCTGTTGTGGCTATTAACACATGGCTTATTTGAATATTCAAATGAGCCATGTGTTTATAGGTCACGAAAATGTAACCAATGAAATTACTTATTTTCGCACAGCTTTTTTGACACACATTTTTAGCCAATAAGAATTAAACTAACAAGGTAATGTGTCAAGTTGTTATTTTATTTTTTTTTATTTTATTTTCTCAAAAGGAGGACAAATGAGTGTCAGGCACGCTGAGTTTGTTTACTCCGGAGAACAGCTGATGTACTAATGCCGGTTGGCATAGTGGACAGAACAGCTGATTTACCAGCTGAACTCTGGAGAAAACACACCGGGGATGCCGAGGAGGGAAACAACATCGGGGGAAGATTGTGAGAAATTCAACATTGTAACATAATGAACAACATTTGTTAGGGTTTTTTTTTTATATTTCTTTACATTAAAATGTTATTAAAAATACTCACTTTAGGTGTATGGTAAAATTAATAAACTATTAATTAATCTTTAATAAGGGTCAACCAACTTAAATAATGTGTTTGTCAACCTGTTGCACAAATTATACTGAAACATGCAAGAGGGACTCTTGGAGGAATGACTAATGTACAGTAAACATTCATTCTGCAGTTTCATCAAACATCAACTGAGATCCAAGTCAAATCCAGTTCCAAACAGTGAGGAGGAGTCAATGCAAAACTCAGATGTCTTCCACCTCTACTTATCTGACTGCAGAGAGGATGACAGAGAACAGTGGACACACAGTTTAACATGATGGACTATAGGACAGGACTGCTGCTGTTAACTATCTGCTGGGCAGGTGAACATCTTCACTGATATTGATTTGACACATTTTAATTTTTACTAACAATGTAACACATAACATGCATCTTTCTTGGTTTAACAGGTGTTGATGGTCAGACTCTGACAGAATCTGAACCAGTTGTTAAAAGGCCCGGAGAATCTCACAGATTGACCTGTACAGCCTCTGGATTTAACTTTGCTGGCTACTGGATGGCCTGGATCAGACAGGCTCCTGGAAAAGGACTAGAGTGGATTGCTGCTGCTGATACTGGCAGTGGCACTTACTACTCCCAGTCAGTTCAAGGCCGGTTTACCATCTCCAGAGACAACAGCAGACAGCAGGTGTATCTGCAGATGAACAGTCTCAAGACTGAAGATTCTGCTGTTTATTATTGTGCTCGAGACTCACAGTGACTGGAGTTGGTTGAGCAGCTGTACAAAATCATACAGTACTCATCTTTATAACAAAGCTTCATTAAAACCACTCCTCAGAGAAAATGAACAGCATTTGTGTGGTTATGCTTTACAAGTCTCATTTAGTTTGGAGAGCAGGTGAAAATGATATGCAGAGTCATGCAGACTTTGAATTGAGAAAGAAAATAAAAAGAAAATTATGTTTTGTTTCCTCTTTTGACATAAAAACATCACATTCATACTGTATTTGACAGATAAGCCAGCAGACATTTTCCAGAGTATTTTGTACATCATCACACACATTTCTGTTTATAACTAGTTCATTTCCATTTGAGGCTCCAAGTTTCTCTGTATGTCTGTGACTTCAAACAGCCATAATTTGGATGCTCAAAAACAAGCAAAACATAACATAAAATCCAGGCCTTCAACCAGCTGCAGCAAACAGATTAACATGATCTTGCTTTTACTTTACTTGTATTTGCAGTAAATATATAAAATTAAATTAATCAGTAAATCAATTAATCTTACCATTATTTATGATCTTAGGATTTCTGAATTAAACTGTTTTAAAGCCAGTGAAGTTTTAGGAGAACAAATCTTCTGTGTCTTTTAAAAAACACATGAATAAAAGTCAAAATATCTAAATTTACTCAGCAGTCTGTTAAAGTCATGGAGGTACAGATGTCTTTTGCTAATGATCAGGTTGTTTAAATTGTTTTGTTTTGTGTTCGAAACCTTGAATTTCACTATAAAAGCAGAATGGGATGTAGGAGGAGCTTCCTGTAAGCAAATTCTCACAGGGATCCAGTTTCCATCATATTTAAAGAGGATCTGTGGATTTGAAAACAGAAGCATTGTGAACATGGCTCACAGAAAGCTAACACTCCTACTGGTTGCTCTGTTGGTTTCAACTGGTGCAGAAGGTTGGACTATAACAGAGTCTGAACCAGCAGTTAGACAACATGGAGAATCCCACAGACTCACCTGCACAACATCTGGATTTGACTTTAGAGGCTCAGTTTGGAACTGGATCAGACAGGCTCCTGGAAAAGGACTGGAGTGGATCACTCTCGTACACACATCTAGTACTCCGATCTATTACTCCCAGTCAGTCCAGGGTAGATTCACCATCTCCAGAGATGACTCCAGCAGTAAAGTCTATCTACAGATGAACAGTCTGAAGACCGAGGACACAGCAGTGTATTACTGTGCCAGAAGAGACACAGTGAGAGACAATAACAGGACAGTCATACAAAAACTACTTCCTCTATTTACAACATCCAGGGTGAACATTACATTTTATCTGTAATACATTTATTTGCAATGCTGATTTTTACTAATAATCATTTAATCCATGATTAAAAATTCTCTTTCTCTGAGGTGAAGAAAAATATCTTAATTTTGTTAATTTCTACATGGTTGCACGGAGAAACAAACTACCAATAACCACCAGAAATACCCAGAATCCTCTGTATTGACCACATTTCCTTGTGAAATTATCGAGCATTAAGCATTTTACAACAAATGGTCACATGAATGAATACGCTGACTGTCAAGTGTACCGTATTTTTTTATTTGAATGATTTTTTCCCCCAAGTTCCTGTTTTTAGATGTGATATTGTATCCAACATGGATGGACAATCAGCTAATGGATTAAAACCTGTAATTGTAAAAAAAAAAGTCGGATAACTCAAATAAAGGAGAGTATGAGAAACGCATGTACACAATGAAAACAACAGCTGATGTTGTGGTTTATAACTACGAGTTTCTCAGTCTTACATTTAACATATTGTTTTCTACAATAATAATGGTTAATAATGTTCCCATTATTGATTTTTATCAGCAGGTGTTGAGAATGTATTTGGACATTTATGCATGATATGTCCAGTATATGGATGTACTACTAAATGCTGCAGAACAATATAAATAAATACAAGTTTGTATAAACATCAGGTCAAATAACTTGATGGACATTGTAATTATTCATAATTATTAAAAATGATCATTATAATATAAAATGATCAAAATCCTGTTTTTTTCAGAGATGTGTGAGATGTGGTGTGTTTCTCTGTGAGGAGGAGGAGTCAATGCAAAACTCTGATCTCTTCCATCTCTACATATGTGTTGCAGAGTGAAGGACAGAGACTAAATCATACACACTGTAGACTGGACAGAGACAACTGACTTTTACAATGATCAGACCGGATTATTTGGTTGTTTTTCTCATCCTGTCTATTAACTGTGCAGGTAAGAACAATCATTGTTTGTCTGACAAACCTCCTGATACAAAGACAATATGGCTGCATTACAGTAACTAATGATGTGTTTAACTGTCTGTAGGTGCTGAGGGTCAAACACTGACTGAGTCTGAACCAGTGGTTAAAAGGCCTGAAGAATCTCACAGATTGACCTGTACATATTCAGGGTTTGGTAGCCATTACACAAATGCTTGGATCAGACAGGCTGCTGGAAAAGGACTGGAGTGGATTGCTTTAATCAGCAGTGGCAGTAGCAGCATCTACTACTCTCAGTCAGTTCAAGGCCGGTTTACCATCTCCAGAGACAACAGCAGACAGCAGCTGTATCTGCAGATGAACAGTCTGAAGACTGAAGATTCTGCTGTTTAATATTGTGCTCGAGACTCACAGTGACTGGAGTTGGTTGAGCAGCTGTACAAAATCCTACAGTACTTTTATATACTATATTATATCCCTGCACTATCTCAAATAATTAATGTCTTCAGGTCCATGAATTCAAACTGCTACAACACATAGACATTTACTGATGTATGACTGGATTTAAAGTTACATTTTATGAGAAATAATTTGATGCAATAAGTTATTCAGGGATGAAAGGTCTCTGTGGGCACCAATAAACCTCTGCCCTCATTTGTTACAATTTCTTTATTTTTTTCTATATAAAAAATAATTGGAAATAAAACTTAGTATAGCTAAACAGCCACACTGCATAATATTTGATTATTATTGATTTGTGCAACAACTACAAACAGATATCTGTAAAATGTGGTGATAATGAGCCTTCAACAGGTAATTTATAAATTACTTTAGTTTGCATCTAAGCTAATTCATTTAATATTTTGCATTTTGTCACACAGGTTTCAGTTCCTGAGCAGCTTGAGCAGTGGCGGTCCTTCCTACAGGCGACATAGGCGCTTGCCTAGGGCGCCACCTAGTGAGGGGCGCCAAATATGCGGCGAGAAAAACATTATAATTAAAATGATAATGTCTATTTATTTCTTCAACAGTTTTTGCCATCCCTCTATCTACAACAATACTTTGACATAAAAAATAAATTCAACTTAAGCAAAAGAAATGACAATTCTGACGTGACCTTTAGCTGTTACACGCCACGGTCACAACATGCTAGCGCGCACACTGATGCGCAGTCGGTCGGTCGGCTGTCGAAGGGTTACCATGGTTACAGCTACAGTCCATGGAAAATGGTTTCGAAAGCGCAGAAAAGAAGAGCAGGAGAAACGTGCACAAGAGAAAGCTACATCATTTTAATTATATATTTATTAAATTCACAGAGCATTCAGGATATAATCATGCTAGCTAGCAGTAGCATCGTGTCATCTTACTCGTAAGCTCACGTTAAGTAGCAAGGTTAGGTTTGGTCGTTATTAACATGCAGTCGGCCCAATATTGTCATAATAAGACTGGTTCAGACTGCTGGCCTGGGTTGGCCTTCACTGGCTGGCTATTTCTCGAGAAAAACACTATACAAGTTGATGCTAGCTACAGTATATAACGTTAGCACTTTGCATCTCATTGTGTGCTATGAAATAAAAAATTGAGTGGATGTGAAAAGTCTATTATTACTGTCCATATAGCAAAATTAGATTAGACTCAGTTTGGGATTAGTTTTAACTTTACTCTCAAGTTCAAGTACCGTGAAATACAGTTTTACATCTAACCAGAGTGCAAACTAGTAAAGTGCTGAGTGAGTCAGTGCCTCATATGCAGATGAGGATATCAACATGTGGACTTTATAGACAGAGGTGCAAAAGATGAGCATATGTTATATACTGATGAACAGAGATAAGTATAAGTTACATACTGATGGAATATTGAATCAAATAAGTTGAGCATAATAATAATAATAAATGATATATACAGGTAGAGTTATGTTTATGCAGAGAGGTATGCACATAGAGCTGTGAGCATATGGGACTAAGGCTGTGTCACCCACTACTCCCTATATAGTCCACTACCTTGGACTCCCTATGTAGTGACTAGGGAGTAGGGAATGAGTGAGTGATTTCGGACACATCCTAAATGAATTTATATAAAAAGAATGCCAAAATTAAAATGCTTAGCAAAATGGAAATGATTTACTCCATGTTGATAATACACTTGTTTGTTATATCATTTTAGATTCACTATTAAAATATTTGGGACCACCTGCAGCTGAATCATTATATTCAGATATTAGTGTGAAGTAGAATATATTATTCTATTCACTTGGGGTGAATTTGAACCTTATTTGTTTATTTTGTATATTATATTTTGATTAATAGGTTATATGAATCGCATTTTGCAGTATCTAATTTTGCACACAATGTTTTATTGTTAGTTTAATTTTTTGTTTTGATTCTTTAGTGTGCACTTTTTGTTCTCAGATATTGCACTACTGTTAAAAATATGTTTAAAAGTTAATTTTTTGTGTATTTATTATTGAACAGGTTTATTATTTTGCACATATTGTTATATTGTTTGTATTATCATTGTTTAAATAAATGTGCAATTCTTTGGACATGAGTTCTTTTCTCGTGGGGATGGGGCGCTATCAGTAAAGCTCGCCTAGGGCACCAAATGGTCTAGGACCGCCCCTGCTCATTGCAAACAGAGAACCTGTAACACTAGATTTGTCATACTGAACTTATTGAAATGAATTCCCCTGTGAGCAGCTTTACAAGAATAATTGGTTTTCTAAAGGCTGTGTACTGAAATAAAGGTAAGACTTCATAATAAGGGTTTTACTTAAATAAAAGGACATAAGTATTATAAGCTTAATTTACTCAGGGGCCCTGTTCACAGTGTTATATACCATATATGCAGAGTTAAGAATCAAAAGCACAAAGTATTTTTAGCTTGGAGATGTATTTGATATATATCAAATCTATTATACAAATAAGCCCCTCCCTTACAAACTGCCAATGCAAATCCAGAGCTTTCAGAGGGTTTAATTCTGCAGCATCTGAGTTCACATCTTCAGTCTCAAGATGATGGACAAACTGTCTGTACTGCTGACAGCACTCTGTCTGCCCTGTACGTTGCTTCATGCTGCAATACTGATCAGAGAATGCACACATTTAATGTTCTGCTGTTTATTTCTCTCTCGTTTTCACTTGTGTCCTTTAACATCTGTTTCTTTGGCAGGTTTGAATGTCCAGGGATTCGACAGCCACAGTCATCTAAGTGAGCATAAAGCTTTACAAAAACCTCAAACAACTTATCTTCCCAGTCACCAAAAGGGGGCAGCAGGAGATCTTAAAACCAGTGTGGCATCTTACCTACACATACAGAGAAACAAACACAATCTGAAAGCACCAGCTGAGGCTGTGGTTTGTCACTTCCTCTTTTTTATGGTTTAATGTGCTTATCTACCACAATGTACTTGTTAATAATATCCCCATCTTTTATTCTGTAAGGCAGGAGTGAAACAATTTCTCTTATATTTCAATAATTAAAGGTCCCATATTGTGGAAAGTGAGAATTCCATTTCTTGTGTGATTATAAAGCAGGTAGGTGCTGTATAAATACTGTGAAAGTATCTAAAAGCTCATTCCACAGAGAAATGCACACAGCCATTATTCAGAAACTGTGCCTTTAAACCAACTGTCAGAACTTCCATAAGGTTGTGATTGAACTATACAGTCGCCACCATCAGCCATGCTCCCAGTGAGTGAGTATGTGTTGGATAGTTACTCCCTGATGGACAGAGAATTAAATAACATGAGAATTTAACACCAAAAAAAGGTATTTTACTATTACAAATACAGATAACACATAGAGTCACATAACAGATCAGAAATTACATTTTCTTGTTCTATTTTCTATTTCTCTACTTTAAATTAATTCAGTTTTATAATTGTGCCATCATATATTTTTTGTTTCTCATAGACAGTTTCTGGTTTTAGTTTGTGTTGTTGAAAAATGATTAAAAAAAAAAAAAAAAACTTTTTTCAACTTTTGAAGACAATTCAAATAAAACAAGTATTACATTCAGATTTGCCTGCATCAGATTTATTTGGCTGATGTCACAACTCCTCCATTATCGATTCTCAAGTGCAACAAACTAAAGACCAAACTCTGTCCTCACTGTGAGGAGGAGTCAATGCAGAATGTAGTTGTCTTCCACCTTTAATAATCTGACTGCAGACAGTGACAAAGCTTTTAGTTTTTATTGCAGCTTTTGTTTTACACAAGGTATGTCTGAGTGGACAATTTATTTCTACTGACTGAAAACAGTTCTCAGTAGTTTTCTTAACTTCTATTCCAAGTGAGGTTTTCATTCCCCTGATAACCTTTAAGTTGTATGACTTATGAACACTTTGTGAAAAAATCAGCAGTATAACATAATGAACAACATTTCTTATGGTGTCATATTGGAGGACCACAATCAAAATCACCCAGTGCAGTTTCAATAGATGGAATTCTTTATTGAGTTCTGTTTGAGTTCATTTGTGCCATGGGTCTTAACTTAAAGTATCCCACACTATAAAGGGGGCTAAGGGACAGGACATTTTCTCTCAATACAAGGATATGATGTCTTGCATTCTTTCCTGAATCATACAAAGGATTATGCAATAGTATTTGCCAAAACCAAAATTAACTATATGTGTCAACTCACATCACATCATTTTCATAAATTAAACATGCTAGCCAAACATCAAAACAGCTGACTTGGAGGGTTGACTCTTGGACATTAATTCCCCAGTTTCATATATCCAGTCTAGCTTTCTCCTCCCTGTGAGGAGGAGTCAATGCAAAACTCAGATGTCTTCCACCTCTACTTATCTGACTGCAGAGAGGATGACAGAGAACAGTGGACACACAGTTTAACATGATGGACTATAGGACAGGACTGCTGCTGTTAACTATCTGCTGGGCAGGTGAACATCTTCACTGATGTTGATTTGACATATTTTCATTTTTATTACCAATGTAACACATAACATGCATCTTTCTTGCTTTAACAGGTGTTGATGGTCAGACTCTGACAGAATCTGAACCAGTGGTTAAAAGGCCTGGAGAATCTCACAGACTGACCTGTACAACCTCTGGATTCACATTAAGCAGCTACTGGATGGCCTGGGTCAGACAGGCTCCTGGAAAAGGACTGGAGTGGATTGCCACTGAAGGGGGTGGTAGTGGCAAATTCTACTCCCAGTCAGTTCAAGGCCGGTTTACCATTTCCAGAGACAACAGCAGACAGCAGGTGTATCTGCAGATGAACAGTCTGAAGACTGAAGATTCTGCTGTTTATTATTGTGCTCGACACTCACAGTGACTGGAGTTGGTTGAGCAGCTGTACAAAATCCTACAATACTCATCTTT
>NW_026136719.1:337075-343171 GCF_905237075.1 Dicentrarchus labrax | reverse complement strand
TGGTGTTTCAATTCAATTCAATTCAGATTCAATTCAATTCAATTCAATTCAATTCAATTCAATTCAATTTATTTGTATAGCGCCAATTCATAACAGGTTATCTCAGGACACTTTTCAGAATAGAGCAGGTCTAGACCCAACTCTTTAAGATAATTACAGAGACCCAACAGTACCACCATGAGCAAGCACTTGGCGACAAAGGGCAAGGAAAAACTGTCTATTAAAAGGCAGAAACCTAGGACAGATCCTCCGGCTCTAGGTGGGTGGTCGTCTGTCTCGACCAGTTGGGGTGAGAGAGAGAGAGAGAGAGAGAGAGAGAGAGAGAGAGAGAGCGACAGACAGACAGACAGGTGCACAGCAACAACAGGCTTGGCAATGGCAGTCAAGCAGGACCATGGCAGGGAGGCTCCACCAGGATCCATGAGAACCTAAGGAGACGAGAAAGCACAGAACCCGGGGAAGAAGTGGAGTTAGTAACATGCATTAAAGGGACAGAATGAGTGCAGAAAGAAGAGGAAGAGAGTAGCTCAGTGCACCATGGGAAATCCCCCCGATAGTCTAGGCCTATAGCAGCATAACAAAGGGATGGTTCAGGACTCACCTGATCCAGCCCTAACTATAAGCTTTATCAAAGAGGAATGTCTTAAGCCTACTCTTGAATGTGGAGAGGGTGTCTGCCTCCCGAACCACAACTGGAAGCCGGTCCACAGGAGAGGAGCTTGGTAACAGAAAGCTCTGGCTCCTGTTCTACTCTTTAGAGACTATAGGAACCACAAGTAGCCCAGCATTCAGAGAACGTAGTGTTCTAGTGGGGTAATAGGTACTAGAGCTCTTTTAAGATATGAAAGGGCCTGACCAGAAGAGCTTTATAGGTGAGGAGAAGTATTTTGGATTCAATTCTACATTTTATAGGAGCCAATGCAGAGTAGCTAGTACAGGAGAGATGTGATCTCTTTTTCTAGTTCCTGTCAGTACTCGTGCTGCAGCGTTCGGAATTAATTGGAGCGTTTTAATGGACTTATTGGGGCAACCTGATAATAAAGAGGTGCAATAATCAGCCTTGTAGTAACAAATGCATGGATTAGTTTCTGCAAATTGTCTGTGATAGTATGTGTCTAATTTTTTCTAATATTACGTAAATGAAAGAAGGCAGTCCTAAGAGGTCTGCTTTATGTGGGAGTTAAAATGACAAATCCTGATCAAAGATAACTCCAAGATTCCTGACAGTGGAGCTAGAGGCCAAGTTAATGCCATCTAGAGTGACTATATCTTTAGACAATGAGTCTCTAAAGGTTTTTGGGGCCAAGAACAAGAATTCCCGGTTTTTTCTGAGTTTAACATCAGAAAATTGCAGGTCATCCAGGATTTTATGTCCTTAAGACATGTTTGTAATTTAGATAATTGATTAATTTCATTGGGTTTGATTGATAGATATAACTCGTATCATCTGCATAACAGTGAAAGTTAATGGAGTGATCTCAATAATGTTGCCTAAAGGGAGCACATATAAAGTAAATAGTATTGATCCAAGTACAGAACCTTGTGGAACTCCATGACTAACTTTAGTATTTATGGGAGGATTCATCGTTAACATGTACAAACTGAGTACGATCTGATAAGTATGACTTAAACCAGGTTAGGGCAGTTCCTTTAATGCCAATTTGATGCTCAAGTCTCTGTAAAAGAATATCATGGTCAATGGTGTCAAATGCAGCACTAAGATCTAATAATACAAGTACAGAGACAAGTCCATTGTCAGAAGCAGATCAGAAGGTCAAAATTATTAACTTTAACCAGACTGGCTCTGTGCTATGATGAACTCTAAATCCTGACTGAAAATCCTCAAACAAACTATTGTTATGTGAAAGTCCTTTAAACCTCTTTGGCGACTACTTTCTCCAGAATCCTCTTAGAGAGGAACGGGAGGTTAGAAATCGGTCTATAGTTGGCTAAACCCTGGATCAAGAGTAGACTTTTTAAGAAGGGGTTTAATTACAGCTACTTGAAAGGACTGTGGTACATATCCTGATAACAAAGAAAGATTAATCATAGGGTCCAGTAAAGAAGTGCCAATAAGGGAACAACTTCTTTAAGCAGCCTAGTGGGATCGGGTCTAACAGACAGGTTGATGGGTTTCGATGAAGAAATGATTGAAGGATTAACTGAGTGAAGATCGATAGCAAAAAACAGTCTAAATATACATCTAAGTTTACATTGACAGAAGTCCCTGAAAACTTGAGAGATACTGAAATATAACTGTTGATGGGAGTTGGGGATTAATTTTTTTCTCTAATAGTAATAATTTTATTATAGAAGAAGCTCATGAAGTCATTGCTACTTAGAGTTTATGGGGATAAGGCTCGATAGAGCTGTGACTCTCTGTCAGCCTGGCTACAGTGCTGAAGAGGAACCTAGGGTTGTTCTTATTTTCTTCTATTAGTGCTGAGTAATAGGCTCCTCTGGCAGACGGAGGGCCTTTCTATAAATCTTATGATCTTAAAACTTAAGTTAAGGTGACTTAAGTTTCCTTTTGTCTAACAGTGAATGAAAGATAGAGAGAATACTGATTGGAGAAAAAGATTGGGGAGGAGGTAAACACTGTAGGCAGGCAGTATGTACAGCAGTGGAACTGGATCTCATCAGGTTTCTGCTCTCTGTTAGCGCCCCCTGCTGGACAATGAGCCACAGCCAACACACACAGCCAACACACACAGCTGGGTTCAGTTTGGATTTGTGGAGGTTTCAACAGGTTCAGTTGAAGACCTACTGTACATTTCTACTGGCAATACAACCTATATGAATATAGTTCTGTAGCTAGAGGTAATGAAGGAACATCTACAGGACTGTTTCCTGTTTCAGCAGATCAACAGGGATGTGTGTGAGTAAGGTAAGATCCCCCCCCCCCCCCACTCTGCTGAGAGGCTGATGTACCTGCAGGCTTAGAGCATGTTGGACATGAAAGTGACGGGGCTGGCGCTGCGGGGCCGTGTGTCCATCACGTAGATCACGACACAGGGGAAGGAGGACGCCAGAGAGACAGACAGGAGGAACGTAAACTGACTGATCCACGGAGAGAGAGACAGAGACAGAGAGAGAGAGAGACAGAGAGCGAGAGACAGAGAGAGAGACAGAGAGCGAGAGACAGAGAGAGAGACAGAGAGAGAGAGAGAGAGGAGTGACAGAGAGACAGAGACAGAAACAGAGAGACAGAGAGAGCGAGACAGAGAGACACAGAGAGAGAGAGAGCGAGACAGAGAGACAGACAGAGACAGACAGAGAGAGAGAGACAGAGAGAGAGACAGACAGACAGAGACAGACAGAGAGAGAGACAGAGAGAGAGTGACAGAGAGACAGAGAGACAGAGACACAGAGAGACAGAGACAGAGAGAGAGACAGAGAGAGAGAGAGACAGAGAGACAGAGACGAGACACAGAGAGAGACAGAGACAGAGAGAGACAGAGAGAGCCAGCGACCAGCAGACGTACCAGAGTCTCCGTGATGATGGTTCCAGACGCAGACCAGGTGAAGACTTCAATCTGACCCGGGGTGTCGATCAGGACGGCTACCTGCAGGGGTCAGAGAGGTCACTTTATAAATCAGTTTTATAGTGTGTATGTGTGTGCATGGGGGGGCTGATACTGACCGGTGATTGTGCTACTTCTTCGACATGAACTGCATCACCTGGAGAACACAAACACAGAGAGTTCCTCAGTCTGTGGATCAGTCAGACCCAGAGGAACTGTGGGGATTGTAGTCCCATCTGGTACCACCTCAGTTGTAAATTACTCAAAGTTCAACAAGTCTGAGAGTTTAAATGTGAAGTTTGGGGCTGATGGGAGAACTGAAGTTAGACTTCGGCTTTTCGTGGCGTAACGCAGATTTCCTGACGCCTCGCCACCGATGATAACCTGATAACATTTCATCATGAACTTCTTCAGATAGCACAGACCCAAATCAGGAGTTTGGGAAGTGGCTCCAAGAGGCTTTTTGGTACATCTTGACAAGACGTTCATTTCTGGGTTTAACAGCTGACAGAGGAGGCGGAGTCAGACCGGAGTCACCTGATCAAGCGTGTAGCGAACAGGTTGGAGCGACCCCGCACGATGCCTCGGTTGGGTCCGAGCTCAGACTGCGTCATCACCTCCTTGTAGTTCACAGTGTCCCCTGATGTCTGGAGGGGGAGGACACACAACCAAAAACTCAGGACTGTTACCGTAGTTACTGTAACCGCAGTTACTGTTACCATAGTTACTGCAGGGCTCAGAGCACATGCGACCAAAATTTTTAAGAGTGCCACTCAATCATTTTTCTAGGTCGCACTGGGGTGCACCTGACGCGCGGTGAAAACATACATTTATTTCACAAGCGCATCACCTCTCTGTGTTCTTCTGTGAGTGAACTCACACATCATGGTAGGATCATATCGGGGTTCTGATCCAATAAGAGACAGAGCTCGGCGGGTCTTTGCCTCGATTGGCTGTGGTCCTGTTCACCGTGCTAGGATTGCGTGTGTTTAAAAATTGCAGAGTCTGGGATAGAGCGCCCGAGACCCAAATAAAAAGGTCAAAATATATTCCTTCAGACAGGACTGGCTGAAACAAGTTCCCCTGGCTGAGGTTCAACAAAGGGACGTAACGCAATGCACTGTGTGTACTGTCAGGAGTGCGGTCAGAATATGGCCGGAAGCTAGTACATTTGTGAGCGGGTTAACAACGTTTCATATCGAACTTTATTTGGAAATGTTTTATTTTGCTTAGTGTTTGAGTTTGAAATGTTCAATTTCAGCTCAGAAGCACTTTAAACACTTTATTTTTCTTTTTGTCATATAATTGTGCTTCAAAATAAAGACAAGCATTTCTCTACACCTTATTCTTGTTTAAAAATCATTTACAGTATATGAAAGCTAATGGAGAGCGACAAAAAGGTGACCTTATGGCGTTAAAGGCGACGCAATGAAAGATTTGGTGCACCTAAAAAAAACAATAGTTAGGTCTGACCAGTGCAACAATGCAAAGAGTTAGTCTGGAGGCCTGCACTGTTACCGTAGTTACTGTTACCGTAGTTACTGTTACCGTAGTGTTAAAATATCTGTGCCGTGTGCTCACCGATGTTCTGCGGGGAAGGGGACTTCGTACGGCGGGGTCCAGGTTGATCACATACGGAGGAGCTTTAAGGGAGTGGAGGTGAGCCAGTCAACTCTGGAGGAAACAAACAACACTGAGATTAAAACACACAAAGCTACAGCGTCATACAGTACACTACTTTTTATCACACTATCATCAACATCATCAATATCATCAATATCATCAACATCATCAACATCATCAATATCATCAACATCATCAATATCATCAATATCATCAATATCAACATCATCAATATCATCAACATCATCAACATCATCAATATCATCAATATCATCAACATCATCAATCACAGTGACTCAGTGAAAACAGGACGGCTGAACAAACACCATTCATGTTAAAGCAAAAGTTTCCTTCCTATAAGTATACTGCTCTATGTTATATATATATATAACGTAATATATATATTATTATATATATTATGTTATATATCGGGCTGAGAGTCGCCTGCTGCTGATCTCGATGTTGATCCGCGGTGAACTCTGAACTCGAACTCAACAACAGATCAGGCTGTAATGTTCGAGGTAAAGTCAGAAGATCATGTGACCGTACTGAAGCACCTGGCGCTGCAGAGATACCAGATCGATCAATATGAGCAGCTCTAATTCAACACAAAGGAAGATCTCGTGGGGACTATTTACAGCGGCGGAGGAATCCAGAGTGTGTGTGTGTGTGTGTCAGCAGGGAGGGTGTGATCTAATGATGAGAGTGAAGATGAAGATACATGAGGATTAGAAGCCAACTACAACTATCTTCAGAGCTGAGTTCATTATTGTAGAATAACTTTAACAAAGGATTAAAACTGCCAGTTCCCTGATCAATAAAGTCAATGTATCAATGAGCTGTGAGCCTACCCTTTAACTGATGTTTACTATAAAGATAAACTCTTAATTAACTGTTAATAAACTCTAATAAACTGTAAATTAACTCTTAATAAACTGTAAATTAACTC
>NW_026136719.1:319109-336975 GCF_905237075.1 Dicentrarchus labrax | reverse complement strand
AAGTATTATCAGCACAGTGTAGTTGAAGCTCCCAGTCTCTCTCTGCAGACACTCGGTGCTGTCCATTTGTCTCGTGAACTCGGAACCCGAGTTGTTCTGCCGCGAGAACGTGACGTCATTGCCTGGCTTGTACCACTTATAGCGGGTTAGGGTGACAACCGTCACTGCCACTTCCTGTCCACAGTTTACTTTCACTTTGTGAGCTCGTCGTGTCGCAGCTTCTTCTTCTGTCCATGTGAAGGTTAGTAAGAGACACTTTTCACTGTTTGTTCATCTTGTTAGTTTAGTTCAGTAGAAAGAGCAGAAAACTCTACTAACAGTCAACTGAGAACCAACATGGAGGAAGAGTTTCCTCCATCTTACTGTCAGTGTGTCACTGTTCAAAGTAATCAGAGTACTCACTGACAGTACTCAGAGTACTCACTGTATGATTTCTGTCTGTCTTTATGAGCTCACCTTATCAATGTAGTTGAAGTATGTAAAGTGAAAGTAGTCAGTGTACAGAATGGCCTCTGTCAGTGTTGTATTATTATATTAGTGGATGATTATTATTGATGCATTAACATGTAATCACTACTTTAATGTTGGAGTTGCTGCAGGTGGAGCCAATATGAACTACTTCAAATACTTTTGGCTGCTTGAATGTAAAATAATGAATTCTATTTTATAAACTGATCCCATGTTTGAAAAGTAAGCAGGAGGTAAAGCTGTCAGATAAATGCAGCTCCATGAGGCCATCTAGTGGACTGATAGTAGAAGTAGAGCAGCTGATGGCAGCTTTCTGCTCTCATTCTTCCTCAACACTGACCAATGAGAACAAGCAGCATCTCCTCTGGCCAATAACAAACCACTATTGATCCATGTATTGATTAGTTTGCAATGTGTGACAGTGATGAGAAAAGGCCATCAGTAGTTCCCAGAGTTCACAGTCATGTTTTCTAACTGCTTCTTTAGTCTGAGCAACAGTCCAACAAGCCAAAGGGATTCAACTGACACTGAGAGGAAACAGAGAGAAGCAGCCAATCAGTGGAGAAGCAGCTGATAGTTTTACAGGAGAAATGATGTAAATCAGTGGTTCCCAACCTGAGGGTCGGGACCCCCACTAGTGGTCACCATAGCTTCATGGGGGGGTCTGTAGGTCGGCCTATATCTCAGCATCTGGTTCACTTCTGTGAAGAAAAGTCAATGTAAAGTAAACTGTCTAATAGATCAATGACCAAACATCAGGGACAAAAAAACAGTGAATTTGTCCAAAAAGAAGCATATTAAGTATTTATGATTGTTAAAATGATAAAAGATACATAACACAGACAAACTGTAGAAAAAGTTCCCTAAACAGGAAATAATCTGCTCAGAATTCATCAGAATCAACTTCAACTTCTTGCAGTTACTGAGTTCAATATTTGGGTTGATTGTACAGTTTTGGATATAATATGAAATATGTATAAAATATGTCCCTCAGTCGGGGTCGTCAGTTTACTCAGTGATAGAAAAAGGTTGGGATGATGATGAGTTCTCAGTTTTTTTAGGGGTTATTGAGGATGATGAATCAATTTCTGACATGTGTGGCAACATTTCATCTCCCAGTGAGCTGATTTTTGAGGATTTCTTCGTAGATTTTAAGATTATTTATTTGCTTAATGCATAACCACAGCTGCAGAGACACAGTCAATGAGAAAATGCTGCACAGCAAAAGAACACCAGCAGAAATTTGCATAAATATCTGAACATCAATGACAAAGAGCTTCCTAAACTGCAGTTCCAATGTATTATGCATATAAATAACCTCAATATCAGTGAACCTGGACTTCAAATAAAAAAAATTAAAGTTCAATTTTGTATTTTGTAAATGTCAGAATTTGATCCATCATCCTCAGCAACTTCCAAAACCACTACTATAGTAACTGTTGAAATATTCTCCATACAGACATACATACATGCTTATTATCCAGTCCCTCCGAAAACGATGCAGACTTTGGCTGATTTGCATTGAATTAATTCATGATGAATTAATTCATGCAAAATATGTTGATTGATTTCATAATCCATGCATTTTTGTTGCAAAAAGTCACTATATCTTAGCAGAAAGTTGAAAAATGTTGCGTTTACTTCACACAAGAGCAGTGGCGGCTGGCCAATAGAGGGCGCTAGGGCGCCGCCCCTTGAGCCACAAAAATAAAAAATAAATAAAAAATTAAAATTATTAAAAAATTCAAAATAAAAATAATAATAATGATAAAAATATCAGTATGTCAATATTTGTGTGTTTGAAATATGGAATGCAGCCAGTAATCGCAACCTTTCCTCTGCCTGTCTGAAGACTCATCAGCTCTGGGCCGATAGAGAAAGCGCCCCCAGGAGGCGGCTCTATGTAGCAGTATGACATAGAGTTTAGCCAATCAGCGTCCTTAAATCGAATGGGAGATTATTTTATCGCCCCAAGCTCGCCCCTGATAAAATAAGGACCGGGCTCTAGGGGCGTGAACGTTACTCCTCCAAGACCCAACCCTAACTCGGTGAAATCTCTCCTCCAAGATCCGTTTGAGAGGAGAACTTTGTTGGAGAAAGTTGGGGTGAAAGAGCTGGGCCCAGATCAACCTGAGCTCTCAATCAGACAGCAGGCTAGAGAGAAAGGGAAGCAGTATATGGCGGCGGCTTCTCCCGTAGCCGGTACACCGGGAAGGCTTGGCTAGCTGGGTGCACTCATGCTTTTTAAAAGGACGGGGACAGATCCAGCATGGACAGTTACCGGAGTGAGGGATATGAAGCACCTGTCAGAGAAGGTAAAGAAACACGAGAACACCAGGGCACACATGGATAACTCTGTAAAGCTAGCCATATTAGGAAGGGTGAACATCACTACGCAGCTGGATGACGACCACAGGATTGATGAGGAAACATCATGAGGAGGTGGATAACTTGTTAGAACTTGCAAGCAAATAGGACGCAAAATGGTCGTATGTTTTTACTTACAAACATTAGTTTTGATTGAAGTTGAAGAAATATGTTCTCTCATATTTTTTTTTAATTGCCACTTACTCTTTTTTGCTCTCAAATCTCTTTTTGGTTTCAAATCTATTCTATTTGATTGAATAATAAAGGAACAAAATTCTCTCCAGCATATGTATATATACATATATATACATATATATATACCCTCCACCCTCCAATCAGAGCTGTGTGTGTTTGTCATGTGACTGAGAGGAATGATGGGAAATAATGTGTGATCTCTCCCAGCAGGTTGCTGTGTCTGTGTGAAGGTGTGGGCTCTGCTATGGATCAGTGTGAGGACAGAGAGGAGGGAGTCCCTCCCTCTAAAAGCACTCTGTGTGGGGAACATGACACAAGGACCAAAGCTCAGAGGTGAGATGAGGATCTCTAACTGTCCATGACTCTTCTCCATGTCACAAAGGCTTTGATTCTCCATTTGAAACAAAGACATTTATCTGAGCTAAAGTACGTAGTTGTCAGTATTCAAACAGGGCTGGACAATCTGATCTCAAATCAGTATCAGGAGAAACATTCAGCTTCATAATGAGAAATGTAACAGTAACATGTGTTTGAATCAATCAGAGCAGATTTCCTTCCTCATGTTGCTCACTGCTGATGTTTGTCCTGATTCATTCCAGTCTGACCAGTTCCACATTCTGCTCTTCTGGACTGGACTGGGAGCTGATTGCTCTCTGGTTAGATGTTGTAGCTGCTCTCACTTTAATTATATGGAATTCAGACAGTGTGTTGAAGTGTGTGACATCAGTAAATTGTGTTCAGTAACACGTCCATAATGTCAGTAATTGAAGACATTGTTCTTATTGTCCAGCCCTGTATTCAAACATTTCAAATTATACATCATTTCACAAAGTCTTTGATTCAGTGACAATGTTTCTGAATATGTGAGCTTTAATGAATTTCTTTCTATCAGGATCCATCAGAGACCAGACTGTCCTGAACCTGAACCCAGCTGTGTGTCCATGAAGAGTGATCACTCTATGGGTCGTTTTATAGACTTCAAAGATGGCCGCCACTCTGTTGATCAAAGGTGAGGATTTCAAACTGATGGTAAAATAAAATGATGTGTTTTTATCAGACTCTCAGTTGTGAAATCTCTGTTTTAAATGTTTTAAAATGTCTTTTAATGGACGGTGATGGTTTGTGTCAATTTACAACAGCCTCAGTTTCACAGTGAACAAATAGTTGCAGCAGTTTATAGAAACTCACTGCTTTGACACCACGTCTGTTCCTCTTTTTATCCTAATTGGACCGATATGGTCACTCCACTCCATCATTTCCCCGCCTATACTGCACACTGCACTGAATACAGCTTTAAAATACACAGTGAAACATGTCTAAATCAAACACTGACTTTATAGAAATCCTAACCAAGAACTCCCTGGGTACAAATACACTGTGTACAGTCGGTGTATTCAGTCACTGGTTCTGTCTCAGTGTGTTGTGGGTGCAGTGCAGAACTGATCCTGTTTTTCTATCAGGAGGAAAAAACCTGAACCCAGCTGTGTGTCCATGAAGAGTGATCGCTCTATGGGTCATAATGTAGACTTCAAAGATGGCCGCCACTCTGTTGATCCAAGGTGAGGATTTCAAACTGATGGTAAAATAAAATGATGTGTTTTTATCAGACTCTCAGTTGTGAAATCTCCAGTTTTTCAACCTTTACTGACTCAGATGAAGTTCTCTGAGCACCAACACTCTTTCAGCAGCAGCTGCCTCACACTCACACAGTCAAACACATTCACACTGGGAGCTGCCCAGTACAACCAGTCTGATACAAGCAGACACTGAGCAGCTCCACTGGAGCAGCTGGAGGCTCTAGGTGCCTTGCTCCAGGGCACTTCAGCAGTGTACAGTGAGGGAGGGAGAGCTATATGGAGGGGTTGGTGAGAGCTGTTGGGACTGAACCAAAGTGAGCTGTTGATTCTCAGTGGGATCAGCAGGACTAGTAAACCTTTACCACTACAGGGAGTCATCAGATTCACTGTTCACATCCAAATATCACTTCATGGACCTTTACCTTGTGTTTGTCTCTGTGTGGACAGACATAATGTGAGCTCATTCTTCATGATTCCTCCACAGAGTGGACCAGGAGAGCTCAGAGGTTCCCAGTGGTCAGTCTGCCCAGCAGCATCAAACACACCTGGACTCCATATTTATGGTCTGTACATGGACAACAACTACTTTTACATCTATTGTGTTCACAATAATCTCCATGCTGCACTTTTTAGACCAGTGGATTGTCAGTCTGTCCAACATGGATCTGATGTTTGCTTCCATGATTTGACTTTGATTGAGTCATTCATATAATATTCTGTTCCAGCTGCTGGAGGACAACCTTGTCACTTTTGTGAAGAACGAGCTGAAGAAGATCCAGAGGGATCTGAGTCCAGATTACCCAGAATGCTCAGAGAGTCAGAGGGAGGATGAGGAGGTGTTGGATGGTGAGGATGAAGAGCAGAGGAGGAGCAGAAAGGCATTTCTGAAGATCACAGTGCACTTCCTGAGGAGAATGAAGCAGGAGGAGCTGGCTGACTGTCTGCAGAGCAGTAAGAGGATTTCTCTAAAGATTTAACTCGCTGGATAAATGAGACATTTACTGATGTCTCAACAGACGGACCAAAAGATATTCACATCTACTCATTCTTTAAAGCCAAAATTGGTCACAACTCACAAATTAAAATGCATAACAATGCCATGATAATTCATTGTATTGAAAATTTCAAAAAGAATCATATTTTATTTAAATATACAGAGAGAGACCACTCCTTTTCTTCTGGCTGATGTGTTGCTAACTTCTGTTTCAGTAGTTTATAAATGTAAATGTTATGGCAATTTGTGAAGAATTCTTTAAAGGAAGGTTTCACACCGCCACCTGACTGCACGAGGGTTCACAAAAAACATGGTTCCTTAATAGCAGCTGCC
The DNA here is from genome assembly GCF_905237075.1 of Dicentrarchus labrax. Classification (NCBI taxonomy): domain Eukaryota; kingdom Metazoa; phylum Chordata; class Actinopteri; family Moronidae; genus Dicentrarchus; species Dicentrarchus labrax. The sequence continues at coordinate 331,041 of NW_026136719.1, read as the reverse complement.
GCCAGGTGTGTGCCACCAGCAGTTTAACACAGTGAAATGCGGCAGAGCAAAATCTGTGTGCTTAGATGTGGGCAACAACCACTTCTCCTCATTGAAATGAATGGTGGCAATAAGTTAGCCCCATAACTTTTGGTCTCAGGGAGAAACAAAATAGATATTTTCTATTTGAGCTGAAATTTTTTCTGCTTTAGGGGAATGAAATTGTCATATTTTGTTTATCAATCACTTAATAATCATATTTTCTGTCTTCATTAAGAACATCTTGTTGGAGTTTGTCAGCGTGAACTTAAATACAATCTGAAGAAGAAGTTCCACTGTGTGTTTGAGGGGATTGCTAAAGCAGGAAACCCAACCCTTCTGAACCAGATCTACACAGAGCTCTACATCACAGAGGGAGGAACTGCAGAGGTCAATGATGAACATGAGGTCAGACAGATTGAAACAGCATCCAGGAAACCATACAGACCAGAAACAACAATCAGACAAGAAGACATCTTTAAACCCTCACCTGGAAGAGATGAACCAATCAGAACAGTGATGACAAAGGGAGTGGCTGGCATTGGGAAAACAGTCTTAACACAGAAGTTCACTCTGGACTGGGCTGAAGACAAAGCCAACCAGGACATACAGTTCACATTTCCATTCACTTTCAGAGAGCTGAATGTGTTGAAAGAGAAAAAGTACAGCTTGGTGGAACTTGTTCATCACTTCTTTACTGAAACCAAAGAAGCAGGAATCTGCAGGTTTGAAGAGTTCCAGGTTGTGTTCATCTTTGACGGTCTGGATGAGTGTCGACTTCCTCTGGACTTCCACAACAATGAGATCCTGACTGATGTTACAGAGTCCACCTCAGTGGATGTGCTGCTGACAAACCTCATCAGGGGGAACCTGCTTCCCTCTGCTCGCCTCTGGATAACCACACGACCTGCAGCAGCCAATCAGATCCCTCCTGAGTGTGTTGACATGGTGACAGAGGTCAGAGGGTTCACTGACCCACAGAAGGAGGACTACTTCAAGAAGAGGTTCAGAGATGAGGAGCAGGCCAGCAGAATCATCTCCCACATCAAAACATCACAAAGCGTCCACATCATGTGCCACATCCCAGTCTTCTGCTGGATCACTGCTACAGTTCTGGAGGATGTGTTGAAGACCAGAGAGGGAGGAAAGCTGCCCAAGACCCTGACTGAGATGTACATCCACTTTCTGGTGGTTCAGTCCAAAGTGAAGAAGATCAAGTATGATGGAGGAGCTGAGACAGATCCACACTGGAGTCCAGAGAGCAGGACCATGATTGAGTCTCTGGGAAAACTGGCTTTTGAGCAACTGCAGAAAGGCAACCTGATCTTCTATGAATCAGACCTGACAGAGTGTGGCATCGATATCAGAGCAGCCTCAGTGTACTCAGGAGTGTTCACACAGATCTTTAAAGAGGAGAGAGGACTGTACCAGGACAAGGTCTTCTGCTTCGTCCATCTGAGTGTTCAGGAGTTTCTGGCTGCTCTTCATGTCCATCTGACATTCATCAACTCTGGAGTCAATCTGCTGGCAGAACAACAAACAACATCCTGGTGGTCTAAACTCTTCAAAGACAAACCTAAACTAGAATATCTCCACCAGAGTGCTGTGGACAAGGCCTTAGAGAGTCAACAAGGACACCTGGACTTGTTCCTCCGCTTCCTGCTGGGTGTTTCACTGGAGACCAATCAGAATCTCCTACGAGGTCTGCTGACACAGACAGGAAGTAGCTCAGAGACCAATCAGGAAACAGTCCAGTACATCAAGAAGAAGATCGAAGAGACTCCTTCTGCAGAGAGAAGCATCAATCTGTTCCACTGTCTGAATGAACTGAATGATCGTTCTCTAGTGGATCAGATCCAACAGTCCCTGAGTTCAGGACGTCTCTCCACAGATAAACTGTCTCCTGCTCAGTGGTCAGCTCTGGTCTTCATCTTACTGTCATCAGAAAAAGATCTGGACGTGTTTGACCTGAAGAAATACTCTGCTTCAGAGGAGGCTCTTCTGAGGCTGCTGCCAGTGGTCAAAGCCTCCAACAAAGCTCTGTAAGTACAGACAGAGTTGGATTTCTGTATTATCACTTAAATACTCTGCTATCTTTTTGACTTAGAGAGATTATAAAGACATTATATATCACCAACATTGGGAACTCCTCACTAGCTGATATCATTTTTACAGAACTAATTTAAAGTGTTTTTGGTTTTGGCTGAGTGATAAAGTGCTGGACACAAATGTTATTTTTCTTATTGTTGATCATTGTCTCTACAGACTGAGTGACTGTAACCTCTCAGAGAGAAGCTGTGAAGCTCTGTCCTCAGTTCTCAGCTCCCAGTCCTCTAGTCTGAGAGAGCTGGACCTGAGTGACAACAACCTGCAGGATTCAGGACTGAAGCTGCTGTCTGTTGGACTGAAGAGTCCACACTGTAAACTGGAAACTCTCAGGTCAGGATTCTTCAACCTGTTCAACTGATAACCACTTTAACCTGAATTATGTTGATGGATACAATTGTAATCTTCCTAACATTGTTTTGTTTAGTTTGAGTCTCTTTCCTTGAACATGTTTATTATGTAATGTGTTTGTAGCACCCCAACACTCAGTAAATGCTTAAGTTAAAGCAACTCACCTTGGACTTGAATGATGGGGTGTTTGGGTTTGATTTATTAATGTAGCTACCACGAAGGTTTACCTGTTTTGTGTGAAACCTTTTATGGCCTAATACTTTATGAATAACCAACAACTTTGTTAGACTAAGCAGTGGCTCTATTCACACGTACTCTACACTATTTTAAATAACTGACCCCAGACAACTCTTTCAAATAAATGAAATAACAGTTCACTAACCAGTTGTTTTCCAGTTTAACACAAATAATATTTACTTTGTTAGTTCACAGATAAACAAAAATGAAATAACACAATTACTCAAATTAGACTTCTTTAAAATAAAAATATTATAGTTGTAAACAATATACCCTTTACCAACATTGGCAAAACACTGTAGAAAAATAGACACTTATAATAAGCAAAATAGAATTGGCAATATTAAAATACTATTCAAAATTCAAATAATTCCAGGTCTCCGGTAAAATTCCGAGTTCTTACCCCTTAATATGATTTCTCTATACTTATCAAACTCAGATCAAATATGCTACTTAACTGAACTCTAAACTAAACAGTGCCCCCCCCCCCCAAACACACACACACGGCAGGCAAATCCTTATCCTCAGTGGCAATTAACAGTCACAAAGAAAATCCAACTCACGGTCTGGAATAAGTCCTGGAGAAACAGTTAATGAAGAGATGAAGATGAAAGCCAAACTTTCAGTTTATTTGCATTACTGAATTATTTAATTAATTCACTGAAATTATTATTTGTGTTACAAATTAACTTGTTTTAACCCCTGTACTTTTACACCGGACTACATGTTGTTCTGTGTGTTTGCAGGCTGTCAGGCTGTCTGATCACAGAGGAAGGTTGTGCTTCTCTGGTCTCAGCTCTGAGCTCCAACCCCTCCCATCTGAGAGAGCTGGACCTGAGCTACAATCATCCAGGAGACTCAGCAACAAAGCTGTCTGCTGGACTGGAGGATCCACACTGGAGACTGGACACTCTCAGGTATGAGGTGGATCAATACAGTAGTAGTAGTCAGGTGACAGAGGAAAGGTGATGAACTGTTTTTCTGGACCGATGTCTTGTTTCAACAATGGAAAATAGGACAGTGGTTTATCCTGATGGGTTGGTGAGCATCATGGTGGGTTGATATTTGTCAATGTTGTCACGCTGCAGGTTTGTGGGCTCATATCATAAATAGATTGGGATATTTTGATGGATGTCATCTGCCATCAGCGTGTGTTACCTTTTAGTCCAGAAAAACTAAAGGCGTCACCTAAACTACAATTCAGTTCAGTTCAGTTCAGTTTTATTTGTATGTCACCAATTCATAACAGAAGTTATCTCAGGACAGTTTTCAAATAGAGCAGGTCTAGACCGAACTCCTTATAACATTATTTACAGAGACCCAACAGAGAGAATAATAATAGTAACTATAATAATGTTTATAATAATAATGATGTCAGTAATATTGAGGCTCCACCAGGATCGATAAGAACCTGCGAGACGAGAAAGCACAAGAACTCCGGGGAAGAAGTGGAGTTAGTAACATGCATTAATGGAACATGAATGAGTGCAGAAAGAGAGAGGAAGAGAGGAGCTCAGTGCACCATGGGAAATCCCCCGATAGTCTAGGCCTATAGCAGCATAACTAAGGGATGGTTCAGGACTCACCTGATCCAGCCCTAACTATAAGCTTTATCAAAGAGGAATGTCTTAAGCCTACTCTTGAATGTGGAGAGGGTGTCTGCCTCCCGAACCACAACTGGAAGCTGGTTCCACAGGAGAGGAGCTTGGTAACTGAAGGCTCTGGCTCCTGTTCTACTTTTAGAGACTATAGGAACCACAAGTAGCCCAGCATTCAGAGAACGTAGTGTTCTAGAGGGGTAATAGGGTACTATGAGCTCTTTAAGATATGAAGGGGCCTGACCATGAAGAGCTTTATAGGTGAGGAGGAGGATTTTAAATTCTATTCTATATTACTACTGATGTGAGATCAGTTGTGTTTAATGCAGGGAAATGTATATTTGCTATGTTTTTTAGAAGATATTGAATTTTCCTGTGTTCTGAGCAGTCCTTGAACACCTCCTGCCGTATGTTTTATTGTTTATTTGAGTATTCAGGTGTCAACCTGTCATTGTCCATCAGGGTCTATTATGGATGAGTATGAGGAAACCTACCGGATTCTGAGAGGATTAAAGAGAGAGAGAGGGAGAGAGAGAGAGAGACGCTGTGCTGTTCATGAGTTTGTTAAGTGTTGTTAAAGTTACTTTATTTCTTTAATTCAAACGCTGACAGTTTCTATGAGTCTGAACTCTGCTGAGAGGATGAAGAACACAAGTTTTGGTATTTGTGCTGAACAAGAGCATAAACTGAAGCCTCATGTGGACACTGCTAACTAGCATTAGCCTCGTGTGCAGTGGCGTATCCAGGACATTTTTACTGGGGTGGCCAAGATGGGACACAAAGCTAGTGTGGGGTGGCCATGGCATAGCGAAGTTTAATGCGTATACGTACGCAGCCGACCGTATCGAATCCCGGTCCTTTGCTGCATGTCACATCCCCTCTCTCTCTCTCTCTCTCTCTCTCTCTCTCTCTCTCTCTCTCTCTCTCTCTCTCTCTCTCTCTCCCTCTCACATGACTTCCTGTCTCGTAACTGTCAAATAAAGGTGTCTATGCTGGTAAAAAAAATATTTTTTTATTCAATTTCCACCTATCACAGTCCTCAAGTATCTCTGGTTATTTTAACATGTCTATTTTCGATCAGTAATTATGTTCAGGATAGGGTACAACATGGCCGCGGGAAGTAGGGGTGCTGCAGCACCCCCTAGTGGCGAGAGGGAGATTTTAAAAAATGTATTAAAAATATTTTGCAATTTATAAATTCCTTATGAATATTTGGGGAAATGATTTTGACACACGTAGGCTATTACATGTATTTTGGATTTTAATTTAATTATTCTGAGGCCTAATCAACACAGGTTCACAGAAGTTACGTTGTCAACGTCAGTCAGGCTCGTGGTCGTCGAGTAAAGAGGTTCTCATGCAGCTTGCCGATGTCACAAAAGACAGAGGGTCTAAGTGTGTCACAGTCCAAGATGTAGCATCATGTTTGACAAAGCTCCAGCCACAAACAAGAGCCATGTTTTCAGAGACAGAAAAACTGATCGAGTTATGTCTGTGCCTACCCATCTCCGTGGCCTCATCCGAGCGCACTTTCTCCGCCTTGCGTCTTTTGAAGACATAGGTACACAGCACCATGACCCAGACCTCCATGTTAAACTGTTTAAAGGTAATCAATGTAAACATTCTGTTCCAAATATAATACTGATAATAATAATATATCATCAATAAGTGAACATAATGAGCTGTAGCCATCGGCCAATCAGAAGAAGCTCCACTGAACTGAAAGACTATCAGCTGATTAATAATAAGTGCTCCATGTGAAGATGTAAGTCCATTTGTAGAGAATAAGCTCTGTGTATGAGAGCGATGTAATGTCCATGTTTCCATGCTGCTCTGACCCCCCTCCTCCTTTCAGGGTGGAGCCTGCTGGAGTCCGATGGTTGAGACCAGGTCTGAGGAAGTGTAAGTGTGAAAACAAAGCAGCACACATTCAACCATCTTCACACTGTGACATCACTCATTCACAGCTCTGATGTCATCATCAAAGTGTCAATCAATGATCAGATGATAGATCAATAACTGCAGCTGTATTGTGTCTTGTTCTCTCCATCAGATTCCTGTGAACTCACAGTCGACACAAACACAGTGAACAGAGAGATCAAACTGTCTGACAACAACAGGAAGATGACATCAGTGAAGGAGGATCAGTCATATCCTGATCATCCAGACAGATTTAACTGCTGGCCTCAGCTGCTGTGTAGAAATGGTCTGAGTGGTCGCTGTTACTGGGAGGTCGAGTGGAGAGGAAGAGTTTCTATATCAGTGAGTTACAGAGGAATCAGGAGGAGAGGAAACAGTACAGACTGTGTGTTTGGAGGGAATGATCAGTCCTGGAGTCTGTTCTGCTCTGATGGTCGCTACTATGTCTGTCACAATAACAGAGATACATTCATCTCCTCCTCCTCCTCCTCCCTCCTCCTCCTCCCTCCTCCTCCCTCCTCCTCCTCCTCCTCCTCCCTCCCTCCTCCTCCTCCTCCTCCCCCTCCTCCTCCTCCTCCCGTAGAGTAGCAGTGTATGTGGACTGTCCTGCTGGCACTCTGTCCTTCTACACAGTCTCCTCTGACACACTGATCCACCTCCACACCTTCAACACCACATTCACTGAACCTCTTTATCCTGGGTTCGGGTTCTGGTTCAGCTCTGGTTCCTCAGTGTCTCTGTGTCCTCTGTAGGAGGGAGAGAGAAACTTTCTCTCTGCTGACCAGATAGTTCAGTCTGTACAGGATCACACACAGCTGATGTTAGTTAGTACCAACCTGATGTGTTTACTGTAAAGAGGAGGAAGAGGTTGTTAGAACAGATTTATTCAAATATCATTCAGTTGGTTCAAACATTAAAACATTAATGAGAAACAGGACTTTCTGACATTAATGGGTGTCAATCTGGTTAAACTTTAATAAAATGAATAAATCAACTTCAATCCAGAACTCTTGTGAGTCCATTTAAGGAATAGATGAGAGATAGATTTGATTTGTTTTACAGAAAGAACATAATGGAGAAATATGTATTTATAATGTATTTCATATTTTATTACAGGGGTGGTATCTATGTAATATCTTCATGTGAACTTCTTTCGTTTTATGTGGAATGAGGAATTTATTAGAGTCTGACCGAATGTGTTGTTCAGGGAAGTTTAGTTTCCATAAAAGAGTTGATTTGGGAGAATTACTGTGATCTGAGGTCAGAATTTTCTCAATAAACAACCGAACAGTGACAGTGGTGTCGACCTCAGTTAGGGGGCCGTGTTAATCTTCTCTGTATCGTTCCAATTTTAGTATAAGTGCTACCGGAGTAACACAGCAGGCCCCTGTCTCTGTGGGGGATTTATAGGAGGTCTGTCGGTAGAGAGTCCGGACTCATGGTGCCACTCAGACTCACTTTAGAGGTTTAAAGTGGCTCTAAATGGCTCTCAGACCGCTGATAACAACAGGAATAAGAGGTCTGGCTGTTGTACTGTGAGTCCTGTACCTACTTTCTTCTTTCTTTCTGCCTTTATTTTCACACAAACTGTCAGCTGCAGTTCCATAAACTCACCAGCAGGTGTCAGCCTATGAGCAGTGTATGGGAGGAGCCAGATTATTTTGGCACCTTCTTCTAAATGTTTCAAAGTAGAAAGTTCATTCAAATGTTCAAAGTTCATTCAGCTCTTTTCATATTTTTTATACTGTGTACACAATTGCAGTTCAAAACTCATGAAACTTTCATCCCCTTGCTCTCTTGAACATAAAAACATAGGAACAATGTGTATCAGAGTTAAAAATGCAATTTATTAATTCTTACTTTTAATATGTGTTTGTGAATTTTATTCATTTTCATTCAGTCTGAATTTTATCTCATTGAGTTTTTTTTCATTTTCTGTTATTTTGGTTTATTTCCAGTGGAAATTGAGTTTTCTGAACTTTGTCCTTCCGTAGCTCCTTCGTTTGTGTTGTTTGTGTTTAGTCACCCACCCCACACACACTTTTTACTCTGTTTAACCTATTCTATATAGTTTATATTGTTATTGAAATTAAATGTTTTCTGGTAAACTGTAACAGCTCTTTTTGTAATTGTTTTGTTTTTGTAATATGCACATTGAGTTACATATACTCTGTAATGTTTAAATGAATTTATCTATATGTATTTTCAGAAAGATAATGAAATCACACAGTGTTGTTTTGCATTGCTGAGGAAGAAGAGGTGCAGGAAAAAAAGAGCAGAAGGAAATGAATGTGCTATATTGTCTTCTGCAGGAGCAAATAAATGCTGGTTAACAGTTCTGTGAGTCGTCCTCTGTTTATGCCCAATCCACACACCTGTTACACATATAAAATAAAAAGTTTCTGAATGCCATCACATTGTAGGAGTGAATTATAAACTCACATATACAGTATGTATGTATAGAAGTTATTGTTTACTTTTACATAGTAATTATCCAAATATTTGAGAGGTTTTATGGCTTTCTTGTTTGTTAATCAAAGTCAAAGAGAAATTATAATTCAACAAAATACAGATGAACATTAGGTTTGAAGCGTTCCAGCCTTATGGATATGATATTTGCCAACAAGACACATAAGTTTCATAGCAGTGTTAATGGGTTGTGAGTCAATATTACAATTTAGAAAGAAGACCGCGTCACCTCCGTGTGTCACCTCTGTGCAGTTCCATTAAGTCACCAGCAGGTGTCAGCCTATGAGCAGTGTATGGGAGGAGGGCGCTGTTGTAGTCTGAACATTGACAGTAGGCTGTACATTAGAGTCTGACTGCACATTAATACAACTCGTCAAAACACAAGTTTTTCTGTTAAATCGGGGGTTTAGAGACGGGAAGATGAATGCGGCGTCCAACTGAAACACCTCTGAGCTCTAATTCATCTGTTTATCTTGTCATCCTGTATGTCTTTCTGTATTAAACCCTTCTTTAGTATCGATGTTTTTCATCCTGGGACTCTTCAGTTGACAGCAGATATGTTATTATTGATTCTTTGAGTCTATTTGTTAAAGTTTGAATACAGTTTGGAGGTTCTGGGACATCTGGTTTTGGATGGTGTGTGTGTTTGTCCAGAAAGTGGCAGTGTTACTGTGCAGCAGGGTCCGGTTTAGACCGTGAAGGCAGCAACAAGTGGACGTGGCCTTTTAGATGGGACAGAATTAATTGCATATTCTCCTCTCTGATATTGTCATTTCCTCTATGTAAGAAATGTGCTCTAGATATTCTTCCACTGCTAGCAGGCTTGGGTTGGAGGCTTTTGTGTGGCTGCTTGGTTGTGCCGACTTCCTCCGAGACAGAAACAACCAGCTTGCCGAGTGATGGAGGCGGGCTAATACTTAAAGGCCACGAACCCTGGGATTATTCGCTCTCACTATCAGTGAATATTATCACATAGAAGTGTTCAGGGTGGGACTCTTATCAGACAAGTGAAGTTTGAAGCCGAATGGACAATGTACACTCAAGTTATAGCAAACTCGTGTTTAGTGGCGGTACATCATAATTTTTCACTCACCACTGTGATCACATATCATCAACAATGTGTTTTGCATTTTATAAGTAAATTTCAGGTGGATCTTATCCTGATGGAGTAGAACATGAAATAATAAACCATGATACTTCATGGCGGGATGATGAGGGATCATGATACACATTCGTACCAATTTTCGTACATGTCGGTCGTACATGTCTTTGGGGCTGATTCTGGGGGGCGTGGCTAAGCCATTTTGTGACGCCCATCTACGGGACCAAGACAATACCGTAGCCTTCGCCACGACTGAATTTTGTGCAAAGTTTCATGAGTTTTCGGGCATGTTTAGACCCCCAAAAAGTGTTCAAATATTAACACGAAAGCTGATTTTTAAGCATATCGATGAAAGGGGCCCCGGGTGGTACAATTTATGAGAACTTAAAAGAACATGAGACTGCACGTGAGTACTGACATATAAAACTATATTAGACAACCATGAGCATAAAACCTGAGTAGATCAAAGTTCATACATTTGTTCCACGATGACCAACGATGATGAATTTAGTTTGTTCAAATCAAAGCCACTCTTTACACCTTGGAACTATTTTCACACAGATGCTGAATTTGATCCTGAAAGACTCTGAAAGTTTTTACCAACAAAGTTCAGTTTTAGACTCAAAGTTGAATATTTGTTCATATTTTAATATCTGAGTCATAGAAACACTTTCCCTCTTATTGTGGGTTCAAAAAGAAGATTTGAAAAACAAGCAGCCACATTTGATTTGAGCCAATGTTTCTCAGTTATAGAAGATCAATTCTTCCACCCACCTAGAGCCGGGGTCTGTCCAAGGTTTGTGCCTCTGAAAAGGAAGTTTTCAAAGAATGATGTTTAATGTTTGTGACAGTCCCTGTCTAGTGCTGATGTGCTGATGTGGTTGACCAGTTATTGTTTTTCCTATGTGTCCTTGAAGGTACCATCAGCAGAGTATGGATTTGGAGCTCCTGGTTCAGGCGCTCCTAAAAGGATAAAAACCCTGTCTCAACTCTGCTCTGGTCTCTCTCTCTCATTCGGCTGCATCCCGCCAGCAGCAGCAGCACATTCTCTTTGTTTGGTTTCTGCTTTGTTTTCACTTTACAACATTAAACCTCATATTGCTCACACATCCACATTTACATTACTGATGTTACTGACTGACAGACTTCACATTTGTACTTATAACCTCAGTTGTTTAAGTTAATATAATAAATTCACTCATTTATTGCCATCTATTGTGTCCTATGCCGTATTTGTCATAGACTAGGAGCCGAGTTATGACAAGTTTTATGTTTTTATGTGTTTATGTGTAGTCATTGGTGGGTTTTTCTTTCTATCTGTATGTCTCACCCTGTGTTACTGTTGTTGCTACTGTGGCAAAATCAATTGCCCCACTGAAACAAATAAAGGACTAATACAGGCACTCACTGAGTTAACATGAACTATGTGGTTTAGGAATAATGGCCGTCTACCAGGAAGACACATGATGAATGTTCCTCTATCTGAGGGGGAAGAGAAAGAGGAACAACATAGTCAACAGACGTGATACAGAGACTTTGTTATTTCTCACAAACACTTTTGTTTTTTTTTTGTTTTTTTGGACACAGAAAAATTTTTTTTAAAGGCAAATAACGACTGAGTTTTCATCATTTTCCTTTTGGTGTACGAGGAATACAGCATCCTCCAGGTGAGTTACGTAGTCCTCTCCAGGGCCTCTGTCTGCTGTATGTTGGTGGGCATCAGAAATGTTTGATATCTGTATATGTTCATTGTACAGAGGTCATATATGATGAGAACTGCCTTTCTGTATGTGTGATATCCTTTAAACTGGAGAGTGTCAGAGGTTAGAAGAGATCATAGAGAGTAGGATCAACTGGAGGTCTTCTCCTCTGGGGTTGAAAACAGAGATTTTCCCCACGACACGGCAGGTTTAAAGCTCCCTGTGGTGGAGGGTCGGGCCTCTGACCCCAGTATGGGGACTGACCCTCAACCAGTAACCAGAGGCCTCAGGGACCAGTGCGTCCTCCTGTAGACTTGGATTAGAGGAACAGAGGATGGAGTCAGGACACCCTGGGGGGAATAAGGAACTACAGCTGTTACACTATATTATATTCTATCATTAGATTATTATTACTGCTGTATTTGGCTGTT
>NW_026136719.1:297303-319009 GCF_905237075.1 Dicentrarchus labrax | reverse complement strand
TTAAAAGTTACCCAGACTCAGTTTAGGTCACCTGACTTCGACCGTACACTAAACATTACACTAGATCACTGGTTCCCAACCATGGTGTCCACCAAAGCTTTGCAGGGTGCTGTGAGGCCTTCTTATTTATAAGAGGTGTAAGAAAACTTAAAAAAAAAAAAAAGGATTTAGTTTCTGTAAAGAAACCTAAATGAGGTGTTATATTTAATAAGGTTTAGAGATTTATTTCACATATGAAATTTAAAAACATCTCACAGGATATGGGCAGGGTGGAGACCTGAACACAAGCTGCTAGAGCCTTCACTGTCTGATCAACAGACTCGTCCTGCATTAGAAAAGTCAAAACAGAATCAGGAGTCACACTTTGACCCTCAGAACTGTGAGATTTAATAAAGGCAAAACTATTATCGAAATTTTCACTTTCTCCTGCAGTTTCATTGGAAAAACATGCAACACATTTTAAACGTGTTAAAGTTTATAAGTAAAGTTTAGTTTATGTAAAGTTTAGTAAAGTTATACTGTGATGCTAATATAATGTGAAATATACATAAAATATGAAACATAGTCAGAGGTTGTCAGTCCATTCAGTGATAAAAAAGGGTTCCTTTTTCTATCATTGAATGAACTTTAAAGAACAAGGTTGGGAACCACTGCGTTCATGGGGAGAATTCAGCAATGACACTAGAGGACAATGTGTCATCATTAGAGGAGTTTGAAGTGTAGGACCACTGACCAAGCTGCCGTATTTGATGGCTTGGGAGAGAGATTGATGATGTATTAATATATCATCGTCTATTATGTTGCTCTGCTGTAAGTCATTATATCACATTAAAAGAAAGTAAAGAAGAACTAACAAGAGTCTTTGTTACTGAAGAGCTCCCTCATTTGTTGCTCAATCATAAACAAAGCTTTAATTGTGAGAACTGAGCCAGATGTGTTTGTGTGTGTGCAGCTCTATATACCAAAAATGTCTGTGTCCTCCTAAAGGTACGCCTTCACCAAAAACAACAAGCCAACCATCGTTGCCAAGGGCAACCCTAACCTCTCCTTCGGACGCGCCACACAGATGAGCGCCAATGACATCGCCCGTGTCAACAGGCTTTACCAATGCTGTGAGTGAGAGTTTAACACTGTTATAAGTCATTCTGTTAACACAGCAGATACATCCCACTACTGACTGAGTTACCATGTGACAGCAGCCCATTACAACAAGGAAAATATGGGTTGAAATATTCATTGAGATTGTTATGTATTAATCAGAATATCATTGTTTTTTTTCTCAACCAGGATGACGGAGGGAAAGAGTTGATTCAAGTCTCAGCTTGTCATGATTACTCCAAAGGCCCAGATCTGTTGTACTGCAGGAGTATTATTTCAAAGAAACAGAAACTTGCAACAAGTCAGTAAAGTAGTAGTATTAGTATCTTCAGCTCCAGTTGTGGCTTCATGGCTGAGATATTGATGTATACTATGAACAGAAAACTTCAGGAAATTGTTTCAGCATGTCTAAAAAGCTCAAAGATGCTAGTTGAGGAGGAGGCAGATCTTTGACTGCCAGACTGCAGAGTCACCTGCTGGAGGTTGATGGTATTACATCTCTTTCTGCTGAGGTCAGACATTGGACTTCTTTGTTGGTTTTAAAATACAAACTTTATGATTTTATTTTATGATGTTTTTTTACTGGGTGGGCTCACAGAGAGCCAAGAGACTGTGATTTGATTCGATGATTGTTAAGGATGTTGACAGACACAGAGTATATAAATAATGACGAAACAGCAAAGTCAAAAGGATAAATGTGTTGTTATAAAGCATTTTGAACTTATAACACAATAATGCAAAAATATTTTATTTATTTTATGCGTCAATTGATCATTTATGTGTATTTCTGTTTGTACATTCACTTGCCTTAAATTGCCTCTTGATGAATGAATAAAGCATTTTGAATTAAACTGAATTTTCTCTATTATTCCATAATTGTTTATCCTTTGGAGGGTTGAGGGGAATGGAAAACAAACGGAGCGGACCGGGTGAAAAACTCCGCTCAAAAAATAAACTGCATCTAACTTCTCTTTACCGACTGCAACAATGTTGCCGCATTCTTTTTCTTGTTCCACATTATCCCCATCTGTTACTTTTACAGGAATAGTACACTTGTACGACTTCAGAGTTTCTTTTCTGAAGTACACATTAAACTCCATAGTTTTGAAAGAAAATAGTGTGGGTGTGCGCGCAGGTGCAAAGATTAATTCTGGGTGGGGCATGAGCGACCGGAGCGAAATTGGAGCGAGAGATAAGGCTCCACTCCACCTTTAAAAAAATTGCCGCTCCCTGCCCCGCTCACATGCTCTGGTGAGAGGCCAGGTACACTCTGGAAAGGTCACCAGTTAATCACAGGGCTGACACATCTACTGGCAATTTAGAGTCACCAAATAATCAAATCTAATAATCAAATGTACTTGAAGGTCCAATGTGTAGGATTTAGTGACATCTAGTCTTGTAGTTTCAGACTGCGTTTTGGCCACAAATGTATATACCATTTCTGACAATAGGTCCACCTAAATGTTACAGACTGGACCTTTAAGTACATTAACTAAAGTTATCACTACTCAACAGTTGACGCCAATGCACAATGTTGTCGTTTAACAGTGTGCTAACAATGCTTTTGAAGAGTGTGTGAATATCAAATCAGTCCAGGTGTTAGAGGAGGATTCCTGTCAGCTTTAAGGAAGTGCAGAAGAAATTTATCACAGATGAATAGAGTGTCTACGAGAAAAGAGGGTGGCAATGATCCACATGGCTGTTAACCACCACAACCAACATTTCTGGCAATTACAGAATCTAATTTTAGTTTTGCTTATTACTCTGAAGGGTGTTGGCAATGGCACTGCATTGACATAAACACATTCCTGCATGTAAATATGCTGCAAATACAATCATGTAATCACGTGAGGATGACTGAAAAGCTTTTAAGTGTTTATATCTAGCTGGACTGGTTCACTAATAACATATTAAACTAACACACCTTATAAAACATGTACCAACCCAGATGGAAAAGAATAGGACAAATTATAAAAAGCTGTTAATCCATTGTATCAAATGCTTTCGTTTTCTACATATATATATATATATAAACCACAGCTGAAATAGAGCCACAGAGTCTCTTGCTACCTCATGCCAGGTAAGTTTCAGTGAATCTTTTTATGCTGGAACCATTTTACAGGTCTGAATTTTCATCCAAAAATATTGCAATGAATTACAGATAGTTTGTCAAGTGCTTTACACTGAAATTGCATTTAACTGTATGTAATCAATGACAAACATACTTTATGTGGAATGTTTTGATTGATCTGATTTGATTATCTGTAACTGATCTACAATAATCAAGAATTTAGTGTTTGCTTCTGTGAAAACAACAGTGGACTAAAGAAATTTTTTTTTCCTCTAGGCTTAAAGCTGAGGGAAAAGTCAGGGCATGTCTACAATGAACAGCCAAGGGCTTGCAGGTACACTACCACTTAGAATACTTGTAAACAAACACACATTTTTTGCCTAAGTTGTTTGCCAAGTGCACTGATGTGTTATTTTGCAATCAACAATTTTGCAATGACTTCTGTAACATGTCAATGTAAGTTGCATACTGATAATAAATCATCTATGTTTGCTTACTTAAAGTCCACTAAATCTTAGGCTTCCTTGCCATCAGGTGTATAAAAGCTGAAGGTTGTTCACTTCTTTTTAAAATACAAAATGTAAAAGTTATAGGCCAGATCATAATATCAGCCATGAGAAGCAGGTAATTATTGGTTATTGTATCAGCTGGAAAAAACTCCATATCATGCTATGCTGAAGGATCCAAAAGTTGTTTAAAAAAAGAAAATTGTTATATGATTTGAGAGAATTGGTAGGTTGAAAAGCAATTAGTAAGGACTAGTGTAAAACATGCATAAGAGAGAGGGATGGTGGGGCACAGAAAAAGAGAACAAACTGGTATCCAGGGCAGGAAGGCTTTCAGGGATGTAAGAAAGAGAGGATTTGAGGTCATGCTCCAGAAATTCAGCAAATATTAGAGCTAATGAAAATTAGAGCTTTGTGAGCATTAGCACATCAGTTAGAACAATTTCTGAAACACACTGGCCCCAAACTCCTTCTCCAGTTCAAGCCAGTTATTGAAGTCCTGAGCTTTTTTATTTACAAAAACCTACACTCATACATGTATTTAATGAACCATTCGATTTTGACCCATAACCATGCCAACTTTATACGCTTTAACAATGTTACTGTTTTGTAATTGATCTGAGTTGTCGTCCAAATTGTGATTACTTACCTAAAGTTGGTCAAGTGCTTTACCCTTGATTGCACATACTAACTGTATCCAGTTATTGACTAAAGTCCAATTTTTTATTATTTGCTGCTGATCTTCAATTAATTATTAAGAATACACTGTTTGGTTCTGTGAAACTAAAAAGATTATATCTATTTGTTGTCTTTAGGTTTGAAAGCAGAGAGGAGTTAAGGAAAAAGTCAGACCATGTCTACACTGAACACAGAAGGACAAGGGCATGCAGGTACACTCCTTTATATGTTCAACCATTTCATTACACCTTCATTTGTACATATGTACCTGTTACATATGCAATTTATGAAGGATATAGTTTAGTTTTATTAAGTCTGAAAATGCTAGGCTTTGAGTCACATAGGTAACAAAAAGTGCCACTTGGATAATTGATGACATAAATCCATTTAGGGTTGGGCATTATGTTAAAATGTTCCAACCACCTCCAAATGTTTATGTGCCCTTGTAGTTCACCTGGGAGATTAGCGGTGAGTTCAAGCTCTCACAACTTTAATACACAAAATAAATTCAAGAAAGGATACTAAAAATACATGTTTCCTAATTAAACAACCAAATTAAGACCAGCCGAGTTGACTTGAAAAGCAATCTTAAAACGCACTTCATTCAAACCCAACAGAAAAAGAATAAAACTCACCAAACTGTCTTTATTAGTCTTTACACTTTAGTCTTCACCAACTGGTGTCTTAACCAGCTAACCAAGATAGATGTAAATATATTCTGGCTCTGCGCTCTCTAATACCCTGTCATTCCTTTACCATTTTACGTCTCTACTGTCCGAGGCTGTCCCAGCCGTATCCTCATTGTACCCAAAGCCAGAGTCCTGGTTGTCAAACTAAACCCTTAATTCACCTCAGTTAGATTTGAAAAATATTTCTCACTATTCCGCTGTCCACAGTTGGTGGTGGTAATGCACCAACAAAGCAGCACTAAATGTTGCTAGCCAACATGGATGTAAAACACTACATATTTTTACATTTATAAACATTGACTTTGCAAATGTTTTTGAAAAAAGGAAAAGCATGCAACACAAGTCAGACCTCAAGGATACACACAATGGGCCTTATGCAAGAGCCATATTAACATATTTGTTCTTACGTGGCATTAAGGTGTATGCAGGTTGCTGTCCAGGGCAACATCCTCTGTTGCAATGTCTGACAATGCAACATCACATATTATGCCACATATTGTTTCCTCTATCTGAAGATTTCCCCTGTAGTTACCAATTACCTTGCATTTAAAATCAAATAATCGATAGATTTCAGCAACAGTAGGACCCTCAGGTGATACGCCACTAATAACACTCATTATATTTTCCCACTCCTTGCCTCTAGCAGGTCCTTTAATTCCACACCTGACGTTGTTAAAAATGATACTTTCCTCTGTTGATATGCAGGACTTCAATCTCCAAACTTGTAAAGTTCTCTACTTACTCCATTTACCATTATCACGAATTAACTTCCTCACACATGGGGAAGGCTGTGTATAGTATTGTATATGGTATTGTTATCTCATGAATGCTCCATTACACACAGGTGACATTCATCAGTTTTATACATGTGATTTACAGATTAAAAGGAGCTTCATGGCATATTGGAGGTGTGCTAGTTCTCACAAACTATAGTAGTAGTAATTGCCTGCAGCTTTTTGTCGACTCAGTGCTTTGTGGCTGTTTCTTCACTCATCATTATTCCCTGCAATATTAAAAAATGATCCACTGAAAAACTTTGTGTGCACAAAGTTACTGGGAACAATAACAGATGGCTCTAGACTTATAATAAAATGTATTATTCACTTCTGCAAAACAAAAGCAGTGGAAGAAATCACTTTCGATTAACAGTGATAGCAGATGCAGTCCTGATATGGCTCTAGGAGAGCATATTAATTGGTGAAAAGTGAGAAGTCACATTCACAGTAACTTTATTTAACAGTTAACAACCTTCAGTAGAAGATGTGTTTGTGTGATAGCTGTGTAATGTTTTTGATGAATTAAATAGCCTTATAAGACACTAATAGTCTGCAAAATAATAATAATAGTGATTGCAATTTTCAGATTACTACTGAACTTAACTACTGAAATAGTATTTGTATAAAAGTCAAAATTGCCCGGTTTTACATGTATAACTCCCTCCTAAACTAAATATCACACTGGAACCCAAATAATTAGTATTATGTTACAAATGGTTGATTAAATGTGTCAGTGTAAATACACAGTACTTTTCACTACTTTGTTAACAACCTCTTATTCAGAAGCAGGAATGTAAAAACAATTATTAGTGGTTTCAAAGGGAGTTACAAAAGTCACTGCATTAATTGAGATTGAGAAATTGTTTTAGTATGTAACTCAAAAATCCTGCACACAAACATACACATGCTACCTATTGTTGGTTTCTAAAAGCAATCTTTTCCTTTCCTTTTCCTGCTTTGACAGTCCTTTTCAACTTTCTCACCAAAGTTGGACTGAAGAAATTTTATCCCAACAAGCTTACTCTTCGGTCTCTCTTGGAAATAAAAAAAAACAGCTTATCTGATGAAAGTGTTCAATCAGTAGAGGAAATACCATGGTGTTTTCTCAGAAAACTCTTCAAAATCAATGCTGAATGCAGAAGCTGTACACAGTTATCAAATAATGATGATGAAGAGGAAAATGATTCTTTTGACCTTGACCTTTACACTGCAAATGACTCTGCAGAGCATAATGAGGTTAACCCTATCGACCTCATAGTAGCACTCTTCCTCTGTGCTGACAGCCTCTTGCAACAGGAAATGGCCCTCAAGATGTCAATGTGCCAGTTTTCTGTCCCACTGCTGTTGCCCCATGGAAATAACAGTCAATGTACGCTGATGCTGTGGGCTCTGAGAGACATTGTCAAAGAGTGGCGTCCACATGATCTGTCTGAATCAAAAGGGTTTAAAGAAGACAACATTGTCCAAGCAGATATACCATTCTATTCCTTTGTGAGGCTGAAAAACTGCAGTTTATCCAAGTCCCAGGTTTTGAATCATATTCTCAGCCTTGGGCAGCAGAATCACAACATGTTCATACACAGAGATATGAAAGGAGGGGCAAATGAAAAGGAAATTGCCAATGGTTTGGTTGAGGTTTGCTGGCACCTTCCTTGTGGCAGAGAAAATCTTGACATATTTCCAGAGCCAGTTGCCTTTGCTAATTTGCGAGGAGATATTTGTGAGTCACTCACACAATTCAGTTTTCTTTTTCAAGTGTCGACTGCTACCTTTGTATTCCTGGATAAAGTTGAAGAAAATGAACACAAGATTCTGACTTCTCTTCAAGATGTTAAATCTAAACTGTTCTTTGTTATCAACAAAAAGGTAGAGAATTCTGAGGACACAATGTCTGTCAAGAAAACACTGAAAGAAATAGATTTATCAAACAGCCGTGTGAAAATCAAAGAACCAAGAATAAATGTTGTAAGGTTTTCTGAGAAACTTTGCACAGCCATCAAGAAATCACTGACAGATGTAACAACCACAACAAACATTGAAAATATGCTTGACAAAGTTGTTGAACTTGGTCTGTTTGTGGATGAATGCACAGGTGATGACCAAAAGAAAGTAGCTGAGGAGATTATGAAAGGAATTGGGGTGCAAAGTGTACCAGACTACAAGAAACAACAACTTCCTTTGCAAGGAGATAAATGGAAAAGGTTATCACAGTTAGAAATGGAAGAATGTAGGTTAAAGAATGCTGGTAGTGTTGGATTGGAAGAATATAAATCTAAGCTACAGGAAGAAAAACAACAGATTATGAAGGATCTTGGTGAAAACAAACTATCCACAGCTATGAAGAGTTTTATTGAACAGTTATCCAAAAATGACAATGTCCAAAGAGATTTTTTCCTTAAATGGATGAAAATTAAGCTGAATGCACATTTGCGGTTTCAACAATCTTCACTGCGTCAGAAATTGATAGAGCACAGCAAGAAAGGGGAAAAAGACGTGAATGAGATTGCAAAGTTGGATCAGGCTTTGCTGGATAGCTCATTAGGAATAGAGCATTACATGAGAGAGTTGGGATTGGTCTATGAGTTTTCCTTTCAGTCACGTGAAGATGCTGATAAAATATCTCATCTCCCTGCTTTGGCTGCTGAAATGCTGTTGGATGGATATCCTTTAGAGCTCTTGGATGGAGATGCTTCAAACATCCCAGAGAGATGGGTGACAGATGTACTAATGGAGCTTCACAAGAAGGTTGGAGAGAAGAGCAGACTGTTGGTACTGACTGTGTTGGGTGTTCAAAGTAGTGGGAAGTCAACACTCCTCAACACCATGTTTGGTGTGCAGTTTCCTGTCAGCAGTGGCAGATGCACAAGAGGAGCTTATATGCTCTTCCTCAAAGTAGGTGAGGATATGCAATGTAAGCTTAACTGTGAATTTATAGTTCTCATTGACACAGAGGGTCTTAAGTCTCCTCATTTGGCTCTACTAGATAACAGTTATGAGCATGACAACCAGTTGGCAACCTTTGTCATTGGTTTAAGTGATGTAACCATTATCAATGTCACAATGGAGAACTCAACAGAAATGAAAGATGTCCTGCAAATTGCAGCTCATGCTTTCTTGAGAATGAAGAAAATCGGTAAAAAAACTGTTTGTCATTTTGTTCACCAGAATGTTTCTGAAGTTTCAGCTCATGCAAAGACCATTGCTGAAAGAAAACATCTCTTGGACCAACTCAATGAAATGACACAAATTGCAGCTGAAATGGAAAAGCAGACTTCCATACAGGCATTCACAGATGTGCTGGACTATGACATAGAAAAAAACAACTGGAACATCCCAGGACTCTGGCATGGGACCCCACCAATGGCACCAGTGAACACAGGTTACAGTGAAGCTGTTGCAGATTTCAAGAAAAATCTTTTGGAGATGGTGACAAGTGACAGAAGTGATAATGTTTCACAGATCCCAGAGTTTCTGCAATCTTTGAGAAGTCTCTGGAAAGCAGTTAAATATGAGAACTTCATCTTTAGTTTCAGAAACACTGCTGTGGCTCAGGCGTACGACAACCTTTGCAAAGAGTTCAGTCAGTGGGAATGGGAGTTCAAAAAAGAGATTCTTGCTTGGCAGGGAGAAGCAGAATTGGAACTGTTAAATTCTGTTAACACCTCAGAGCTTCACCATTTGAATGAACTGATTGAATTAAAAGAACAGGTGTCCCACAAAATAGTAGACCAACAAATAATAATGAACTCGAAACTAAATCAATACTACAAAAAGAGGGACCGACATGTGAATCTGATAGAGAAGTACAGAGCTGAATTTTTCAACAGTATCAACAGTCTTGCAAAAGAAATCCAACGTTCAGTAAACAATAAATTGGATTGTGCACTTGACCTACGAAAAAGTACTAAAGAGGCTGAGGACATTCAAAGAAAAAACAGAGAAATCATTGAAGAACAAGTTATGAAACTTGTTAGTGACTTCAAAAAAGGTGGACTTTCTGACAAACAGTTGGAACATGAGTTTGAAAAGATGTGGACAGAAGTCACTGTAAATGTGTCTGGCCTGAAAGAAATAGATATATCTGGCAGCGTCCTCAATCAATTGAAAAAGAATTTCCTCAATCATAATGTCAATGAGGATTTACATAACATTGGGGACCTAAATGACATTGGGAAGTGTCCATTTGAGGCAAAACCTGAACATATAGATACGACAATAAACACTGATGACATTACAGATGGGAACTTGAAAAAAGATATAATGAAAGACTTTCAGAATTTTGCAGAAAATGTAATTCAGTCATGCAAATGTTTTGTAACAGATACTGCAAATAAAGACACAGATTACAATGATTATTTTACAAAGGAGCTTCTGGAAAAAGTAGACGAATCCCTTAAATGCTGCAAGTGTTGCACACCCCAGTTTGAGATTGACCTGAAGCTTCACATTTGTGGCATTGCCTCAAAAGAGTTCCTTGAAATGCACAGAAAATTCTGGTCGGATAGGGATCCGAAAATTCAGCTAGAGAAGTACAAACCTCAGTACTGGTTAGATTTTCTTGATTTATACAAACAGAGAGACGATTGCCAACGCAAAGCAACTGATTTTGTCAAGTTTTGTATCAAACCTGCTGTTGAAGAGTACATCAGTAGATCTCTTGGAATAGACATTGTGGATAAAATTCTGACAAGTTGCCATTCAGCAGAGTACAGTTCCCGCTCCTTTTTCCAGTACAACATTCAGAAAGAGTTGCTGCAAAAGGAAGACTTTGACACATTTTTCAGGTACATTTCTAAGTACGAAATATATATTAGGGATTGGATATTTCAGCACATCCTGCAAAAAATGTCAGAGGACAAAACTTTGTGCAAACTGAAAAATACGAATCTGGAGGTCATCGTTCACAAAATAACAGAAGCAATAGAACGGGCCACAAAAGGAAAAGATGGTGTTCTGCTGCCAGATAACAAGGAAAGCATCACAGAACTCATCAACAACATGAGCAGATATTTGATCAAAGACATCTCAATTTCAGTGGAGGCTGAAAAAACCACCCTGTTTCAAATCCAAAGCACTCTCCATCCATTTACACAGAGCCTCAATAAATCATTGAGTGAACTGAATAAACAGTTACAGGAGGAATTCTCCAACTCTGAAAACATCACTGAGACTCTGAACAAACTTCCTATCAAACCACAAGATGAACTTTTCAAGAGGGTGTTTGGCTGTGGACGTCGGTGTCCATTTTGTAAAGTTCCTTGTGAGGCTGAAGGCAAAGACCACAAGAAACATCATGCAGCCATTCATCGCCCACAAGGTCTTGGTATGGTTATGTACATAGAAACTCAGAAGCTAAATGAAACACTGTGTACAACTCAGGTGCAAACTGAACGTAAATTCAGTAACACAGACACTAAAGGGGGAGTGGCATCCTTATAAGGAGTACACCACATACTATCCAGACTGGCACATTCCTCCTGACCCCACCATAGAGGCATCTGACTACTGGAAGTATGTCCTGGTACAATACAATGACAGATTTGCTCAAGAATACAAAGCCAATCCAGCTGATGTTCCAAAGGCCTGGAGGAGAATCACAAAGGAACAAGCACTGAAAGGGTTAAAAGATGCCTATAACATAAAATGAACAATATACAGTCCTGACAAATATCTTTCCACAAGTATCTAAACATGCAAGAATCTTAGATGTAGAATCTGAAGAAGACCAAAAGAATATGGTGACAGAATACTTTAAGCCATTCACCAGAACAACTTAGCTGTGAACAGTACAAGCAGTCACTGTAGGAACGTTAATTTGACATAAACAGGGACTTTTTATGTATTTTTCTGTGGCAGCAAACACAACACACAGCTGTTCAGTAACTATTATACTGCAACCTGAACTTATATACACACGTCATGGCTGACTAAACTCATGTCATTATCCCTCACACTGCGGGAAAACTTCACTTCTTTTAACAAATCAGCACAAGTTTAATAATTTCATATAGGTCCTCATGCATGATGATGGCTGTGCTTGTACTGATAATGATAAAGAAAATGATGATGTGTAGATTATTTTAAGGAGTTTTCTTTTCTTTTCAAGAAGTAATATTTCTATTTGCATTTTGTGTGCACAATTATACATTTAAAGTAGATATTTTATTTAGTATTTGTCATTTTTGTTTGTTGATTGCAACTACTTGCTTTAATTGTTCTTAGTTCATATTGTTATACGGCTACGTGCATTATAATTAAGATGCACAATAATGGTGATGACAGTGATAATGAGGATTTACTACAACGACCATGTGGGAACAATGTTTTGTAATGGATATGTCAGCACAGTTCATTCATTGCTTCACAGTTTCTAATTGTTAATTGTAAAACAAATGTTGTGTATTTGATAGCAGTGAGTGAATAACAACTAGTGATAAATCACTTTTGATGCTGACAGTTTTTTTTACACAGATGATTATAAGTTGAACATAAAAACAAAGAAATTGAAAAGAATGAAACAGTTGTTCAGACTTTACCAATTTTCCTGATTTCATTATTTTTTTTATTAATATTTTTATCATGTAGAGTAGTGTGCACAAAAGTTATGATGATGTAGGCCTATTAAGTAGAAAGACCATGTGATGAGATCATGTTTTGTTATGTTTCACTATTTACATTTTTATAGTTTTATTTCTCAACATTTCTTGCAAAATGTAACCTAAAACTTTATTAGTAATGATGTCTGCTTGAAGAGTAAATAGATCAGCATTAGCTGAAATGTATACGTGCACAAATACTGAAGAATCCTTTCACATGTTTATGATTAAGTCATTATTTGATTCTTTTAGATAGACAATGATGTGTTGAACAAGTTACAAAGAAGTTAAATAGAGTTTTGTTACCTCTGACTTAAAATGTATCCTTATTGTGTTTTGTATTTAGTTTTTTGAGGATTTTTAAGGTTTTTCTTAGCCCTGTCCACAATAACTAAAGATGATGATTCTGTCAAAGTACAAAGGCCATGTGAAATAAATATGCTATCTATATTGTTCATGTTTTATTTAAAATAGGTACATGCAAAACATGTTTTTTCTCCAATATGATTAAGTGAATAAGGAATGAATATGTTGATGTAACTGTTGCTGATGTGTAAATGTGATCTAAACAAGCCAGAAGCAGGGGATACTGTGGCATCCTTATTTCTATTCATCATGATGAACTTTTGAGTATTTTTTTCAGACAGCTGATGAGTTAAACAAGCTGCTGTACCAGGAAGTCAAAAAGCCGGAAAATATGTCCTATATTTTAACATTTTCAATAATCTTTTGTTGACTACAAATGTCTTCCTTTTTTCATGTTTCATGTGTATAATGCATAATGATAAATATGATACACATACAAAATTTATGTGAAATACGTTTTGAAATAAAATAAAATAAAAATAAAAATCTTCAAGTCCTTTGTCATATTCAAATTTCAGTCAGGACCACTTTGTCAAAATATCTTATATCCCAAGCAGACTTTTACATTTGGCGGTATGGCTCTGTTCTGGGACCTCCTTGTCCTTCCGCGTGCCTACGTGGAAAACCTTAAGGCAGGGAGAGCACACCTCCTGCCCTTCCATGTGCATACATGGAAAAGTTTAAGACAAGGAGAACGGCAGCAGAGACCCCCCCAGGGTACAGAACAGAACAAGCATCAATGGCAATCAGAAAATGACATTGATTAATTAGAAACAACATAAAAAGGAGGAGCTGGGGTGGAGGTGGGTGCAAAAGGCTTGTAGAGGAAGCAGCAGAGATAGGCAGGCAGGCTAAAGCAGCTTAAATAAGGTGCCATGCATGATGTTTGCCAATTGGATGCTTGAGGAAATCAGGTGAGCTGTCAGCTGACTGTGTATGGTATCCAATGGGAAGCTTAGAGGAATCAGCTGATGTATGTTTATGACTAGCTGTGCTCGTATGATATAGCTGTAACTGAAAGCTAACCCTGACTTTGTGCCCTGCCTGAACTAACGCTATGCTCAATTTGATTAGCTTACAAATATTGAGCATTACGTTTTTTAAACAATTGTATTCCTTTAGTTTTTTGTTTTTGCACTACTGTCAACTATCTGTAGTTCCTTTATCACCATTGGGAATTGCATTATGGGATAACATTGTCTATCAAGACCAGCTATCCATTATTACAAAACACAGTTTACATTGTATACAATTATAATTGATTCACAGAGTGACAAATGTAGGAATCTCTCTAAGGAATCGGCACTAGGGGTGCCAACAAGTTTAGTAAGCTGGTGAGGAAGGCCAGCTCGGTGGTGGGGATGGAGCTGGGCAGTGTGGAGGCTGTGACTGAAAAGAGGATGAGAGGGAAGCTGAAAGCCATCATGAATAACCCCTCTCATCCTCTCTACACTGAGCTGAGGCAGCTCAGGAGCACTTTCAGCTACAGACTGACCCAGCCCCGAGCCTCAAAGCAGTTTGGAGGCTCGTTTGTACCATCAGCCATCAGACTCCACAACGCCACAGCACCCAGTACCTCCAACCCCCGCAGATAAAGACTGTTTAAAACTCCTACATACAACGCACAAACCTTTTGCACTATTTATATTTAATTTCCACTTTAGTAGTTTAGTAGTTTTAGTCAAGTTTAATTTTCTGCTTATATGTTGCACTCCATGACCTAATTGAACAATGCATAGTGTTTATACTTCTAATATTAATAATATTAGTAATATTTTTAGTGTGATATTCTTTGTTCTCTGTTTTTGCACTACTTTGCCCTGTTGCTGCTGTGTCAACCTGAATTTCTCCTAAGGGGGATAAATAAAAGAATATCTTATCTTATCTGAGTTTTCTGCATCCAGAAAAATACAATGGAGGCGAATGGAATTTCATTTGTGGTGCTCACAGCATTGAAGATTACTTTAAAAAAATGTGTCATGTCATCCTTGAAACTTACTCAGGTTAATCCACAGTAGAACTGTCTACTAACCAATTATACAACAGTTTATAGTTTTTTCTGTGGATTATCCATAGTAACACAGACACTTTCTGAAGAGAAATGTTGATGTGATTTTTCACCACAAAATATTTTCTCAGAATTTGTCTCTGTTATGTGCAATCTTCTGCTGAGAGCACAGGAAGTAGAAACTCCCTGCCATACACATGGGAGATGATTTGAGCTGTAGGGTGCTGCCACAGAATGAAAAGAAATCGATTAATTCAATAACGTTAACTGCTGTTCTCCAGCGTTTAAGTGAATGACACTTTCTTGTTCTTTTTAACCTACAAATTGTTGATAAAAGCTAAACTGCCAGCATGCACTGGGTCAACAATTAAGACCTGCCAAGTGCCAAATACAGGTACATTTTGGGTTTGGTGGAAAAATAATAAGCCATCCCCACACCTCTCTCTCTCCTGCAGGCTAGTGTAAACCGCACCCACCTCTACAGTGAATTATCTGGAATCACAGCATAGGACCAGGTTTACATCAGTGTGCTTTTTGTGTACAATGTAGTTAGTGTTGTGCAGAGCTAACTTTTATTTGGTGCTTTCTAAACAATATGAAGAGAAAGACGGAGAGAAAAGGCATGGAGGCCAGCGTCGTCTGTGTGTTGTCTAAATGGCACAGGACGCCCAAGATCCTTTCTAAAAAAGGTATTTCTTTTTAATTAAATAATTCAGGCATTGGCAGAGGAGCCAAAAAAATTATAATTTGGAGCATCCAGCACAAGCAGGTTTTAGGCTAGAGGAAAGTCTAAAAGTTTAATTTATCTGTAATTTTAATTTTAGAGTTAGTATAGTTTAATGTATGTCTAATGTACGTTTGTATGCTGCTATTAAATGCCTGAATTTCCCTCTGGATAAATAAAGTATCTATCTATCTATCTATCTATCTATCTATCTATGAACCCCAAAAGTGCCATAGTTTTTGAGATCCCCCTACAGGAGTTAAAACAAAGCACAAAAATGTTTTTTTATATTCTCTATGTTCTTATACAAAAATATTTTACTGCAAAAGTAGTTCAACTGACAGATATTGTGGCACAGCGCATGAAGAACACTGACACTTCAACTCATAAATTCATAATGCAAGCTCTGATTGATGCCAAATTTAGTATGACAGTGGACAAGTTGTTCCTCTACATGTTTGAAAAATTGTCAATAATGTGAATATCTTGATGCATTAAGGAAATACAGGATTCCAAACACAGAAGCAAAATAAGCAGAGATATCAAATATGAGGGTCTATGATAGTACTATGATTACTTTAAGTCCCATATATATATATATATACAAACAAAAAACAGTAAGATTTATAGACAGCAGACAAGAGTGCAATGAATGCTGAAAAAACTATTTAGTTGCAAGTTTCTTTATGTACATGAGGTAGGTGGATATGCCAGTATATACAGTAGGCACAACATGGGTAGATGTATTTGAATGATTGTTTATATGTTTTAAAAAAGATATTTCAAAAACTGAATTTCAACAATGAAAAAGATTTAAGGTAAAGTAGATATTAGAGTCACAGGGTACAGGGATTAGTGATAGCCTGAGGATAGAAACTGTTCCTGTGTGTTTGTTTTGGTGTACAGTGCTCTGTAGCACCTACCAGAGGGGAGGGGAGGAGTTCTTTTGAAATCCTGGATGGGCTGGGAATTGTTATGCATGGAATATAATACGAAAGATCCATAAAATATGTTACATAGTCAGGGGTCGTCAATGATAGAAAAGAGTTCCCCTGAAGAAAAAGGTTGGAAATCACTGCATTCATGGGCAATGACATGAGAGGAGTGTCTCCAATACATGAGATTGAAGTGTTCGACCACTGACCAAGCTCCTGTATCTGATGAGTTGGTTTTAGTGTATTTATATATCATCGTCTATTATGTTGCTCTGCTGTCAGAGTCATTATATCACATTAAAAGAAAGTAAAATAGAAACTAACAACTGCCTCATTTGCAGTTGCACTGTTGCTCAGTCAACAACAAAGCTTTAAATGTGAGTACTGAGCCAGTGTGTGCTTGTGTTTGTGTGTGTGTAGCTCAACATACCAAAAATGTTTGTGTCTTCCTCAAGGTACTTCTTCTGATAGATAACTGATAATGCCAATTCACAAACAATGTTGTCCTTTCACAGTTTGATGACAACGCTTTTAAAGCATGTGAAAAACACATCAGTCTAGCTGTCAGAGAAGAATTTCAGTCTGCTTTACTGATCCATATGGGTGTTCTGCACACCTGCAACATTTGTGTTGATGAAAAAAATCTGATGGTGGTTTTGCTTTTCACTCTGAAGGGTGTTAGTAATGACATTGTAGTGGAAGAAACACATGTCTGCATGTACAGATCAAGTAAAACAAAAGCAAATGAACAAAACATCTTTACTGCTTTTTCAACATATACCATCTCAAGAATAAATAAATAAAATACAAACCAATTAATAAACACATTCACCAAATAAGTGGTCTAAACATGTTGCAAAAATTGGGCAAATCAGACTCAATCAATCAACAGTGAACAGTAAAACACTAAATAAAAACACAAACTGAGGAAACGCAATCTCATCGAGTCGAAAAAGAAAACTAAGGATATACAAAATAAAACTGACCCAGATGTACAAATACCTAAACACGATAATGAAGTAGATTAAGATGTATGAATAAATACAGAAAGTAAACCCCACTGCTCCTCAAGGGTCCTGGCTATTGGGGAGAGTGCTGGAGGCCAAACCAGACGTGAAAGGCCTGGTCCGCTCTGTGAAAGTCCAGACCAAGACATCGGTCCTTGAGAGGCCCATCACTAAGCTGTGCCGAGTCCTTGAGGCTGATGAGTGACCAGTGTTCCCGACCATTATAAAGGAATGTAATGTATACATATCTTTATCACAGTTCATACACTTTATAGAAGAGCATTAAGTGCTTACCGAATTTGAATTACTATTTTGGCTCCTTTTTGTAAATATTTCTATAATTGATTCTATCAAGAACAATTAAGGGGCCGGTGTGTAGGAGCCGCATTTAAGTTTATTTGAATTCCATTATTTACATTGTCTTTTGTCAGTGTGCGCCCTCTACAGGTGGTGATGGTGCCACCCTTAAAGGCAGTCGCCCATCATGCATGGGGGAGGAAAGCAGACCAGCAAACACCGTCATTGACCGCAGCGTGTGAAGCTGCCTGGGCACTGTCGGCCTGTTGCTGTTTGGAGCTACAATCGAGTTTAGCTGTAGCCTGGTCCTGCCAGTTATAGAATATTTTAAGACCTCTGCAAACAATGCGTTTTATTTTCTGTGTTTGTTTAAGTTACAATAAATTACCGGCATCATTCTTCAATCAACTCTCACTGGATTTATTCGATCACAAACTGCGAGTCTGACACTGCACCGCTGCTTTCTCCATGTGGTAAAACGAAGGAAACTGGAAATAAGGGATTATAAGAAAAATCCAAAATGAAGTTCTGCCACTACAACAGTCAATGACAAGCTGTGGATTCATTGGGAGGAAACTCTTCGAACGGCGCGCTTTGGAGACAATAGGAAATGTCGGCCTAAGGCTTGTGTCTCATATCACTCGCAGAATGAACATTATAAACTTGATGGCTGGAGAGGAATTTATTGATGAGGTAAAAGGAAATATGGTTAAGTTCGATGAATATCTTACCGACTTTAAGGACCTGCATGCGTCTTATGCTGAAACATTGAATGAGGAAGCCCGTCATGAGGACGATGAAAAATGGTATCAGCCAAGATGCGCACAGATTACGGCTTTCATTGTAAAAGCCACAAAGTGGATTAGAGCTATAGAGGATCCCAGTTCCCCCATTTTAGCCGAGGCCACTTCGTCTATTGCGCAAGTGGATGATCCTCTGCCAGATTTCGCTGATAACGCCGCTGCGGACCTTGACTTTACTGATGCGCAATCAGGTGCGTCCAAAGATCCAAGTGAAACATCATCATCATTGCGCATTAACGCTGAGGCCGAACGAGTGGCGTTATTGGCCAAGGCGTCTAAATTACAGGAGAAACACGTGATTGAAGAACAGGAGGAAGTGTTAAGGAAAAGGAGAGAAACACTGGAACTGAATGCTGAAATTGAAGCCACTACTGCTAAAATCAACTATCTGAGAGAGGCTGAATTTAATTTGTATGGCTCTGATAAAATTGAGTTTGTGCCACTTCCAGTGCCAGCGCTGGGTGCAGAAGCAGCTGAAGCCACAGCTGATGCATCAGCTGCCACCCATCCTCAACTGGATAAAAGGCTGGAGTCTTCACTTCATCTCCAGGACAGGATTTCCCCTGGTCCTGTAGTCCGACCCAAGACCGGTGTTCATGTTCAATTTTCCCTGTTTGACTCAGCTTTAGATAGACATCACGCCAGGTCCGTTCTCCATC
Source organism: Dicentrarchus labrax (assembly GCF_905237075.1). NCBI lineage: Eukaryota > Metazoa > Chordata > Actinopteri > Moronidae > Dicentrarchus > Dicentrarchus labrax. The sequence continues at coordinate 299,796 of NW_026136719.1, read as the reverse complement.
CCAGACCCACTAGTGATGTGTCCCAACCACAACACACATCAGCTAATAGTTTTTCCTCCGTCCTTCTCCAGTCACAGTCAAGTTCAGCTCAAGCCACTCGGTCCCCTGTGCCACAGTGGCAAAATCCCTCGGTGCCCATGTCATCATTGCATGAAAGTTACATGGACAAAATTATGGAAAATCAAAGTGAATTGACCAGGATGATGTTGAAACAACAACTGTTGTCTACTTTACCCCAAGGTAATATTCCAATCTTTGATGGCCATGTTTTGGAGTACAAATCATTCATTCGCTCCTTTGAGAACATGATCGAACGTAAAACTGATAACAATAGAGACAGACTACAATTTCTCATTCAGTACACCAAAGGCCAGGCACAAAGGCTAGTCAAGAGCTGTGAGTACATGACACCGGATAGAGGATATGAGAAATGAATATAAAATCTCTTGTGCTTATCTGGAAAAAGCCACAAATGAAATCTGAGGATTCTAAAGTCCTGCAGGATTATGCCATGTTTCTCAGAAGCTGTCGCAACGCCATGGAGGACCTGGAGTACATGGAAGAGCTGAACACAGTAGCCAGCATGAGAAGCATTGCCCTCAAACTGCCATACAAGCTCAGGGAAAAATGGTGCAACAAAGCATATGAGCTGCAAGAACATAACCGCAGGGTAAGAATATTGGATCTTGTCTCTTTTATTGAAAGGCAAGTCACATTAGTAAAGATTCCAATAACCGTCTCATCTGCAACATATGCAAGAAGGCTCATCCAAGCACCCTTCACATTGAACCCAAAGACAGTATAAATAAAGACAGCACAGTTAAAGAGCCAAAAAGGCCCTCTGATGTTATAGGCAGTGCATCAGCAGAGTTATGTGGTCATATAGGGGCCGGAGACCAAGAGAGTGTGCTTCCCATTGTTCCGGTCAGAGTTAAGGCAGCAAAGGGCAGCCATGTCCATCAAGTGTATTCTCTCTTAGATCCTGGGTCCTCTGCCACCTTCTGCTCGGAGGAGCTCATGTCACATCTCAACCTCAAAGGCAAAAGGACTCGCATCCTGCTGCGAACCTTAAATCAGGAAACGTCTGTCCCAGCTTATGTGGTGTCAGGACTCGAAGTTTCAGCACTGGACAGCGACAACTTCCTTCCTCTTCCCGACACCTTCACTCAAATGGAAATGCCAGTCACCACAAGCAGCATCCCAGAGCAGACTGACTTGACGCATTGGGCGTATCTTAGTCAGGTTACAATCCCCACCATCAATTCTAAGGTGGAGCTTCTAATTGGCACAGATGCTCCAAACTTACTAGAGCCATGGGAGGTTATTAACAGTCAAAATGGGGGTCCCTATGCTGTTAAAACACTTTTGGGGTGGGTTGTAAATGGGCCACAGTGGGTCAGCAATAGCCGGGCTGTTTTAGCATCCATTCCAAAAGAAGGAAATTGCGAAGGATCAGTTCAAGACCAGAAGTAATCATATAGACTCCTTTAGGAAGAGGGTTCAACATATGTGGAACCGAGATTTACAAAACTTTGCAGACAGTGTCATTGAGATTTGCACACAGTTAGTTTTTGATAAAGAAAAGACAAATGGAGATTATCATGAATCCTTCACAAGGGATCTTCTAGAAAAAGTAGATGAATGCCTTAAACAGAGCTACAATCTCTACAAAACAAATACACAGTTTGAGATTGATCTGAAACTTCACATTTGTGGCATTGCCTCAAGGGAATTCCTAAAAATGCACCAAAAATTCTTGTCAGACAATGATCCTCAAATTCAACTGGAGAAGTACAAGTCTCAGTACTTGTCAGATTTGATCGATTTATACAAACAGACAGATGATTGCCAACGCAAAGCAACTGATTTCGTCACATTCTGTATCAAACCTGCTGTTGAAGAGTACATCAGTAGATCTCTGGGAATAGACATTGTGGATGAAATTTTGACCAGTTGCCATTCAGCAGAGTACAGTTCCCGCTCCTTTTTCCAGTACAACATTCAGAAAGAGTTGCTGCAAAAGCAAAACTTTGAAAGTTTTGTCAAGTACATTTGTAAGTATGAAATATATGTAAAGGATTGGATATTTCAGCACATCCTGCAAAAAATGTCAGAGGACAAAACTTTGTGCAAACTGAAGAATAAGAATCTGCAGGTCATCGTTCACAAAATAACAGAAGCAATAGAACGGGCCTCAAAAGGAGAGGATGGTGTTCTGCTGTCAGATAACAAGGAAAGTATCACAGAGCTCATCAACAACATGCGCAAATATTTGATCAAAGACATCTCGATTTCAGTGGAGGCTGAAAAAACCACCCTGTTTCAAATCCAAAGCACTCTCCATCCGTTTATCAACAGCCTCAAGATCTCAATAGAAGACTTAAAAAAACAACTTCATGAGGAATTCTCAAACTCCGAAGAAATCACTGAGACACTGAATATACTTCCTATCAAACCACAGGATGTGCTTTTCAAGAGGGTCTTTGGCTGTGG
>NW_026136719.1:187470-297203 GCF_905237075.1 Dicentrarchus labrax | reverse complement strand
TCTTATTAATTGTTACAACCTCAGATATAAAATCCAGGGGTGAGAGGAGCAATACACTGTTTCGTGGTTTGGCCCACAGGCCTCGTCTGCTGGCTGCTGTCTTTGTTTTAAAGCTGGTTGGACTGACTGATGAACTATTACCAGTACCTGGAGCAGGGACCTCAGAGAGCAGGGCAGAGGCAAAACAAAACACCACACTATACTCGCACAGAGGGCCACAATGAATTATAGCTTGTAGAGCCCCACATACCAGGACAGTGCAGTTCTCTGTCTCTGTGTGTCTTCCACAGCTGATCTGAGACTTTGGTCTGTTCAGTACTGGTGCTCGTTGCTTGCTTATTGTCCTCATGAGTAAAAAGAAAACTGCCAAAAGTTGGATATACCAATTCATTTATTTCTTAAATTATAACAAACAAATGTTTTAAAATAAACAACCCTACACAGTCCTGTAAATTCTGCTATTAATGCAATATAAGATAGTTACAGTAACTAAAAGAGCTCTGTTTGTAGTATTAACTAAGGATTAAGTCATAATTATCTCAAATTGTCACAAAAGAATAATGATAATTAAATATATTATATAAATAATTATTTAACTAGTAGCACATGTTAATTCCACATTACAGTGAGAACGTGGCATGTTTAAAGTTACAGATTACTTAGACCTCCTACTGGCACTGTCTGCTGGCCACATGGAGAGTCAAATAACACATTAATTCATTAAATATTTATTCAACCAATGTTTAAAGGGAAGGCACAAATAAAGCATGCTTACATATTCAGTGACACACATAACCTCCTATACAGCCAGCAAGACAACTGTTGAACACATCCACACTCACACATGAACTAGTAGAAAACTAAAGGAGCCAATATACCAATTATTAGCTGATTGGCTCCTGACATACTCAGATACTGTCCAATGAAATTGATGGAGGTTGCTGTGAAACCATGTGACCTGTAAGCCTTTAAATACGGACAGGAACTAGGAAAAGAGATCAACTGTTGTTGTGCACCTTAGTCTCTTTACCCTATTGATTAAATATTGATTAGCTGGCCAGTGGGTGTACATCTGTCAGTAATTAATAACCATCAAGTGTCAGTCCACCCACAGTATAAACTGACTGATTTTGTAGTGAGGTCTGAATATTGACCTCCTCAATATGGCGACCGCGCAGACGCAGTGTCTACGTTACGTACCAGGGAGTGCCTCTACCTGTTTGACTACAGTGAGTGTTTTTAACTTTCACTTTCACTGATGGTTGTGCAGCAGCAAGAAATCCAGCAGGTGAGTGAACTGCAGTAAAACTAGTTAATAATTAATGATCGATCAGGTCTGTGTGTTCTGGGCTCAACCGAGAGCTCCTCATATGTTTTCAGTGTTTAATCTGCACAATCTCTCTGGAATGAGGAGATTTACTGACACACTGGGGATAAAGTTTCTAGAAACTTTTAGGTCGAAGGGAGGAGACGCCATTTTACAGACCATGAGAGGAGGAGGAAGTAAAATGTTTTTTTATAGTGTAAATATGCAGCAGCCTAGGCATTCTGCCTTTTTCCATCACAGACATTTTGATTGGGGTTTGCAAAATATTTTCATATAGGTTAAAATATATACCTATACATAGGTTTATTTGTTAGGATTATTATTATTTTATTTTATTAAGAACCATAATCAGCTTTATCAGTGAATCTAATTATTTTATTTGTATTTTCATACAAACAAAATACACAAATGCGTGTGCACTTTTGTGAAACACTGAGGAAAGGCCCTCAGGTCTTCAGGAAGGCTGTTCCAGAGACGAGGACTATAGTGATAAGAAGATGCTTCAGTGTGGGTCTTGGTTCTGACTTTGGGGATGATAAAAAGGCCACTAAATCTGAGGGCACCATTAAGAGCTTTAGAAACCAATAAAAGGACCTTGAAATTGATTCTGAAGCAAACAGGCAGCCGATGTAGAGACTTAAGGATTGGTGTAATGTGAGCTCTCCTTCTGGTCCTCGTCGACACTCGTGCAGCTGAGGTTTGATTGAGCTAAACTCTTCTTGGGGAGGCCAGAAAGTAGAGCATTACTGTAGTCCATCCTAAAGGTAATAAAAACGTGCATTATTGTCTAAGTGTGTTTGGACACAAGGAATTCGACTGCAGGGATAAAGACTAAATGAAAACATTGTAAATGTACGTCTGGTTAATTTCCTACCTCCACTAAATAGAAGCAAGGGAAACATCTGGATGAGACAGAGCTGAACAGAGCTGTACCGACCCTTCAGCATGTGCCTAGATCAGACTGATACGCATTCTTAAGGTCGACTCTCTAATTATTAATATGTAGTATGTATGGTGTGTAAACAGTCACATTTTGTGTCAAACTGTAGTTTTATACAAAGATGCTTTGTGTTGAAGGCTTTGGTGTGTGTGTGTGTGTGTGTGTGTGTGTCTGTTTAATACAATTTTACTTCCTCTCTTCAGATTTTCCATGAGTGACATCATGGCGGCGGCTGCAGCACCAAGTGAGTTCAATCAGACTTTATTATTCTCATTATTATTTATTCCTGCACTTAAAGTCCCGGCCTCCATATCCACTGAAAAGGTTGTGGGTTCATTATTATAACATTTGTTACCATAGTAACATTCCCGTGGTCTTGCTGTTAACTGTGATGTAATTTACACTAGTGTGCTAACTGAGTGATTGCTAAATATTTGGTGGTAGCAAATTGTATTTATTTATATAAAAAGGAGCAGCATAGGGGAATGTAGTGAAAAAAATATATACACTATCTGCAGTATGCAAGTAAGAGATATGGAGTGCAAACATATTCAAACAGAGTTAACTAAAGTGTACATGTGCAAATTATTAAAAGTTATAGTTTGTGCAAGAGCAGTGCAAAGCAGGTTAAAGTTAAAACTTAAAGGGGTTGTCCATGATGGCTTTCAGCTTCCCTCTCATCCTCCTCTCAGTCACAGCCTCCACACTGTCCAGCTCCATCCCCACCACCGAGCTGTAGGTGTCCACCAGCTCTACCTTCTCCCCCCTTATTGCAACTGGGGAGGGAGGCCTCTTGCCTGGTGCCGCTGTATGCTTCCTTTGGCATACAGTAGATCTTATCCCCTCTGGTTTGTCACGTACTGGGTGAAGTTGGTCAGGGTGTTTGAGATTTCAGCAAGATTAAAATCTCCATTTATTGTTATGAGTGTGCTGGGATGACGTGTCTGCAGGTCCACGACATTCCAATGGAGGAATGTAAAACAGTGACAACAACGGCAGGCCGAAAACTCCCGGGGCAGATAGTATGGCCTCAACCCGATGACTAGCAGTTCAATATCAGGGGTGCACATTGTTGCCTTTGTGGTAATATGTCCTGAGTTACACCATTTGGAGTTAACAAAGACAGCAAGCCCTCCTCCCAACTTCTCACCACTCTGTTTATTCCTATCTGCCCGAACTAGCGAGAAGCCGGCTAGTGGTTTATTCCCATTCAGCCATGTCTCAGTCAGGCACAACATGCTGCGCTCCCGATACTCGTGTTGTCCGCTGACCAGGGCCGAGGCCAGGAATATTTGTACAACACTATAATCAATCAGATCATGAAATGTTCATCAGTTTGCTCTCTGATCTTTGTATTATAATAACTGGATTGGTTTGGGTTTCTCTATATTTCTACTCTGTAGCTGATGTGTGGAACAAGAACTGAGCAGCACAGAATATACAGAGGAAGCAGATCTTGTGCAGCTAATTTTATTTATTATTATTTATTTCAAGACTGATGGTGTTTTCCAGCATGATTTATGATCACACTCAAATGTGTTGTTTCACAGACTTTCAATTTCTATCATTTGTTCATGTTGAATCTGTTAATGACACAATTTCCACAAACAAAATACTTAAAGGAAAACGTGTCACATTTTGTAACTTAAATTCCCATCATCCTCATTACTAAGGTATAGGTGTTCTGATTTGAGTCAATAATTAGTTGACTACACTTTATGTTGTGTGAACTATTTGTATCTTTTAAAGCCCTGTGTCATTTAATTAAAATAAATATAAAGTATTGTGTTCCTTGGTTCAGGGTAAGAATAGTATTTCTGTATCTGAATCTGCCACCTTGTATAATCAATTCTGATCATTTCCTAAGCTATCAGAATTCTGGGATAAAATATTTATATGTTTCCCAGAGATTGATTGATTATAATGTGGATGGCATCCTATTAGATGCTAACACTAACAGCGGTAATGATTGTGAATGTGTCAGAACAAGCAGCAAGGAGACTGAACCTTTACTTCATTTATTCCAACACAGTGTAACATCACACAGTCTGGTTGTTCAACACACAGAATAAATACCTTCCAACTTCACTGAAACTAATCCTGTTGGACTGATCGATACGATGGATGATGGATAACATTAACAGTTACTGACTAATTAACTGACTACACACCGGCTCCTCTTCCTCCGTTTCATTCCTCTGTTGCTGCCTGAACCCGCCGGGTCTTCATCCCCAGAGTCAGAGTCCTGGTCGGAGCCGCTGGGAATCAGCTGGTCTCTGTTGGTTGGTCCTGCTCCTTAGGAGCATTCCCTGCTGGGTCCCTGCTCCCCCTGTCCTTTGAGCTCAAAGGAAGCAAGCTAATATGACCACTAACTATGTATTGGCAGCAGCTAGCATATGCAACACATTGACAGTAGATGCACTGGAAAGTGACTTCCTGTGTTACAATAAAGAAAAGGTCCTCTGATACTATGGTCCCTGTGGCAACATTGTTTTTGTTTTTCTGTGACTATCCGACCAATAAAAAGTTGGTCGACTAAGACTCTGCTCAGGGACTAACAGTGAAGTTGACACTGATGATAATTGATAATCAGCAATATGTCCTCCCAGTAGTTAAAGATTACATGTGAATGAATCAGTGTTCTGTATCTTTACAGTGACAGATGATCTGCAACCACTGAAACGGAGCAGCAGCTTACAATGGCTGCCACCTGACAGTGAGTTAAACTGAGTCAATTATTATTCTGTACATTAACATCTAATTACAGTGTTTGTTGGTTGAGGGTACAAACTCACATTTTATTCTATTTGAAGCTCATTGGTGAATTTGTTTGTTTCATGATGACAGTGACACATTCACTGAATTCCACCTTTAAAAAGCTGGTTATAATTGGCTATTTAATACTAATAAATACAATGTTATTGACTTTGGATGAGGTCTACACTGAGAAGCTTTTTCTAATTCACTGTTTTCTTTTCAGTGTCTGAGCTGAGGGTTGTTCTGCTGGGGAACAGCTGGTCTGAGAGGAGTTCAGTGGGGAACTTCATACTGGGAGAGACTAAGTTCAACACTGAGGAAGAACCAGACTTTCTGACAGTCAGAGGACAGTTAAAGAAGAAAGAAATAGTTCTCATCAACACTCCAGATCTGCTGCATCCCAACATCTCTGAACACAAACTGACAGAACATGTGGAAAACTGTGTGAGACTCTCTGATCCTGGACCTCATGTGTTCCTGCTGGTTCTACAGCCTGAAGACTTCACCGAGGAACACAAACTGAGACTACAATCAATCCTTGAACTCTTCAGTGATCAATCATTTGATCATTCTCTGGTTCTGATATCAACACCCAGAGAGGAGAGTCCAGGGTTGATGGAAAAATATCTGGAACGTCCTCTATTAAAATACATGATCAGAAAATGTAGATACAGATATTTGAAGGAGAAGAACCTAGAACGTTCAGAGCTGTTAACACGCTTGGTTCAAATTGTGAAGGAGAATAATGGAGAATATGTCAGCTGTGATGTATTTGAGGACCCAACAGCAACTTCACCAGGTGATCATCAAAGTCCAAAACAAAAGGAAACTCAGACTTCTACATATACTGTTATATCTGCTGGTAAGTGTAACTATTCTGATAGTGAACAATTAACCAGCTAATTAATCACATGACAAATCATTTTTACAGGGCTGCATATGGCAAAATCTGCAATCCCTTTGAGAACAGTGACTGACAGTAAGTAAATTCATCACAGTGCTAATCACATATCTGTAGATAGATTTTTAGCAGTTTTTTACACATCCAACAATCACTTAATCTTCACTTAATTGAAATACATTTATTTTAAATAATTAGATGTTAGTACCTTTATCTCAATAGGTACCTTGTATCTGTATTTATCTGTTACATTCATATTTTGCTACTTTGAATTTGCAAAATACATTTTCAGGGAAATCTGATGCTGCTTTTTCTTAAATTATCCAGCTATTGGTACATGCTGGTGTGTGTGTCACTCTTCAATCCACAAACGGATTGAGTGGTTGTCAATTGTCATTGTCAAGTGTGAAGATGACTGAAGAGATCTCCTTGTGTCAGACAAGTGATTTCAGCCTTACAGTGAGTTTATGACATTTTATCTTTCTATTGTATTACAGCATCTGGACTCAGGATTGTGCTGCTGGGAAAAAGTGAGGACAAACAGATAAAACTTGGTAATTTCATCATTGGGAACCAAACTATTCGTCACCAGAAAGTTTCCTCAATCCGCTGTGTGATAGCCAATGGAGAATGGAGAGGAAAACCATTAATAGTGGTAAAAACTCCAAACATGTTCAGTCTGTCTGAGGAGGCCATAAAAAGAGAGATGAAGAACTGTGTGACTCTGTGTTCTCCTGGACCAAATGTTCTTCTGCTGTTAGTGAAACCTTCTGATTTCACTGAGGGGAACAGACAAACACTGAAGTTCATCCTGAGTTTGTTTGGTCAAGATGCTTTAAAACACTCAATGGTCATCATGACACATGAGGGGAATAAAACAAGTGACAGTCTGAATCAGCTTCTTACAGACTGTGGAGGAAGACAAAACAACATGGTTGAAGACAACCACACATTGTTAATGCAGAAGATTGAGAACATTGTGCATGAAAACAAAGGAACCTTCCTCACCCTCACTGAAGAGACCATAAGACCAAAGTCTGAACTCATCAAACCAGCTTTAAACCTGGTTCTGTGTGGGAGGAGAGGAGCAGGGAAGACTTCAGCAGCCAAGGCTATTTTAGGTCAGACAGAGTTTCATTCAGTCTCCAACTCATCAGAGTGTGTTAAACATCAGGGAGAGGTGTGTGGACGTTGGGTTTCCCTGGTGGAGCTGCCTGCCTTGTATGGAAAACCTCAGGAGGCAGTGATGGAGGAATCACTCAGGAATATCTCCCTCTGTGATCCTGAGGGCGTCCATGCCTTCATCCTGGTCCTACCTGTGGGTCCCCTCACTGATGAAGACAAGGGAGAGTTAAAGACCATCCAGAACACATTCAGCTCTCGAGTTAATTACTTCACCATGATTCTGTTCACTGTGGACTCAGATCCTACAGCTCCAGCTGTTGTTAACTTTGTGAAAGAAAACAAGGATATCCAGGAGCTCTGTCAGAACTGTGGAGGAAGATATGTTGTTCTCAACATCAAGGACAAACAGCAGATCCCAGAACTGTTGGACATGGTGGAAAAAAATACTAAAAATAAACCACACTGCTATACGACTGAAACATTTGCACATGCACAAATGGATAAAGTCATACAACTTGAGAGGCTGATAAAGAAGAACAGGATCACTGGTGGGTAGTTTGATTTAAATATTTTATTTAAATAATTATGTCCTACATTTCAGTCTTAGTTTATACTGTAACAACTTTGAATATTTAAATTAACTCCTGGTCTTTATATTTCACAGGTGATGATGAAGAACGGAACCCAGAGTGTCTCAGGATTGTGCTGATAGGGAAGACTGGCTGTGGAAAGAGCTCATCAGGAAACACCATTCTAGGAAGAAAAGGGTTTAAAGCTGATTCGAGTCAAACATCAGTCACTAAACACTGTCAGAAAGAACAGAGTGAAGTTGATGGTCGTCAGGTGGTTGTGGTCGACACTCCTGGTCTGTTTGACAATAGTTTGTCTCATGAAGAAGTTCATGAGGAGATGGTGAAATGCATCAGTCTTCTGGCTCCAGGACCACATGTCTTCCTGTTGGTGTTACAAATTGGCAGATTAACACCAGAGGAGAAGGAGACATTAAAACTCATCAAGGAAGGATTTGGGAAGAATTCTGAGAAGTTCACCATCATTCTTTTCACAAGAGGAGATACACTGGAAAATGACGAGATATCCATTGAAGAATACATTGAAAAGAAGTGTGATGATTCCTTTAAGAAGCTGATCTCTGACTGCGGAGGAAGATACCATGTGTTTAATAACTATGATAAACACAACCGCACACAGGTCAGTGAGCTGATAACCAAGATTGACAACATGGTGAAGGAAAATGGAGGCAGCTGCTACACTAATGAGCTGCTGCAAGAGGCTGAAGCATCAATAAAGAAAGAAATGGAGAGAATCCTGAAGGAGAAGGAAGAAGAGATGAAGAGAGAGAGGGAGGAGCTTCAAAGAAAACATGAGGACAAAATGGAAGAAATGAAAAGAAGAATGGAAGAACAGAGATCAGAAATTGAAAAGGAGAGAAAACTGAGAGAAAAACAACTTGAAGAAAAGGAGGAAAACATCAGAAAAGAACATGAGGAGAGAAAAAAAGAACAGGAAATGAGAGAAGAAGAAGAAGACAGGAAGAGAAAACAACAGGAAGAAATTCAACGACAGGAGTGGAAACAGAAAGTTGAAGCTTTGGAGGAAAAAATCAAATCGGAGTCAGAATCAAAGAAAACCATTGATAGAAAGCTGGAGGAGAGCAGAGAAGAGATGAGAAAAGAACAAGAGAAATGGGAGAAACAACAAAAAGAATGGTGGAAAGAACGATTTGAAGAAAATGAAGAGACGACAGGAGGAAGAAACAAAACTGAAAAAGCTTCAAGAAGAATACGAACAGGAAAGAGAAAATGATAGAAAGAAAAGAGAAGAAGAGGATCGAATTAGAAGAGAACATGAGGAAAAAGAGAAAAAAGACATTGAGGAGAACTATAAGAAAAAACTGGAGGAAATGAAGAAGACACATGAAGAAGAAGCCAGAAAGAAAGCTGAAGAGTTCAATGAATTCAAAGAGAAATACAAAAAGGAATCTGCAGCTCTGAAGGAAGAACATGAGAAACAAATGAAAGACAAAGATCAACAATATAATATCTTAGAGGCTCTTAAAGTCCACAATGAAGACAAAATGAGGAAAAAATATCAAGGTGAAATTTGTAACATAGTGAAATGTGTGACCAACAAGAAAAAAAATCTGGAAAAAATCCAAGACTTACTGACGAAACATGAACAGGAAATGAATAATGTGAAAACTGAGGAGGAAAAGGAGCTTCTGCAAAAGCATGAAGAAGAAATGAATAAGTTGATTCAGAAACTTCTGAATGAAAAGTCATTTTGGACAATTCTAAAGAACTTGTTTGGTTTCAATTAGGACAAATACTTCTCATTGGCTGTCTGGTGTCTGAATCAGCAGCCTGTACAATATTCATCAGCAGGTTACCATAGCAACAGTAGTGATGCTAACCATAGTAATGAATATAAAGAATCTTTCCATGTTTGTCTCAGACTGTGATCATGTTGATGTGGAGGTGCAGAAACCTCACAGCTGATCTCAGACGAGCTTTGACTGATTACAACTTTATTGAAGAGATTCACAACTGAAGTGAATGATTTCAACATTGAACAGAAACACAGCAGCAGTCACTGTGGGTCAGATGATACCAGTTCTTTGGAGTAATGTTATAGTCTTAGTTTTTACATTTTAATCATCAGTTTTTACATTATTTGTCTCCCTGGTGTTTATTTTTATATAGCGACTTTTACTTTTTTGATGTTTTACATTTTATTGTTTCTGTTGTATTCATTGTTCATCGTATAAAAACTGTATCTATTGTTCATTTTTGTTTTTATGTGTTGTTTCAGTTTGTTCTGTGAAGTCAATAAGAGCATCTGATAATATCTCCCTCTGGCTCAGCTCCAGTGTTCAGTCTGAGAGATTTCTGGATGTTTGAGTTGGATTCTTTAAATGACAAAATGTTGATTTCAGTCTGTTCTGTCTCGTGATAAATGAGGATTTAAACAGTTAATAACTCACTGACTCTGTACAATTATCAAACCTCTGGTCTATTCACTGGTTGCTGAAAATAATAGTTCAATTTATAACATACAGGATTTCTTTGTTACATGTCCAATAAGAATAGATGCTTTATAACTGATGACATCAACTTAAGACAGAATTCAGATGAATCTTTAATTGTATGTTCTGTGTTTGATCTTTGGTTTCTGTGTTTATCATTATAAAAGATGAATAAAGTGTTTCCCTGTAGTTCACTGTGACTCTTGTTAAATGCTGAAGTCAAACTTCATCAGATGGCTTTGTTCATGTGTTGTCGTTGGGGGGGTTAAGTTATAATGACTTTCAGTGAGGTTTACTGCTGTCCACTGTTCTCTGTACTGATGCAGTTTTACTGAGGTTTTATACAGTTTGCTCTCAGGTGTTTAGACTTTGTGAACATTATATGATTCAAAGATGCTTTCACACCTTACTGTCACTAGTTAACATCCACTGACAAACAACCTCGCCACAAGGTCCATTCAGTAGATGTTCTGGTTGCACCAGCTTCATAAGTTCTTCACTGAGTTTGAGTCTGAATCCTTCCTGTGTTCTTAGTAACTACTAGCTAGTTTCAGACTGGTTATTTACTAAATCAGGTTGCAGCAATAAAATAGTATAGTATAAGCCTTTAGTAAATTGGTTACTAGGAAACATCTGTTGCACTGTCCAATTAAAAGCCATCAACTGTGGCAACAGGTCACTGTTACATCATCACTATCCTGAGTGACAGTAGAACATGAGACAGATAATCTCTGGAAAGATCAGGTTCCTCCGGCTCCTCATAGTGTTCATAAAGGTATTTACAAGAATCCACCAAGTCTAAAAGATTATTAAGTCTCATTTCTTGGTCATCAAATACAAAAAGTTATTTTTCTATACTGCAGCTTTAACTGTCAATTCTTTGTAAATCTGGATCTGACTTTGTTTTATTCATCTTCAATCATGTAGAACTCTGCGTGATAAAAGTGAGTGGGAAATATCTGATGAAGCTAATAAACTGACAGTATTTGGTCATTTAATCTTTATTATCAGCATTATGTTTTTTAATTTGAGTTATATTGTGGGAACATTCTCAGAAAAATAAAAAATCTACAATTTGATCAGAATCACAAATATCACAGGAGAGACAAAGAGACCATTTCACTCCCATGTCATTATTTAAAAGTTATTTATTGTAAGAGTCCAAAAATGTGCATAATTTAAAATGTATTTGTATAAAATGTGTAATGCACTACACCTATATTTCACATTTATACAAGTCAAGTTGGACTTTTTGTCTGCAACAGGTGTGCACAGGGGAGCCATTGTCTGACATTGTCTCCACGTCCAGCAGGTGGCGCTGTAACATCAGCCACTGATGAAAGGAGCTTCACAGAAAGCGGCTTGTTGTAGTTTTATCATTTCATTTATTATCTTTTTATTTTGTTAATGAGTCATTTGAATAATTTAAACCTTGTGAAAGGATTGAGGGTGTTTGTGGTTGTGAACGGACTTAAATGTAATATTAGATATTAATGTTAAATATGGATTAATGACCTTTAGTTGTGTTATCAGCTATCGGCTGTACGCTGGAACAGAAACATTATCTGCAGTGATTTGTCATAATTATAAAAAATCATAATCAGTCATAAACAGGCTGAAACATAGAGCACAAGGTGTATTTACAGACTGATGAAGTTCAGGTTTTATGTTTTATGAGCAATAAAGAGAGAAAGAAATGACCTTTGAATGTGAATGAATCCGTTTTTCTGCAGATATTCTGAGGAGAGGTTGTCATGGTGATAGTGAGGAAGACTTTTTAATAACCTGAATTTACCGATATTAGAATATTACGTTTAAATAAAACATGTCAATTAAAGTGTAAATGAGAAGAAACTAAATGTTTAAGAAGAATAACGCTGTAGGTCTAATGGTAAAATAAGAATCGTGTAAAAATAGTTTATGCAGCAGACATTTTTCCATTCTTGGGCACACTGATTCTCTCTCAACGTTTGAAACACATCTGAAAACTGTTTGTTAACTTTCACTTTAGCTTCAGTCCTCAGGTTGATCTCTCTGATCCGCAGCAGAAGTTTCAGCTGGTGAGTAAACGACTAAAAGCACATTAATAGAAGTGATCCAGTGAACCCAGCAGCTCAATGCACTCTGTTCATATTGTTATTATATATATTGTTATTATCACAGTAACCTCACTCACTGATCTGAACACATTTTATTCACTCACTCATTAATCTGACAGAATAAACCGCACACACACTCACTTTACTTTGATAATGCGGAACAAACAGTCGGAAAGAGAACTGATGATTTACTGGTTTTTATTTAAAGGACGTATTTTCACACTGATTTAAACTAACAAATAATTAAAGTTTACGTTTTTTATTGTTCGATATCGAGTCGATATCAATCCGCCATTTTAGATGATCAGTGCCTCAACAGAAGCAGGAAGAAGAAACTCTCATTAAAGTTACATTAATGCACTTTTCAAGAAACTTCAGTGTTTCTCCAATTTTATTGAACTTTATTTCAGACACATGTTGTCCATATTATCTGTTTTAACATTTGAACATCAAAATGTTAAAACACGTTTTTTAGGCTCATGAAAATCTATTTTATAACGGTTTTAGATCACACTGCTCGTCCACACCATCTACAGAGAGAGAGAGAGAGAGAGAGAGAGAGAGAGAGAGAGAGACTGTGACTGTATGTCGCCCACTGAGATATTAAAATAATGTGCTGAATGTGACTAATCAATATCTTGGTATACATATGGAACACACAGACACACACACATTTTCTGTTTGCTAGTAGTTTCTTCTTGTTTTTATTCATCTACTCCTTGTATCGTGTTTAATGAATAGCATTTTTACTATAACTATATACAGATATACAGATTTATATTATACCTATACTTTAACTGTTTTATTGATTACATTTTATTTGGCAATAATTGTAATAATTGGTAATAAAATAGCAAAAGTCTACATCCTACATCATGAAAATATTTTTACAAGTGAAAAGCAGAAATTTTACCCCTAATCTGCTTTACCAGAGTACAAACACAAAATCACTGGTTTGCCCAAATACAACTCAACCTGAACTGAGCTATAACCTGTATGTTGATGTTTTCATTCTCTGATAATGATGATGGTGATGATGATGATGATGATGATGATGATGATGATGTTGACATGTTACAGGACAGTTGGTGACACAGAGCAGCAACACTGACACAAGTAAGTATTCACTGTTTGTCCAAAGACATTAACTTTACACTTACTTAAAGGTCCAGTGTGAAACATTGAGGAGGATCTATTGTCACAGTGTACAGTTACACAACTCTCCACTCACATTTGTGAGACAATAATGGCTTCATATTCTGACTTTACTTCACATAACACCAAAGTCTGAACTCATCAAACCAGCTTTAAACCTGGTTCTGTGTGGGAGGAGAGGAGCAGGGAAGACTTCAGCAGCCGAGGCCATTTTAGGTCAGACAGAGTTTCATTCAGTCTCCAACTCATCAGAGTCAAACTTACTTCAAAATATGTTTCAAATCTTTTTCACGTGTGGTTTAAGTAACATTTTGGTAGTCTGCCCTCAGCTCAGTGTTATATCAGATTTTTTGTAAGATCACAGATCAATCAGCTTTGAGAAAAAGATGGTAGATGCTCATTTAAGAATACTGACAGTTGTTTGGGATTTCCAAAATTGATGACTTTTTTGCCTTCAATTGCAGTTTTTTGGCACAAATTCTAATCAGTTCAGGGAATAGGTCCACCGTTTCCCCGAAGTAAAGTAATGAAGGACCAAGGAGCCACTAAAAATAGAATAACAGTTGAACAGGCTTTATCTGGTCTCTGTCATACAAACATAACAACCCTCCCAGCTGTAGTTTGTGGTTTAAAGGTTAGGTTTAAATAATCTTATGTATGTGCTAATAATATATGTCCTCTGTCTCTTATACACCCACACATACATGTTGTCTCTCTCTTACCTGGTACAGGTCTCCTGATGTGTCCTCTCTGTCTCTACAGTCATTTGACTAATAAAATACGAGCCTCAGCAGTTTGGACACATACCAACCTTTCATCCACACCCTTTAAGCAGTCTCCTAGTGGCTGCCCCCTGAAGCAGGCACATCCTCTTCCTCAACTGTCAATCATCAAAAAACAAAACAACAAACATTTTAATATTATTTAACAGTTGTAATATTTAAAATATCTGTATGATTGTTATTGTGTTCATCTACAGGCCAGTGGTGAATCTACAGTGATAATGAAAAGCTCTCAATCCAAATCTGATCTGTACAGTAGACACTCACCTGAGCATCAACAGTGGTCTGTTTCCAATTACTGATTTCACTTTAGAGTCGTGGGCTGTGTGGGCTAATGAACATTAGAATATAATTCATGAACTGTTTGAGTTTAATTTTAGCAGTTAAGGGGTTAATCACCTGCTGGATTTTGTGCTGCGTCATCAGTCCAAGATGATGAAAGTGAAAGAAAAGAATTGGCTCAGAACATGTTTGCATGTTTCAGTATGAAAAGAAAAAGAACAAACTGTGTCTGAATCACACTCTCTGTAACACTCATCTAGAAACAGAGCAATCTTTAAAGAAACAATTCAGCCTATGTGCCAGTAATTTAACACAACTTTTGAAACCCAACTCCCTGATGTCTACTGACATTCATATGTTCTGTATATTTTTAATATATGCTGGCATATCAGTTATCTGAGTGTGGTAATTACTCTAATATGTATGTACAAATTTAAGGCAGATTGAAGGAAGATGGATCAAAATGTTGTAATGTAGACTTATGGGACACTAAATCGGCGCACACATCTCCATCAGAGCTTCAATAAAATAATATACAAAGTTATGTATGTTATCATTCTTAAACTCTGATTTTGGGACTGCTATTGTTCATATAAAACTAACAAATATTGAATCAACCAGGTGCACTGACAAAGTATCCAGTTATACATTATGCAATAATACATTTATGATGGTCAACTCTAATATCTAAAATAATTTAAAAAGCTGTACTTGACCCTTCATCTCCAATACAGTGTCTAAACCTTTACAAAATCTTTACAGATGTCATAGAACAGAAGTCATGTTCTTGAAATATTTCAGTTCTCAGAGTCTGAAATGACCTTTGCAGATGCTTGACACTGCTCCATTCTCATTTCTTAAGTTCATCTATTCACTAGCACATCCTGACAAACAGTCAGTGTTTGGTACTTTTTGATGCAGCATTTTTTGATGTGGTCCGATCCAACAGACGAGCTACTGTAGTTCAAATTGCTGAAACAGTTAATGCTGGTTCTGATAGAAAGGTGTCAGAACACAGTACAGAGCAGTTTGTTGTGTATGGGGCTGCGTAGCTGCAGACCAGTCAGGGTGCCCATGCTGACCCCTGTCCACTGCTGACAGTGTCTACAATGGGCACGGGAGCATCACTGGACAACAGAGCACTGGAAGATAGTGAATCACGCTTTCTTTTACATCTTGTGGATGATCGGCGTCCCTTACCTGGGAAACATGTGTGATGTGTGTGATGCTATGGCCGATGTTTTAAATATTTTTGCACACCACATCTTTTACTTGCATACTGCATATAGTGTATATATTTTTAATTATAGTCTTTATATTTTCTATTGTATTCTTATAATATGTACTGTATTACATATATGTTCTGTATTGTACTGTGAGTCTTTACTATCATATTACAGCAAACTGCAACTCTGCAGTCAACATGCTTTTATATTCAAGTGATAAAAATGTGCTTTATTTTCACATTTGTCAACTGTCAGCCGCAGTTCCATAAAGTCACCAGCAGGTGTCAGCCTATGAGCAGTGTATGGAGGAGGGCCTGTTGTAGTCTGAACATTGACAGTATGCTGTATATTACAGTCTGATGCACATTAATAACACACATTATTTATACCGCCTGCTGTAGGTGCATTTATGTTCCTTCATGTCAGCTGTTGTATTCTTTAACAATAAATCAGACAGAAAACTCTCCATTATGTTTCTGGCTTTGTGAGGAAATCACATAAAAACCAGATTCTATTCATAAAATCTGACAATTTACAAAATCACCCTCTCAGCCCCAAAAATAAAGAGTTTTTCTTTTAAATCGGGGGTTTAGAGACAGGAAGATAAATTGGGCAACAACTGAAACACCTCTGAGCTCTAATGTATCTGTTTATCTTGTCATCCTGTATGTCTTTCTGTATTAAACCCTTCTTCAGTATCAAGTTGTTTCTTCCTGGGACTCTTTAGTGGACAGCAGATATGTTGTTATTGATTCTTGATTGAGTCTATTTGTTATTGATATTAAAAATACATATTAAATACATTAAAAAGATATGATCACAAATGTTCATCACACAGCTCACAACCATCATTGAACCATCTTGTTATCAGTGTTTACAGTTTATACATATATCTAACCAAGTCAGCACTGTTGTGGCAATGTTCAGGCCTCTGTAGTCAATGATATTAACTGGAGACTTCACCTAAAATACATACTTTGATTATGGAGAAACCCACACAGACATTAGTTGAACATTCAAACTCAGCAAGCGGTGTCTCTCTAATACAACAAAAAACCTGTTTGGGCAGTGGCGTCCTCTTATTGCATAAAATACTGTATGTGTGTGTTTGTCTTTGTTTGTGTGAACTAACCTGTTTTCTGTAAGATTTTTATAAAATGGAGGACTTAAAACATAAAACAATCTGCAGCCTGGGTTGAAAATAAAAATGGAAACCTTTGAGTTAACTTTGACTTTATTGTAATGTTAATTAAAGTGATATAACTCCTCTTTCTGGTTCTGTTTAACCTGTGAAATCTGAAATGGCAGCTTTAATATAAATGTTAATGAAACAGTAAACATATCTTTGTCAAAATCTAATAGAAACAATTGAGAATAAAAAGCTCTGATAAATGAGTATCTCTTCAAACATTTGTCTCTGAGTTGAACTCATATTCACACAGTATGTATTCAGTACTGAAATATCTGAACAGGGTGTGTATTGAGGAAACAAAATGTCAGGTAAAATACTTTCTGTTCTTCCTCTTATCTAAAATGTAGACTGTGACACTTTAACATTAAATGTTGACAGACTGAGCCGAGGAAGATTTACACAGGATCTAAATGTTGTCACATTAAAGTCAGTGTGTAGGTTGTCTCTCTTTATTACACAAATACCATTAAAACTCTATTATCAGTGAAATTAAATGTCTTTATGCTCCTCTGGTTACATGGACATATCGACTTGATTAGGAATCTAAAAATATATTTTTAATTATTTTAACTGTTCTGGAGATAAAAGTCCAAACATTGAACCAGGCAGGTGTAACTGATAAAGTGTGTCCATGTTTTACATCATTATACAATATTGTACAATATCTTTATACAACGTACATGTTGGTCTACTCTATGACACATTTCAGATGATACAGGCATTAACATTAACTGTGGTGGGAAAAATAAAGAGTTCATTATTAGTCAGATACCAACAGACTTCCAACAGGTATATGACACCTGAAGGTGGAGCTCCATCTGCTAGACACTGACATGCAAACACACAAGAGAGGTGCAGAGCAGAAGAGTCTGTTTGACTTCAGCATTTAACAAGAGTCACAGTGAACTACAGGGAAACACTTTATTCATCTTTTATAATGATAAACACAGAAACCAAAGATCAAACACAGAACATACAATTAAAGATTCATCTGAATTCTGTCTTAAGTTGATGTCATCAGTTATAAAGCATCTATTCTTATTGGACATGTAACAAAACAGAGAAACATCAAAGCATTCATTGTCTATGAAGTCATTCTTTATCATTCTGATTCATCTGATGAGCAGTTTAAATGATATTCAGCTTGGATTCATATTTAATATTTGCTGTGATATTTGTGATTTGGGTGTTGCAGAGAAAACAGAGTGAATGACATCTAAACATTTCATTTCACTCACAAACATCATTTTCTTTCTCATATTCAAAAGAAAACAAAGATCATCTCTAATGACCAAACAGAGCTTCCAGCTGCTGAAGTCTTTACTGAGCTGTTGCCTGGTTTTAATTAATTACATTAATAATTAGGAACAAATACATCATATCATAAAGATTTTCTACACACTGAAACTTGATTACAATAATCAACTTATACATTATCATTATTTCTACAATATAATGCAGATTTTATAAAACTTTATAGAAAACAAACTTAAAACAAAACCACACCAATGATTGTACAGAGTCAGTGAGTTATTTAACTGTTTAAATCCTCATTTATCACGAGACAGAACAGACTGAAATCAACATTTAGTCCTTAGTCATTTAGTTAACACATAAAAACAAAAGTGAACAATAGATACAGTTTTATATGATGAACAATGAATACAACAGAAACAATAAAATGTAAAACATCAAAAAAGTAAAAGTCGATATAAAAATAAACAAATAATGTAAAAACTGATGATTAAAATGTAAAAACTAAGACTATAACATTACTCCAAAGAACTGGTATCATCTGACCCACAGTGACTGCTGCTGTGTTTCTGTTCAATGCTGAATATTACTATGAAATCTTTCCTTCTGTAAAGTTTCACTGATTGAAACTAAATGAAAGTAGAAAAAAAGGAAACTTCTGAAACTGATCTGTTGTTGTGACGTTTACATCGAACAAATCTGCTCATAAAATACAACATGAATCATCTTCATTCATCAGTTCCTGTATCAAGTCATTCATTTCTTTTTCATGTTTTTGCAGCAATTTTTTCTTTTCCTCCTCACTTTTCGTATTCTTCATTTCTTCTTCTTGTTCTGTCAGTAAGTCATTGATTTTTTTCAGATTTTCTCTCTTTTTGGTCACACATTTCACTAAGTCACAAATTTCCTCTTGATATTTTTTCTTCATCTGTTCTTCACTGTGGTCTTTAAGAGCCTTTAAGAAGTTATATTGTTGATCTTTGTCTTTCATTTGTTTCTCATGTTCTTCCTTCAGAGCTGCAGATTCCTTTTTGTATTTCTCTTTGAATTCATTGAACTCTTCAGCTTTCTCTCTGGCTTCTTCTTCATGTGTCTTCTTCAGATTCTCCAGTTTTTTCTTATAGTTCTTCTCAATGTCTTTTTTCTCTTTTTCCTCTTTTTCTCTTCTGATTCGATCCTCTTCTTTTCTTTTCTTTCTATCGTTTTCTCTTTCCTGTTCGTATTCTTCTTGAAGCTTTTTCATTCTTCTTTGTGCATCCTGTCGTCTCTGTTCATTTTCTTGATTTCGTTTTTCCCACCATTCTTTTTGTTGTTTCTCCCAGTTCTCTCGTTCTTTTCTCATCTCTTCTCTGGTCTCTTCCAGCTTTCTATCAATGGTTTCCTTTGATTCTGACTCTGATTTTATTTTTTCCTCCAAATCTTCAACTTTCTGTTTCCACTCCTGTCGTTGAATTTCTTCCTGTTGTTTTCTCTTCCTGTCTTCTTCTTCTCTCATTTCCTGTTTCTTTCTCTCCTCACGTTCTTTTTTGATGTTTTCCTCCTTTTCTTCAAGTTGTTTTTCTCTCAGTTTTCTCTCCTTTTCAATTTCTGCTTTCTGTTCTTCCATTCTTCTTTTCATTTCTTCCATTTCTTCCTCATGTTTTCTTTGAAGCTCCTCCCTCTCTCTCTTCATCTCTTCTTCCTTCTCCTTCAGGATTCTCTCCATTTCTTTCTCTATTGATGCTTCGGCCTCTTGCAGCAGCTCATTAGTGTAGCAGCTGCCTCCATTTTCCTTCACCATGGTGTCAATCTTGGTTATCAGCTCACTGACCTGTGTGCGGTTGTGTTTATCTCGGTTATTAAACACATGGTATCTTCCTCCACAGTCAGAGATCAGCTTCTTAAAGGAATCATCACACTCTTTTTCAATGTACTCATCGACCGACAGCTCCTCATCTTCCAGTGAATCTCCTCCAGTTAAAAGAATGATGGTAAACTTTTCAGAATTTTGCCCAAATCCTTCCTTGATAAGTTTTAATGTCTCCTTCTCCTCTGGTGTAAATCTGCCAATGTGTAACACCAACAGGAAGACATGTGGTCCTGGAGCCAGAAGACTGATGCATTTCACCATCTCCCCATGAACCTCTTCATGAGACAAACTATTGTCAAACAGACCAGGAGTGTCGACAACAACTACCTGACGACCATCGACTTCACTCTGTTCTTTCTGACAGTGTTTAGTGACTGATGTTTGGCTTAATTTGGCTGTAAACGCTTTTCTTCCTAGAATGGTGTTTCCTGAAGAGCTCTTTCCACAGCCAGTCTTCCCCATCAGCACAATCCTGAGACACTCTGGACTCCGTTCCTTTTCATCACCTGTGATATATAAAGACCAGGAGGTCATTTACATTTTCACAGTAACATGTTTTACAGAGAAGAGAAAATAATACTTAAATTCAAAGTACTTACCAGTGATCTTGTTCTTCTTCATCAGCCTCTCAAGTTGTATGACTTTATCCATTTGTGCATGTGTAAATGTTTCAGTCGTATAGCAGTATGGTTTATTTTTAGTATTTTGTTCCACCATGTCCAACAGTTCTGGGATCGGCTGCTTGTCCTTGATGTTGAGAACAACATATCTTCCTCCACAGCTCTGACGGAGCTCCTGGATGTCTCTGTTTTCTTTCACAAAGTTAACAACAGCTGGAGCTGTAGGATCTGAGTCCACAGTGAACAGAATGATGGTGAAGTCAATGACTCGAGAGCTGAATGTGTTCTGGATGGTCTCTAACTCTCCCTTGTCTTCATCAGTGAGGGGACCCACAGGTAGGACCAGGATGAAGGCATGGACACCCTCAGGATCACAGAGGGAGATACTCCTGAGTGATTCTTCCATCACTGCCTCCTGAGGTTCTCCATACAAGGCAGGCAGCTCCACCAGGGAAACCCAACGTCCACACACCTCTCCCTGATGTTTAACACACTCTGATGAGTTGGAGACTGAATGAAACTCTGTCTGACCTAAAATGGCCTCGGCTGCTGAAGTCTTCCCTGCTCCTCTCCTCCCACACAGAACCAGGTTTAAAGCTGGTTTGATGGGTTCAGACTTTGGTCTTATGGTCTCTTCAGTGAAGGTGAGGAAGGCTCCTTTGTTTTCATGCACAATGTTCTCAATCTTCTGCATTAACAATGTGTGGTTGTCTTCAACCATGTTGTAGTGTCTTCCTCCACAGTCTATAAGGATTTCATTAACAGTATTACTTTTATCCTCGTCATGTGTCATGATGACCATTGAGTATTTTAAAGCATCTTGACCAAACAAACCCAGGATGAACTTCAGTGTTTGTCTGTTCTTCTCAGTGAAATCAGAAGGTTTCACTAACAGCAGAAGAACATTTGGTCCAGGAGGACACAGAGTCACACAGTTCTTCATCTCTCTTCTCACGGCCTCCACAGACAGACTGAAGATGTTGGGAGTTTTCACCACTGTCAATGGTTTTCCTCTCCACTCTCCACAGGTAGCCATACATTGCCTGGTTGGGGAAGTTCTTTGGTGATGAAAAGTTTCGTTCCCAAAGATGAAATTACCAAGTTTTGTCTGTTTGTCCTCGCTTTTTCCCAGCAACACAATCCTGAGTCCAGATGCTGTAATACAGCAGAGAGAAAGATTAAATGTCATGAAATCACTTGTCTGAAAAGATCTCCTCAGTCATCTGCAGACTTCACAATGTTCTGGTTCAACACAACTATCACTCACATTTTCACAGCCTTAATATAGACTGATCCAATTATTATCTACGACACATCTTTTGGTTCAGACATGTTCTCTTATGTTGTTGAGAAACACAATCCAAACATTGACTGGACAACTGCTTAAATAAGTAACTGGAGCCCTGCCTGTCATGCTAGTTTGAATTTTGACAGAGACAGAGAGAGAGAGAGAGACATAGAGAGGGAGACAGAGAGACAGAGAGAGAGAGAGAGAGACACACACACACAGAGAGAGAGAGACAGACAGAGAGACAGAAAGAGAGAGAGAGACCTTTGACCTCCAACTTCTAATAAGTTTATTAGAAGTCAATTCTGTCCCATTTGAAGACATTCCCTCTAGGTGGTCCTGAAATATCACATTAACTAGAATGGGACGGAGAGACAACCTGAAAACATAATACCTCCAGCCACAGCTGTCACCGGCACAGAGGATGAATAAAATGTAGGTTTGTACCACCTACAGCTGTAATTCCAGATGGTAATATAGACGGGAATATTTCTGACTCAGTTCACTTACGGGTTTGTGGTGGGTTTACACTGCTGGTGGGTATCATAGGTGGATCTGTAAGGAGACAGAAAATGTAGATATTGATTGATTGTTTCATTCACATGTAATCTGTAATAAAGCTGCTCATTATGAAGAGCAACTTGGTGCCTTCAGAGCAAAGATGTGAATCTTTTTGATTAATTCAGCAGATATTTTGTGGGAGACGGAAACAGGGAAGCAACACAAGTGCTTTGTGTGACACACTGCTCTGGAATATGATTTACATTCACAGTTTATTTAAGGTGGACTTTAGAGATTCTGTCATCCACTATTAACATGAAACTTGCAAATTCAGCAGTGAGCTTGAAAATAAAATGAAATAAAATGTGAGTTTGTACCCACCACCTACAAAACTCTGTAATTCCAGATGTTAATATAGACGAGAAGATTTCTGACTCACTTTAACTTACTGGTAGACTCCAATAGTTCAGCGATGTTGCTGTTGCTCAGATGCTCTCCATTGTTCTCTTTCACAATTTGACCCAAGCGTGTTAACAGCTCTGGAAGTTCCAGATTCTTCTGCCACAAAAACCTGTACTGACACTCTTTGATCATGTCTTTTAAGGGAGGATGTTCCAGGTATTTCTCCATGAAAACTGGACTCTCCTCTCTGGGTGTTGATATCAGAACCAGACAATGATGAAATGATCGATCATTGAAGAGCTGAAGGAATCTGCAGAGCTTCAGTTTGTGTTCCTCAGTGAAGTCTTCAGGCTGTAGAACCAGCAGGAACACATGAGGTCCAGGACCAGAGATTAATTCTGACTCTTGGATGGTCTGGGGATGCAGCAGATCTGAGGTATTGATGAGAACTACTTCTTTCCCCTTCAACTGCACTCTTTCTCTCAGGAAGCAGTCTGGTTCTTCCTCAGTGTTGAACTTAGTCTCTCCCAGTATGAAGTTCCCCACCGAACTCCTCTCAGACCAGCTGTTCCCCAGCAGAACAACCCTCAGCTCAGACACTGAAAAGAAAACAGTGAATTAGAAAACACAGTAAGTGTCGACTGCATCCATGTTGAACACAGTAAAACTGGATCCAGTGAGGAAGGAACAGCTTCTTTAAGGTGGACTTTATAAATATAAAATAAAATAAAATGAAATAAAATGTGAGTCTGTAATTCCAGATGTTCATATAGACGAGGATATTTCTGACTCAGTTCACTTTAACTTACTGAAAGGAGGCAGTAATGGAAAGCTGCTGCTGCGCTTCAGAGGTTGCTCATGTGGATCTGTAAGGAGAGAGAAAATATAGATATTCATTAATTCTTTCTGTGTAATCTGTAATAATTTGCTTATTACAGTGAAAAATTTTCATCTTCAAAACATAGACAAGTAAATACTCCACCAAATCAACAAATGACATCAACTCCACAGAAAGAATGAGTTGGTTTTCTTTTACAGAGCATCACCATGAACCCATTTCACACTGAACTGATCCACATCCCTCATTTCTTTGTAATAATTCAAATCAAACATTATTCTGGCTTTCACCATTCTGGTAAACAGCAATATTACATCAATATCTGCTGAGTCATCAGTTCCTCTCTTCCTGCTGACAGAAACAGCCATCTTTGTTTGTCCCAAGATAAAATCCATGAGTTGACATTTTTGTTTTTTGTATTTAAAACCGAAAATGGACAATGAAGATGCTGCTCATTACAGTGATTGTTGGTGTCCACAACCAGCATTCACGCTTTCACAGCCTTAATAGACTGATCCAATTATTATCTACTCTGCCTGAACCAAGTCCATTATACTAGCATCTGTATCAACATCTGGAGGACACACCTCCGTACCAGTGCTGTCTGTACTCAATGAAAAAAACTAAACAAGGTGAAGAAGAGCAACTTGCTGCCTTCAGAGCAAAGATGTGAATCTTTTTGATTCTTTCAGCAGATATTTTGTGGGAGACAGAAACAGGGAAGCAACACAAGTGCTTTCTGTGACACACTGCTATGGAATATGATTTAGTGGTGGACTGATAGAGCAGGTCAACTGATGGCTGATGTCAATATATCACATTGCAATCTAATATACATGATTGTCTTTGTCAGTAACAGGTTTTTATTGAAGATATTTTTGGGTTCAAATCCGACCTGGGGCCCTTTGCTGTGTGTCATCCTGTCTCTCTCTCTGTCCTATCTTATAAAGGGAAACAGCCCCCAACAAATATTTTAAACGGAGACTCAGCTTACATGTGGCACGCACTCTAACAGGTAAGCTACTACACACACACACACACACACACACCACACGTAACATGTTGCTATAAATAGTTTGTATCAATTACTGGAACACACACACACACACACACACTCTCTCATACAGAGTGAACTTCTATATGTTGGGAGAGCAGAAGGGGACGGACCCCAAATCTCATACAAACAGTTTTAGAAGAGAGCCAAAGCAGATGAGAGCTTGCAGCAAGTCAATCCACTCCTAATAATCGTGTGTAATAATGGTGATTAAGATATTTGCTCAAATCGAGCCGCCCTAATTAAAAGTCTCACTACCTCGGTAGAGAATGAATGACGAAGAGAGACAGACAGAGAGAGAGAGAGAGAGAGAGAGAGAGAGAGAGAGAGAGAGAAAGAGAGAGCACAAGAAAACTCTGATTTGAAATTAATAAAACATTCACAGTTTATTTAAGGTGGACTTTAGAGATTCTGTCATCCACTATTAACATGAAACTTGCAAATTCAGCAGTGAGCTTGAAGATAAAATGAAATAAAATGTGAGTTTGTATCCACCACCTACAAAACTCTGTAATTCCAGATGTTAATGTAGAAGAGAATATTTCTGACTTCACTTTAACTTACTGGTAGACTCCAATAGTTCATTGATGTTGCTGTTGCTCAGATGCTCTCCATTGTTCTCTTTCACAATTTGACCCAAGCGTGTTAACAGCTCTGGAAGTTCAAGATTCTTCTGACACAAAAACCTGTACTGACACTCTTTGATCATGTCTTTTAAGGGAGGATGTTCCAGGTATTTTTCCATGAAACCTGGACTCTCCTCTCTGGGTGTTGATATCAGAACCAGACAATGATGAAATGATCGATCATTGAAGAGCTGAAGGAATCTGCAGAGCTTCAGTTTGTGTTCCTCAGTGAAGTCTTCAGGCTGTAGAACCAGCAGGAACACATGAGGTCCAAGACCAGAGATTAATTCTGACTCTTGGATGGTCTGGGGATGCAGCAGATCTGAGGTATTGATGAGAACTACTTCTTTCCCCTTCAACTGCACTCTTTCTCTCAGGAAGGAGTCTGGTTCTTCCTCAGTGTTGAACTTAGTCTCTCCCAGTATGAAGTTCCCCACTGAACTCCTCTCAGACCAGCTGTTCCCCAGCAGAACAACCCTCAGCTCAGACACTGAAAAGAAAACAGTGAATTAGAAAACACAGTAAGTGTCGACTGGATCCATGTTGAACACAGTAAAACTGGATCCAGTGAGGAAGGCACAGCTTCTTTAAGGTGGACTTTATAAATATAAAATAAAATAAAATGAAATAAAATGTGAGTTTGTACCCACCACCTACAAAACTCTGTAATTCCAGATGTTCATATAGACGAGAATATTTCTGACTCAGTTCACTTTAACTTACTGGAAGGAGGCAGCCAGTCTAAGCTGCTGCTGCGCTTCACAGGTTGCTCATGTGGATCTGTAAGGAGAGAGAAAATGTAGATATTCATTCATTCTTTCTGTGTAATCTGTAACAATCTGCTTATTACAGTGAAAAATCTTCATCTTCGAAATACAGAGAAGTAAATACTCCACCAAATCAACAAATGACATCAACTCCACAGAAAGAATGAGTTGGTTTTCTTTTACAGAGCATCACCATGAACCCATTTCACACTGAACTGATCCACATCCCTCATTTCTTTGTAATAATTCAAATCAAACATTATTCTGGCTTTCACCATTCTGGTAAACAGCAATATTACATCAATATCTGCTGAGTCATCAGTTCCTCTCTTCCTGCTGACAGAAACAGCCATCTTTGTTTGTCCCAAGATAAAATCCATGAGTTGACATTTTTGTTTTTTGTATTCAAAACCGAAAATGGACAATGAAGATGCTGCTCATTACAGTGATTGTTGGTGTCCACAACCAGCATTCACATTTTCACAGCCTTAATAGACTGATCCAATTATTATCTACTCTGCCTGAACCAAGTCCATTATACTAGCATCTGTATCAACATCTGGAGGACACACCTCCGTACCAGTGCTGTCTGTACTCAATGAAAAAACTAAACAAGGAGAAGAAGAGCAACTTGCTGCCTTCAGAGCAAAGATGTGAATCTTTTTGATTCTTTCAGCAGATATTTTGTGGGAGACAGAAACAGGGAAGCAACACAAGTGCTTTCTGTGACACACTGCTATGGAATATGATTTAGTGGTGGACTGATAGAGCAGGTCAACTGATGGCTGATGTCAATATATCACATTGCAATCTAATATACATGATTGTCTTTGTCAGTAACAGGTTTTTATTGAAGATATTTTTGGGTTTAAATCCGACCTGTGGCCCTTTGCTGTGTGTCATCCTGTCTCTCTCTCTGTCCTATCTTATAAAGGGAAACAGCCCCCAACAAATATTTTAAACGGAGACTCAGACTAAATGTAAATATTAATGAGCTCCAAACAGCTGCATTTGGTGGAAACTGCTGTGCTTCATACACAACCATTGCTCAGCAGTTTGTCACAAACACAGGAAGAAGACAGATGATTTATGATGTGTGTAATATGAGGACAGTGAGAGCAGACAGTGTTATACAGACTCTTACCTGATGGAGTGGAGATTAAACTCCCCATAATGTCTCTCTGTTGGAAACTTCAGGGACTGACTGGAGACCAACTGCTGGCTTTACAAACCTGAAGAGAGAAGATCATAAAATGTTCAATGATCTTGTTTGTTAACTTGTCTTATGTAGTCTGATGCTGTCTCATGTTACATATTACAATCCTGTATGTCTTCAGCATTGTACCTTTACTGTGATTCTCCCTCACTCCCCTTCTTTCAAAACTCATAACTATCTATTTATCTATCAACCGCCCTTCTCTCTGTTTTACTGCTCAACCTGTTTTTTTTTTATGTTGCTTCTCCTGTTTATTGTCTCGTACATTTCCTCTTTACATTCCTCTTATGAAGAACTTTTCAAACTTAGGCATACAGAACAAAACTAAAATCAGAGGCCATGTGTCTTTAAAATATATGTATTCTTCTTCTTTGCTCCTCTCTTGTGGAACCAGCTTCCAGTTGTGGTTCTGGAGGCAGACACCCTCTCCACATTCAAGAGTAGGCTTAAGACATTCCTCTTTGATAAAGCTTATAGTTAGGGCTGGATCAGGTGAGTCCTGAACCATCCCTTAGTTATGCTGCTATAGGCCTAGACTATCGGGGGATTTCCCATGGTGCACTGAGCTCCTCTCTTCCTCTCTCTTTCTGCACTCATTCATGTTCCATTAATGCATGTTACTAACTTCACTTCTTCCCCGGAGTTCTTGTGCTTTCTCGTCTCGCAGGTTCTTATCGATCCTGGTGGAGCCTCCTGCCATGGTCCTGCTAAATTGTCGTTGCCAATACTGTTGTTGCTATGCACCTGTCTGTCTGTCTGTCTGTCTGTCGCTCTCTCTCTCTCTCTCTCTCTCTCTCTCTCTCTCTCTCTCACCCCAACTGGTCGAGACAGACGACCACCCACCTAGAGCCGGAGGATCTGTCCTAGGTTTCTGCCTTTTAACAGGCAGTGTTTCCTTGCCCTTGTCTCCAAGGTCTTGCTCATGGTGGTACTGTTGGGTCTCTGTAATTAATGTTTTAAAGAGTTCGGTCTAGACCTGCTCTATTTGAAAAGTGTCCTGAGATAACTTCTGTTATGAATTGGCGCTATACAAATAAAATTGAATTGAATTGAATTGAATTCTTCTTCTTCTTCTTCTTCTTCTTCTTCTTATTATTATTATTATTATTATTATTATTATTATTATTATTATTTTTATTTTTGTATTTTTGTATTTTTTATTATTATTACAGCTGAAACAATATATCCGAGCAGCTCTCCCCCGTCCTCCTTCCATAATCTCTAAAATGGCGTCTCGACCCTTCGACCTAAAAAGTTTCTAGAAGCTTTAGTCCCAGTGTGTCAGTAAATCTCCTCATTCCAGAGAAATTGTGCAGATTAAACACTGACTGAAAACATATGAGGAGCTAAATTTTGATGTTTTATCGCCACCTAGTGGGACTCTGTGGGCTCTGCACCCTTTGACAAAGAACACAAAACAACAAACAGCAGCACAGACTGGTCCATCTGTGAGCTGTCTGTCTGTCTGTCTGTCTGTCTGTCTGTCTGTCTGTCTGTCTGTCTGTCACTGAGCTACAGTTTATAGTGGTTCTCATATTTCCTGCTGTGTTCCATTAAAATGAACAATCAGCTGAGTTGAATTCAGACTCACAGACTGGATTTAAGGTCTGAGGACTGCTGTGCTTTTCTTATATTTATAATATGTGGACAGAGAGAGAAGACAGTGTTTTATCCAGACTAATAAAGTGTGACTGGACTCACCTGGTGCTGCAGCCGCCATGATGTCAGTGTGCTGGAAACATCAGAGACTCATTCAACTGAAGACCAACTGCTGCTTTAACAACCTGAAGGAAGAAGAATTAGAATTGAAATGATCTTACTCATTCACACAGCAAAATGTTTGTACAGAGCAAACTGCAGAGTGTCAGTCAGCTTCACAACCTCAGTGGGGATTCAAACTAGCAACCTCTGATTACAGCTGACAACAATGTGAAAGCCTGTGAGAAAGAAAAACTCCCTAAAATGTAAGATTTATGGTTTAACTTTGTAATGCATTTTATAATGTAGCTGATATAATGAGTGATAATATTTGTTCTGAGGTCTCTGAGATCTAGATAATAAATAAAACTTTAATAATAACTAATATAGTGGAGCTCCTCCAATAACATTATCACCTGGAAAGGTAATAAACTACAGTAAACATCAGTCTGATGCAACTTTGGGATTGTGGTTCTGTAACTCCTCTTCCTGGTGTTCAACTGGAATCTAAAATGGCGACTTTAAATTGGATATAAAAGTGATCAAGAGTAACTTTTATCTCAGTCATTATTTCAGACAATAACAGTATCTGTGCTGCCTCATTGACATGTGCCTCTAAAGGTAATAAACTGGGCTACTTCCAGCTCAGTTAGTCTACTTACTGTGATAATAAGAAGCTGTCTGATCTGACACTCACCTGAGGATCAATTACATTCCACCTGAGAACAGATTGCATCATCAGTACTGACCAATCAGCATCCTGCAAAAATCACTTCTATTGATTTACAAAACTAATGATCATTTATTTATAAGTTACCTTTAGTTGAGTTGAAGTTCCGTCGGTTGTCATCGGTCAAAGACAGAAGTGAAAGTAAAGATGGTGAGAAAAACTCCTCCAGAGGAATTCAGAGCCTCCCAGTCATCAACATGTCGTTCAACCAGTCGGTCCAGACTCAAGTGGAAAATCCTGATTATGCTGCTGTCTTAAGGGGACGTTGTTGGTGGCAGCATGTTGAGTGCAGGAACACTGAGACTGCCATTGTCCTTTATGGATTAACTTTTATATATATATAATACAGAGTAATGAAATAAGAAGATAAAAAGGTTAAATGTATCATTCCACTGTTAATCTTGTGTTTTATCATCACAGCTATATTTTCCCTTTATGCTCTCAGCTGCTTTATCTTTTATTAATGTTCTTACAGGCTGTAACATCATTTTCCCCACTATCAGGTTATCACAGGCACCATCTTGTGGAGCCACTGTGAACTTCATAGCCAATCTCATTGTGTAAAGCATCTGAATATTTGTGTAGAGGTGAATGTGTGAGCACCATTTCATTGGGACTGTGACAAATCTATATAATAATATAATTTAAATACTTCAAAATTCCCCACCAATGTTGCAAATCTTTTTCACGTGTGGTTTAAGTAACATTTTGGTAGTTTGCCTTCAGCTCAGTGTTGTGAATTTTTGTAAGCTCACAGATAGATCAACTTTGAGAAAAAGATGGTAGATTCTCATTTAAGAAGACTGACAGTTGTTTAGGATTCCCAAATTTGATGACTTTGTTGCCTTCGATTGGAGTTTCTTGGCACAAATTCTAATCAGTTCAGGGAATAGGTCCACCCTTTACCTGAAGTAAATTAATGAAGGACAAAGGAGCCACTAAAAATAGAATAAGAGTCGAGGCACAGCCAGTTGAACAGGCTTTATCTGGTCTCTGTCATACAAACATAACAACCCTCCCAGCTGTAGTTTGTGGTTTAAAGGTTAGGTTTAAATAATCTTATGTATGTGCTAATAATATATGTCCTCAATCACGTCCCATGGTGTGTGTAAAAAGACATTTTTCATACTCTAACTTGAGGTAACTGATGTTGCTCTAACCAGTCACAAAGGCAGATCTAACTCTTCCTCATTCTGTTTATTTAAATCTGAAATCTTTGATTCAAATGTTGATTATGAGTCAACATTTAAGACACACTTTGTCAGAAGTCTAACTAAATAAGAATCTTATTTCAGACCAAAGGACAGAAAGCATCAGTTTTCTTTCAGCAGCATTTCTCCATTTCAAACAGCTGCACACAATGCGTGTTGTTTTAAGTTGCTCTCATCTTTATCTGCTGATGTTTTAAGTAGATTTACATCAATAATTCTATTACACAGTAGGCCGACACTGCGT
This sequence comes from Dicentrarchus labrax, assembly GCF_905237075.1. Lineage (NCBI taxonomy): Eukaryota > Metazoa > Chordata > Actinopteri > Moronidae > Dicentrarchus > Dicentrarchus labrax. The sequence continues at coordinate 266,076 of NW_026136719.1, read as the reverse complement.
TCATCGTAGTAAATAGGTGCTGCACACTTTTTAAAGTTTAGTCAGAGCTCTTTGGTACTGTTGTTAATATTCCTAAGATAAATGAATGGGTTGAGCAAGTTTATTACTCTTTACTGATTACTCTTTTCAAATGTCATTACTTTACTTATTACTCCCTGCCAACATTAATTAGTTACACTACTAGTTATATTACTGTTCTGTTACTCCCTACAAAATTGGAAATTGATTATTTTCTTCCCCGACAATTGAAAATTAAATAATAATAACAAATAAAAAATCCAGTTTTGTTTATTAAAATCAAATTAATGGAATATTTCCAGCTGCTGAATTTGAGCATTTCAATCTTCCAAACCAGTTTCCTCCACACTTACAAAAATGAATCCAGTGAAGTGATTGGATTGTTGGATTTCAGATGACAAACAATATTATAATCAATAATCTTTTGTGGAAGTGTGCTGCTTGTCTATATAATAATTATATATTATAATTTCTCAGTGCTTCAGGACCACAGTCTCTATCTGTCTCTGGACCATCTGACCCCTCTGATTACCTTTAAATCCATATATATATATGATAAATAAATAAACTTGCCTCTGTCTCTTATACACCCACACATACATGTTGTCTCTCTCTTACCTGCTACAGGTCTCCTGATGTGTCCTCTCTGTCTCTACAGTCATTTGACTAATAAAATACCAGCCTCAGCAGTTTGGACACATACCAACCTTTCATCCACACCCTTTAAGCAGTCTCCTAGTGGCTGCACACTGAAGCAGACACATCCTCTTCCTCAACTGTCAATCATCAAAAAGCAAAACAACAAACATTTTAATATTATTTAACAGTTGTAATATTTAAAATATCTGTATGATTGTTATTGTGTTCATCTACAGGCCAGTGGTGAATCTACAGTGATAATGAAAAGCTCTCAGTCCAAATCTGATCTGTACAGTAGACAGTCAACATGCTTTTATATTCAAGTGATAAAAATGTGCTTTATTTTCACTCCAACTGTCAGCTGCAGTTCCATAAAGTCACCAGCAGGTGTCAGCCTATGAGCAGTGTATGGAGGAGGGTGCTGTTGTAGTCTGAACATTGACAGTATGCTGTATATTACAGTCTGATGCACATTAATAACACACATTATTTATACCGCCTGCTGTAGGTGCATTTATGTTCCTTCATGTCAGCTGTTGTATTCTTTAACAATAAATCAGACAGAAAACTCTCCATTATGTTTCTGGCTTTGTGAGGAAATCACATAAAAACGAGATTCTACTCATAAAATCTGACAATTTACAAAATCACCCTCTCAGACCCAAAAATAAAGAGTTTTTCTTTTAAATCGGGGGTTTAGAGACAGGAAGATAAATTGGGCAACAACTGAAACACCTCTGAGCTCTAATGTATCTGTTTATCTTGTCATCCTGTATGTCTTTCTGTATTAAACCCTTCTTCAGTATCAAGTTGTTTCTTCCTGGGACTCTTTAGTGGACAGCAGATATGTTATTATTGATTCTTTGAGTCTATTAGTTATTGATATTAAAAACACATATTAAATACATTAAAAAGATATGATCACAAATGTTTATCACACAGCTCACAACCATCATTGAACCATCTTGCTGTCAGTGTTTACAGTTTATACATTTATTAAGCAGTATAGCATATTTAGATATCCGACTGGAGGTTAAGGTATTTGCGCATCACTCCCCCAATATCTCTATGTAAACATATCTACGGGGAGTGATGCGCAAATACCTTAACCCCCAGTCGGAGCCTACAGGTGGATGCTGGGGTGGTGGTGGGGCTTACAGAGCAGCAGCGGCATTGACAGAGCAGAGGGGAAATTGTGCAGTTTAAATAGACTGCCAGATTGTAAGGTAGCGCTTGGTTAGTGATTATAGAATAAGGCATGTCATGTGTGTGTAATCAGCGCAGCTCGAGTTGACTGCCTGAACTGCAGGCTTCGCTCCATATATCTAACCAAGTCAGCACTGTTGTGGCAATGTTCAGGTCACTCCTTCTGAAAAGTAGCTTGTGCCATCATAGCCTGCCTTCAATCAAAAATGACGGTAAACTCGTTGCTCTCATTTAACATCTTTTATTGTTTCACGTGCTCATTCTTTCACAAATGTCAAAATTTTCCTCGCCTGGGATTTGCGAATAATTGCGGTGTCTCAATAACAACTGTCAACATAACAGAGAAGAACATGGGGATTGCAAGCCTTGCACATCAGCAAATAGTTCTAATGACAAATAAAAGCGACAGGCCTCAGTTATTAGAAATGTTACTCTTTACATCAAATTAAAGTAGCCTGTGATCCAACAAATAAACACAAATAAAGTAAAATGGCAAATGGCAAAAGTCATCAAATCTGGCAGAGAAATTTTCCCTCAGCTGTGTGATAAATGTCTTCATGTTCTCTGTGACCTTGCTGTGACCCACTGTCTTAAGTGTGCTAAAGTGTAGCAGCCTCCCCGACAACAAATCTTCGTGGAAAAGATCAAGTTTGTTTCCAAAAGCATCAAGTTTTTCCACCATATTCACCACAGGTTTTTCTTTCCCCTGTAGTTGTAGACTTAGTGCGTTCAAATGGGAAAACATGGACACAGCGAACAGCAGTTTTAGCAGACAGGTATCTGTTTGACAGACGGAATTATCCTGTCTGTAGATTTGTCAGTGGCAAGTTGCTCCAGAACAGCCACCATGCACTCCTTAAAAACCTCAGCATCTGTAAAGGGCTTGTTGTGCCTGGAGAGTACCCAGGCTGCCTGCAGAGACGCACTTGTTGCCCTCTCTTGTTCAGTTGAGGTTCGGTTAATAATTCCGCTGGCATGGGAGTACTGAGATTTCAAAGCAGCAACTTCTCTCGGACTGTTCAGGACAGGACTCCTTGAAGCTTGCATGCTTTGTGTTGTAGTGACACCTCACATTGTATTCTTTAGCGACAGTTTCGTTACAAATGAGGCACACAGGTACAGCATTTCTAAAAGTTGGCACTATGAATACGTACTTATCAGTCCATTCTTCATTAAAGCTGCGGTTCTCTGCATCAACTTTCCGCTTAAGGCTCTTAGAGAGTGCCAACTTTCATTCAAATATATTCAGAAAGCCTTTCTTCTTCAAACTACGACCTGCATGTGACAGTGATGGACAGCTTGATATGGAATTAGATTTGTGCCAAAAGAAACAAACAAAAATAAGAATTTGAGAGAACATAAAACTAATTTCACAAATAAAACTTATAACTTGCAATCAAATAATTTGTCAAATAGTGTAAAATATTGACATTATTGTGTTTACGGTTCCCTCTGCTTCTCTCTCTAAACTCACACTTTTAAAAGTATTTATTACATACATTACATATATTGTCTGTGAGTAACATTTAGGTGTGTTATAAGTTATAAGTACAGTAAAGCAAGGTTTCGGTAATGAAAGAGGAAAGAGGGATTTAATTTAGCTTTCCTGTCAGAAAAGAAGAAGAGAAAGAAAAATGACCTACCTATCTATTACAACATGTTATGATCCAGCTAATATCACACTTAAGTTAATGGGACAATTGATGTTTTTATTTTGAACTTAAATCCTAATACATGGACCATTATATTATTAATCATATAGGATGTAGGGTCGTGGCCCGTTTCAATTATAGTGCAGTCTGTGAGAAAGTGTTTTCGTATAATGTAATGAAATGTGTTCAGTTCTATAGACATTATGTACTTCTGACATCTGGCGATGTCTGTGATTGCAGGAGCAAGTAAGAAAGGAACTGTTGCAGAAGATTCAAGCAAGATTCAGCTTGATCCTCAGAAATGAGACGTTAGATATGGAGTACCTCCTGGATGTGGCTCAACAAGAGCTTTCCTCGGCAACAATGGCAACAGATCACTTAAACATCCACCAGAACTCATTCACTGTCTACAGGAGTTGATCAACATCCTTAGTTTGCCCATTCAATCTGTTTCAGAAACATCAGTTAACGTGTCAGATGGTGTAACTGCCACTGTGGGAGAGGTGGGACGGCCACGCCTGGAAATTCATGCAGATGATCTTAAAAGTCTCCTTTCCTCTTCACTTCCTTTAGAACAGTTAGCCAGGTTGTATGGTGTTTCAAGAAGAACACTTAATAGGCGGATGAAAGAACATGGCCTTTCTGTTTCTGGATGCTATTCCAAAATGTCTGATGATGAACTTGATCATGCTGTGAGGTCCATAAAATCAAGAATGCCCTATGCTGGGTATAGACTGGTGAAAGGTGAGCTGTTAGCGAGAGGCTACCGTGTCCATGGCACAGGGTGAAGGCTACTATGCAACGGGTGGATGGAGCTGGTTGGATTTGTCGCTCGCAGAACCTACTGTGTTCCTGCACCACTGTCTTTGGTTCATATAGACACCAACCATAAATTAATTTGGTGAGTTTTTCTCTCTTGTGTCCTCTCACTCCGTCTCTCACTGTAAATCTTTTTGCTTTCACTGAACACACATATGCATGTACCCACAATAAAAACAAATGTGATGTAATTTCTCCACAATAAAAACATGTAATCCATCTGACAACTGTTTTTTTCTTTCTGATATCCACTGATTTTTCATGCCAAATGTAATGTACTTTTTTTCTCAGATTTAATGTCGTGATATTTGGTGGGATTGATGGCTTCTCCAGAAGGGGATGTCAATGTTCTGCCTGACAAAAGAAACTAAAAACATATGTCACAGTGATGAGACCTTATGATAAAGAATTCTGTTCCCCCAATCCTCTCTGCATAGATCCTGTATCGTGATGCTGCTGCCAACAACAAAGCCTCAGCTGCATTCTCCTTCTTCTTGGATGGTGTCTGGAAACATGGATGGCCCTCAAGGTAGGAAGTACATCTAATTCAAAGTGCTGCTAAAAAGTCATTGGCTGCAAATAGTAAAAATAATTTTCCTTCCTAATTACTTTTCCCTGATCTGATAGACAACGCCATGAGGTCAAAGTTGTAAATGAGAATACATGACATGGATGATAAATACAGAGACAAACTACAAAGTGCAGACGTATAATTGAAGACTGGAGTGAAAGGTTTACATGGTTTAATAATATAGAATAATTAGATGTTGTAAGGAAGGGACAGTGTATTCTCTGCTGAAAGAGATAAGTTAGGAAGCTCCTTTCATCAGCTTTTAGAGAATTTGAACATGGCTGACAGTGAGTTATTTCCACATCATCTCACTGAATTTGGGAAACTTCCTAAGCAAAAAGCCATTGTTCTTTTCTGTAAATTGTGGGGGTTGCACCCTCTAATGGGCTTCACTATTGGCTAATACCTGGGCCCCACCCCAGCATGTTGAATGATGACTGCTTACATTCTTTTAGAGTACGTGGTGACCAGTGGGTGGAAAATGTGGACATTGCCCGATGCATGTTCTCTGTGCGAGGAACAGGACGTGGTAGCTTCATTGCTGGAAAAAGTGTCCACAATCAAAGGTAAAAGCCACTACTATCAGAGCAGAACGCGACCTGTGTACTGTGCTTGAATTGTTGTCGGCATGCTTGTGCAGCAAGTTTTAATTATATACATTTTAAATTCTCCTCAGAATAGAGAGGCTGTGGCGTGACGTGTGGTCAGCGGTCACCTGCAAATACTATGATATACTTCATACAATGGAAGAAGAGCGACTGATTGACCTGTCAGATGAGATGCACCTCTTTTGTGTGCATTATGTGTTTCTCCCACACCTGAAGTCTGACCTGGAGTGCTTTCTGGGTAGCTGGAACAATCATCCTATCAGAACTGAAGGAAACCTCTCCCCAGGGCAGCTTTGGCACATTGGGATGCTCCAAACACCTGTGACTGAGCCAGATGTTGAGGTACACTTGAATTAATTTGCAAAGCACTGTACTCTCTTTAAAGTTTTGTCTCAAGGAAGTTTAATCTAAAATCTTTACCAGGAATTTGGCAGGAATTATTGCAAAGGGAAAGGTAGGAAAACAGGATTCTGGAGCAATATTTTACACTATTTGACAAATTATTTGATTGCAAGTTATAAGTTTTATTTTTGAAATTAGTTTTAAGTTCTCTCAAATTCCTATTTTTGTTTGTTTCTTTTGGCACAAATCTAATTCCATAGCTTGACAGCCTCATAAATATGAAGCCTAAAATATCGCTATCACCCCCTAGGGGCTTTCTGCAGTACAGGTAATATGTACGGTGGCCGACAAGGGCAAACGCGCCGCAAACGGCAAAACGCTGCAAAAGCGGGAATGTGCAAAACCAAAAACTTACAAAACCCAAAACAACTGTGAGAGAAATGCTGCAAATTCATTTCTCAAAACGGAAGTGCGCCAGGCCACTAAGGGGACCCGACCTGAGGGATGGACCAGTCCTGTGGGACCAGACCCGGAAGTCATGAAGAAGAAGAAGAAGAAGAAGAAAGTTGGCTAAGTTTTGGAGAGGAGAATAAAAAGATACCATTTCCTTTATGTCTTTTGTAAACACTTGGCCGTAATATTTTATAATATTATAGAAGATAATAATATTACAATACAAATTATATTACTAATTACTAACTAATTATTATACTAATTTTATTTTATTTTACGATCATCTGGCCCTTACAGTGTCCGCAGAGAAAAATTCTGGCCCTTAGACAAATACAGTTGATGACCCCTGTCGTAGTGCATAAAAACCTGTATGTGTGTGTATGTCTTTGTTTGTGTGAACTAACCTGTTTTCTGTAAGATTTTTCTAAAATTAGGACTTAATATAAACATATACAATCTGCAGCCTGGGTTGAAAATACAAATGGAAACCTCTGAGTTAACTTTGACTTTATTGTAATGTTAATTAAAGTGATATAACTCCTCTTTCTGGTTCTGTTTAACCTGTGAAATCTGAAATGGCAGCTTTAATATAAATGTTAATGAAACAGTAAACATATCTTTGTCAAAGTCTAATAGAAACAATTGAGAATAAAAAGCTCTGATAAATGAGTATCTCTTCAAACATTTGTCTCTGAGTTGAACTCATATTCACACAGTATGTATTCAGTACTGAAATATCTGAACAGGGTGTGTATTGAGGAAACAAAATGTCAGGTAAAATACTTTCTGTTCTTCCTCTTATCTAAAATGTAGACTGTGACACTTTAACATTAAATGTTGACAGACTGAGCCGAGGAAGATTCACACAGGATCTAAATGTTGTCACATTAAAGTCAGTGTGTAGGTTGTCTCTCTTTATTACACAAATACCATTAAAACTCTATTATCAGTGAAATTAAATGTCTTTATGCTCCTCTGGTTATATGGGCGTATCGACCTGATTAAAAATCGAAAAATATATTTTTAATTATTATTTTTACTGTTCTGGAAATAAAAGTCCAAACATTGAACCAGGCAGGTGTAGCTGATAAAGTGTGTCCATGTTTTACATCATTATACGATATTGTACAATATCTTTATACAACGTACATGTTGGTCTACTCTATGACATATTTCAGATGATACAGGCATTAACATTAACTGTGGTGGGCAAAATAAAGAGTTCATTATTACTCAGATACCAACAGACTTCCAACAGGTATATGACACCTGAAGGTGGAGCTCCATCTGCTAGACACTGACATGCAAACACACAAGAGAGGTGCAGAGCAGAAGAGTCTGTTTGACTTCAGCATTTAACAAGAGTCACAGTGAACTACAGGGAAACACTTTATTCATCTTTCATAATGATAAACACAGAAACCAAAGATCAAACACAGAACATACAATTAAAGATTCATCTGAATTCTGTCTATTCTTATTGGACATGTAACAAAACAGAGAAACATCAAAGCATTCATTGTCTATAAAGTCATTCTTTATCATTCTGATTCATCTGATGAGCAGTTTAAATGATATTCAGCTTGGATTCATATTTAATATTTGCTGTGATATTTGTGATTTGGGTGTTGCAGAGAAAACAGAGTGAATGACATCTAAACATTTCATTTCACTCACAAACATCATTTTCTTTCTCATATTCAAAAGAAAACAAAGATCATCTCTAATGACCAAACAGAGCTTCCAGCTGCTGAAGTCTTTCTTTACTGAGCTGTTGTCTGGTTTTAATCAGTCAATAATTACATTAATAATTAGGAACAAATAAAACAAAAAAGCAAATTATATCCAACAAATAGTACAGTAGAAAACAAAAACAATACATCATAAAGATTTTGAAGACTGAAAAACCTCAGGAAGAGCAACATCCTCCTCCATGGTTTAAAGTTAGTTTTTAGTCAGTTTAACTCTTGATAAGGGTCAACACAGCCTGAACCATCAGTACTGTTGCTATGGTCACCTGCAGATTCATATCCCTTCAGAACTTCTAAGTGAGGGGATGACATGCAGCAAAGGGCCACAGGTAGGATTTGAACTAATGGCCACTGCAGCGAGGCACATGGAGCCCCACCTCTACCATGTGAGCTACCAGAACGCCCCACTGTAATGTTTCTATGTTGGTCTATTCTGTACTCAGGCTGTCTGAGGGACAAAAGCAACAGAAAGGGCACTGGCTGCATGCAGTGGGGCACCAGTGCACAGAAAGTTGGGATGTATTTATGATGAAACAGTAGGGTGGCCTATATGGCACTGTGTTGTGTTTTCTCCACTTGAAGGGAACAGCCTAGAAGCCACTTTATTATGTTTGCTTACATTTTACCATGTTTTCTTGTAGACTGGGCCACTGTAGAAGGCATCCAAGAGGGTATTTTTGACCAAGTCTACCAGTAATTCTGTGCACATGAAATCATTTGCATATCTGTCCATCCTGGGAAGTGGATCCCTCCTCAGTTGCTCTTCCGTGATGTTTCTTTGAGTTTTTCCCTGTCAATGAGTTGTTCCTCAGATCAGAAGTGAGGGTATATGGAATGAGGGTATTGTATGCTGTATAGATTGTGAAGCCTGTTGAGGTTAATTTGTGATTTTTTATATTTTTTTTTGGTACAAGAAGAACCCTCTGTCTGTGACCTTGTTCACCTTCTTAGTTTGCTAGCATTGTAATATTAGCTGGGAACCATGAATGTCTGTACAAACATTATTAGCAATCCAACCAATAGTTGTTAAGATATTTCAGTCCAGAGCAAAGTGGTGGGCAGACTGCCATCGCCTTGGCTAGAAATGAAAACGCCTCATAAGATGGGACAAGGTGTTTCGACATTCAGAAGTTCCTGTATCAAATCACTTGTTTGTTTTTCATGTGTTTTCTGCAGGTTTTCCTTTTCCGTCAGGCTTTCCACACTTGTCATTTCTAGGTCCTGTTGTTTCAGTAAGTCACTGATTTTTTTCATATTTTTTCTTTTCTTGGCGAAACACTGCACTAAGTTTTTGATTTCTTCTTGATGTTTTTTCTTAATTTGTTCTTCACTCTGAGTTGAAAGCGCCTTTAAGATGTCATACTGTTCATCTTTGGCTTTAATTTCCTCCTCACGCTCTTTCAACTCCTTTTTGCATCTCTCTCCAAATGCATTGAATTCCTCCGCTTTCTTTCTGGCTTGTTCTTCATACGACGTCTTCATATCCGTCAGGGATTTCGCAAACCTTTCCTCCAACTCCTTTTGCTCCTTTTCCTCCCATTCTCTTCTGTTTCTATCCTCTTCTTTTCTGATTTCATGTCTTTCCTTTTCCTTCTCATGTTCTTTTATCATTGCATGTTCTTCCTGTTGCTGCTCAATTCTTTGATTCTCCCACCAGTCTCTTCGTTCTTTTTCCCAAGCCTCTTGTTTTTCCTTCATCTCTTGTCTAGTCTCCATCAGCTTTCTATCAATGGTTTCTTTTGATTCAGATTCTTGTTTTATTTTTACCTCCAATGTTTCCTGTTTTTGTTTCCACTCCTGTCGCTGCTGTTCTTCCTGTCTTTTCCTCAGTCTGTTTTCTTCTTCTCTCCTTTCTTGTTCTTTCTTTCTTCTGTCAAGTTCCTTGCTGATGTATTCCTCAAGTTTTCTGTCCATCCGTTTCCTCTCCTGTTCAGTTTCTGCTCTTTGTTTTTCCATTCTGCTTTTCATCGCCTGCATTTCTTTCTCATATGTTCTTTGAAGCTCCTCCCTCTCTCTCTCCATCTCTTCTTCCTTCTCCTTCAGGATTCTCTCCATTTCTTTCTTTATTGAAGCTTCGGCCTCTTGCAGCAGCTCATTAGTGTAGCAGCTGCCTCCATTTTCCTTCACCATGGTGTCAATCTTGGTTATCAGCTCACTGACCTGTGTGCAGTTGTGTTTATCTCGGTTATTAAACACATGGTATCTTCCTCCACAGTCAGAGATCAGCTTCTTAAAGGAATCATCAGAGTCTTTGTAAATGTAGTCATCGATCGACTGCTCCTCATCTTCCAGTGAATCTCCTCCAGTTAAAAGAATGATGGTAAACTTCTCAGAATTCTTCCCATATCCTTCCTTGATAAGTTTTAATGTCTCCTTCTCCTCTGGTGTAAATCTGCCAATTTGTAACACCAACAGGAAGACATGTGGTCCTGGAGCCAGAAGACTGATGCATTTCACCATCTCCTCATGAACCTCTTCATGAGACAAACTATTGTCAAACAGACCAGGAGTGTCGACCACAACCACCTGACGACCATCGACTTCACTCTGTTCTTTCTGACAGTGTTTAGTGACTGATGTTTGGGCTGATTTGGCTTTAAACGCTTTTCTTCCTAGAATGGTGTTTCCTGAAGAGCTCTTTCCACAGCCAGTTTTCCCTATCAGCACAATCCTGAGACACTCTGGGCTCTGCTTCTTGTCACAACCTGCAAAATAATTGACAATTCAGTACTGGAGACATTAAGCTCGAGCCAAAGTTCTTTTGCATGTATGTTAGGGCCTGTAGTGATTTTCCTCTTATTATACGACTATTCACTCCTCTCATACAAGCTCAGTCATAATTTCCTCACAGTCATTGTTAGGGGCTGGCAGTCACGATATCATACGTTCATGCTGCTGTTATACATGCCCTTCCATCTCCGCATAACTGCCCAGTCACTCACCTTCAGCCCCTGTAGAGGGCACAGGCTACTACATTGTTCAAGGTTGCGCTCACTACTTTATGGCCGTAACACGTGGCTTCATCTTAACACTGGGGCACTAGCATGCTGAACCCTGGCCAGGAATGCTAACAGACTGTGGTCTGAAAAAACACCACATCTTACCTAGGCTGAAGCCTTTTTCTCAATGGTTCAAAATGCTTGCTGATGTTAGTTATTTGTCCCAGGGTTCCCCATCAGATCGTTTGCTTCCAGATGTTTTATTACAGGAAGTTTATAAAACCCAGGATCAAAATACAGTAATCATACACTCACTGTGTAATTTATGGATGTAATTCTAGTGAAAATAAATAATTCCCCTTTTGCTGTGGACCCTCTGGAACCCTCTCATGGACCCTGTGGGAATCCCACTGAGTTAGTCTAGAGGTATAAGAACGTTACACATACTTACAAGTTGTAATACCCCTTTTCAGCGCCTGAAGTTCAGCTTCTTGCATGTTGATCTTTTCTATTTGGGCATGCGCAAATGTTTCTGTTGTGTAACAGCAAGGTTTGTCCTTGGGTCTCATTTGATCCACCAAATCCAAAATCTCAGTAATCTGCTCCTTGTCGTTGGTGTTGAGAACAACATATCTTCCTCCACAGCTCTGACAGAGCTTCTGGATGTCTCTGTCACTTCTGACAAAGTTAAGAAAACTTGTAGGATCTGATTCCACAGGGAACAGAATGATGGTGAAGTCATTAACCCGAGAGCTGAATGTGTTCTGAATGGTCTCTAACTCTCCCTTGTCTTCATCAGTGAGGGGACCCACAGGTAGGACCAGTATGAAGGCATGGACACCCTTAGAATTACAGAGGGAGATACTCATGAGTGATTCCTCCATCACGGTCTCCTGAGGTTTTCCATACAAGGCAGGCAGCTGCACCAGGGAAATCAAACGTCCACACATCTCTGCCCGATGTCTAACACCGTGTGAACGTAGCTCTGACTGACCTAAAATGGCTTCGGCTGCTGAAGTCCTCCCTGCTCCTCTCCTCCCACACAGAACCAGGTTTAAAGCTGGTTTGATGAGTTCAGACTTTGGTTTTATGGTCTCTTCAGTGAAGGTGAGGAAGGTTCTTTTGTTTTCATGCACAATGTTCTCAATCTTCTCCATTAACAATGTGCGGTCATTTTTACACATGCTGTAGTGTCTTCTTCCACAGTCTTTAAGGAGTTCATTAACAGAGAAACTCATTTCATTCCCCTCATGTGTCATGATGACCATTGAGTGTTTTAAAGCATCTTGACCAAACAAACTCAGGATGAACTTCAGTGTTTGTCTGTTCTCCTCAGTGAAATCAGAAGGTTTCACTAACAGCAGAAGAACATTTGGTCCAGGAGGACAAAGACTAATGCACCTCCTCATCTGTTGTTTCACTGCCTCCTCAGACAAATTGAACATGTCTGGACTTTTTACTACCTTTACACAGTTTTCTTTCCACTCTCCACAGATGGCCACAAAGTCTTTGACTTGTTTATGAAATCTTTGATTTGGGAAATCAAAATATTGGTTTCCAAGGATGAAGTTGCCAAGTGTTGTCTTTACATCTTCACTGTTCCCCAACAGCACAACTCTGAAGGCAGATGCTGTAATACAACATAGAAAGACTTATTCACTGGAAATAAACTCAGTTTGGTGCCCTAACAAAATAATCTGACTGTGAAGAAACTAGAGGTGACACGAAAGCTGATTAAAACATTTGAACTGATAAGACAATTACTGAAAAGTTTCAGCTGGAGCCAATTCAAGTAGAATTTTGTCAATTTTGTCAACTAACTAAAGCACATCTAATGAAAAAACATAAAATATAAACATAATATTGTTTAATCTCCCAGTGTTTCTGAACACACCAAATAAACTGTGGCCAACAGCACCCAATTACCAACTGTCAGCTAGATGTGCAGATAAAATAACTACACTATTGTAGTTAGAAACAGTTTTTAGTCTTCTTTCTGTCTAATATTGTGTCTTACTGGGCAATGTGATACTCATTAGCATTATGACAGTACTATTAGGATTATTTTCCACTCTTGAGATATATCACAGGCAATATACATTTGCACAATGATAACGTAATACACCAATCAGCCATAACATTATGACCATTGACAAGTGAAGTGAATAACATTGACTGGGGGGGGTCTCTCTCTCAGTCGTTGACTGAGTTGATGTGTTAGAAGTAGGAAAAATGGGCAGCATGAGGATGTGAGCCACTTTGACAAGGGCATCTACAAACCTGCAGCTCTTCTGGGGTGTTCCCGGTCTGCAGAGGTCAGTACCTATCAAAAGTGGTCCATGGAAGGAACAGAACCAGAGACAGGGTCATGGGGGGAGGCTCATTGATGCAGCTGGGGAGCTAAGACTGTCCTGTGTGGTCCGATCCAACAGACGAGCTACTGTAGCTCAAACTGCTGAAACAGCTAATGCTGGTTCTGATAGAAAGGGGTCAGAACACACAGTGCATCACAGTTTGTTGGTCTGGGACCAGTCATGGAGCCCAGGTGGTCTTAATGTTATGGCTGATCAGTGTATAATCATAGTATTACAATGTGGTTATTGACATTCTTCGTGATTCAGAACTGTGAATGAAGGCATCTTATGTCATGTTATGGACTGCATGGAACAATCTTTACTTACATTGGATCATTTTTCTGTCCTCTGGTGATGGGTTGTTTGATGGGTTTCGTTTGAACACTATTAAAGAAAAAACACACAAATTAATCTTATAGATCTTTGTGTGCAGTATATGATGATAACCATGTGTAATGAATTCACTCACAGCTGCTGAAAGGGTTTCTTGAAGCTTCCATGATAGATTTCAGCCCTGCAAAAAACAACAACAATGAAATAGGTGTCAATTTAATGTTCTAACATCGATTGAGGCCCATTTATATTTATCAAACATTTACACTTACCAGGAGGTCTGACCTCCAAGTCAGCAGTGGACGGGTTCCTGTTTTGTCAGATCAGCAAGTAAATCACAGCTCACACTTTCTTTTACATCTGAAATGGATTCACAACTAGAAAGGAAGTCAGTTTCTTCAAGTTAGACTCAAAGAGAATCTGTCTGCCATCAAGAATTTCAAACTGTAATCGAATTGTTATTTTTGAGCCCCCTTTGTTCCAAATCAAATTACATAATCTTACTCGGTTTCACTAAAATCAGACTGTTGTATTTGTAACAGTGAAGCACATCCTCGGTGTTCAACAGGTTTTTAAGGTGTGGTTTAAGTAACATTTTGGTAGTTTGGCTTCAGCTCAGTGTTGTATTTCTTTAAAGTGATTTGTTTGTAAGATCACAGATCAATTAACTTTGAGAAAAAGATGGTAGATTCTCATTTAAGAATACTGACAGTTGTTTGGGATTTCCAAAATTGATGATTTTTTGCCTTCGATTACAGTTTTTTGGCACAAATTCTACTCAGTTCAGGGAATAGGTCCACCCTTTACCTGAAGTAAATTAATGAAGGACAAAGGAGCCACTAAAAATAGAATAAGAGTCGAGGCACAGCCAGTTGAACAGGCTTCATCTGGTCTCTGTCATACAAACATAACAACCCTCCCAGCTGTAGTTTGTGGTTTAAAGGTTAGGTTTAAATAATCTTATGTATGTGCTAATAATATATGTCCTCAATCACGTCCCATGGTGTGTGTAAAAAGACATTTTTCATACTCTAACTTGAGGTAACTGATGTTGCTCTAACCAGTCACAAAGGCAGATCTAACTCTTCCTCATTCTGTTTATTTAAATCTGAAATCTTTGATTCAAATGTTGATTATGAGTCAACATTTAAAACACACTGTCAGAAGTCTAACTAAATAAGAATCTTATTTCAGACCAAAGGACAGAAAGCATCAGTTTTCTTTCAGCAGCATTTCTCCATTTCAAACAGCTGCACACAATGCGTGTTGTTTTAAGTTGCTCTCATCTTTATCTGCTGATGTTTTAAGTAGATTTACATCAATAATTCTATCACACAGTAGGCCGACACTGCGTTCATCGTAGTAAATAGGTGCTGCACACTTTTTAAAGTTTAGTCAGAGCTCTTTGGTACTGTTGTTAATACTTAGTTACACTACTAGTTATATTACTTTACTGTTACTCCCTACAAAATTGGTAATTGATTCTTTCCTTCCCAGCAATTAAAAATGACAACAATAAACATCCAGTTTTGTTTATCAAAATCAAATTAATGGAATATTTCCAGCTGCTGGATTTAAGCATTTCTATCTTCCAAACCAGTTTCCTCCACACTTACAAAAATGAATCCAGCAAAATGATTGGATTGTTGGATTTCAGATGATGACAATATTGTAATCGATCATTTTTTGTGGAAGTGTGCTGCTTGTCTATAAAATATCACAGTGCTTCAGGACCACAGTCTGTATCTGGCTCTGTGACCATCTGACCCCTCTGCTTACCTTTAAATCCATATATATATATATGATAAATAAATAAACTTGCCTCTGTCTCTTATACACCCACACATACATGTTGTCTCTCTCTTACCTGGTAAAGGTCTCCTGATGTGTCCTCAGTCTGTCTCTACAGTCATTTGACTAATAAAATACCAGCCTCAGCAGTTTGGACACATACCAACCTTTCATCCACACCCTTTAAGCAGTCTCCTAGTGGCTGCCCACTGAAGCAGGCACATCCTCTTCCTCAACTGTCAATCATCAAAAAACAAAACAACAAACATTTTAATATTATTTAACAGTTGTAATATTTAAAATATCTGTATGATTGTTATTGTGTTCATCTACAGGACAGTGGTGAATCTCCAGTGATAATGAAAAGCTCTCAGTCCAAATCTGATCTGTACAGTAGACACTCACCTGAGCATCAACAGAGGTCTGTTTCCAATTACTGATTTCACTTTAGAGTCGTGGGCTGTGTGGGCTAATGAACATTAGAATATAATTCATGAACCGTTTGAGTTTAATTTTAGCAGTTAAGGGGTTAATCACCTGCTGGATTTTGTGCTGCGTCATCAGTCCAAGAAAAAAACAATTGGCTCAGAACATGTTTGCATGTTTCAGTATGATAAGAAAAATAAGAAACTGTAAATGTGAATCACACTCTCTGTAACACTCATCTAGAAACAGAGCAATCTTTAAAGAAACAATTCAGCCTATGTGCCAGTAATTTAACACAACTTTTGAAACCCAACTCCCTGATGTCTACTGACATTCATATGTTCTGTATATTTTTAATATATGCTGGCATATCAGTTAAGGCAGATTGAAGGAAGATGGATCAAAATGTTGTCATATAGACTTATGGGACACTAAATTGGCACACACATCTCTATCAGAGCCTCAATAAAATAATATACAAAGTTATGTATGTTATCATTTTTAAACTCTGATTTTGGGACTGCTATTGTTCATATAAAACTAACAAATATTGAATCAACCAGGTGCACTGACAAAGTATCCAGTTATACATTATGCAATATTACATTTATGATGGTCAACTCATAATGTTTAAAATAATTAAAAAAGATTTCCTTGACTCTTCATCTCCAATAAAAAATGACCAGTGTCCAAACTTTTACATAATATTTACAGCTTCTGGAAGTCATGTTCTTGACATATTTCAGTTCTCAGAGTCTGAAATGACCTTTTCATGAGTGCAGATGCTTGACACTGCTTCATTCTCATTTCTTAAATTCATCTACTCACTAGCACATCCTGACAAACAGTCAGTGTTTGGTACTTTTTGATGTGGTCCGATCCAACAGACGAGCTACTGTAGTTCAAATTGCTGAAACAGTTAATGCTGGTTCTGATAGAAAGGTATCAGAACACAGTACAGAGCAGTTTGTTGTGTATGGGGCTGCGTAGCTGCAGACCAGTCAGGGTGCCCATGCTGACCCCTGTCCACTGCTGACAGTGTCTACAATGGGCACGGGAGCATCACTGCACAACGGAGCACTGGAAGATAGTGAATCACGTTTTCTTTTACATCTTGTGGATGGCTGGGCGTCGCTTACCTGGGAAACACATGGCATCAGGATGCACTATGGGAAGAAGGCTATCCGGCGGAGGCAGTGTGATTCTTTGGGCGATGTTTAAAATATTTTTGCACACCACATCTCTTACTTGCATACTACATATAGTGTAGGCCATATATTTTTAATCATAAACTCTATATTTTGTATTATATTGTTATGATATTTTTTCTTAGTATTCTTTATTGTAATATTTACACTGTGTACTTTTTGCACTACATCAATAAATAAACTGCTGTGTTGTATCGGGAGCTGCTGCAGCGAGTACATTTCCCCAGTGAGGGATCAATAATCTTATTGTACTGATCCATAATCATTAGAAATCATCAAGCCAGAGGAGCAATCCAAGGGGGCCATGCTAATCTTATCTGTATAGTTACAATTTTAGTATATGTGCTACCGGAGTTACCCAGCAGGCCCCTGTCTCTTCGGGGGGATTTATAAGGGGTCTGTCCGGAGAGAGTCCGGACTCATGGTGCCACTTCTCAATGGGGGCGGTACCGACCCCCATTGAGAACCGCTCCTCTAAACGGCTCTCATAGCACTGATAACAACAGGAATCAAAGGTCTGGCTGTTGTACTGTCTTTGCTATTATTCTACTCAGTCTTTACTATCATATTACAGCTTATTCAAACTGCAGGACTCTACAGTCAACATGGTTTTGTATTCAAGTGATAAAAATTTGCTTTATTTTCACATTAGTTTGAGCTTTCTTCCTATTTTCTGCCTTTATTTTCACTCCAACTGTCAGCTGCAGTTCCATAAAGTCACCAGCAGGTGTCAGCCTATGAGCAGTGTATGGAGGAGGGCCTGTTGTAGTCTGAACATTGACAGTATGCTGTATATTACAGTCTGATGCACATTAATAACACACATTATTTATAGCGCCTTCTGTAGGTGCATTTATGTTCCTTCATGTCAGCTGTTGTATTCTTTAACAATAAATCAGACAGAAAACTCTCCATTATGTTTCTGGCTTTGGGAGGAAATCACATAAAAACCAGATTCTACTCACAAAATCACCCTCTCAGCCCCAAAAATAAAGAGTTTTTCTTTTAAATCGGGGGTTTAGAGACAGGAAGATAAATTGGGCAACAACTGAAACACCTCTGAGCTCTAATGTATCTGTTTATCTTGTCATCCTGTATGTCTTTCTGTATTAAACCCTTCTTCAGTATCAAGTTGTTTCTTCTTGAGACTCTTTAGTGGATGGCAGATATGTTATTATTGATTCTTTGAGTCTATTTGTAATTGATATTCAAAAGACATATTAAATATATTAAAAAGATATGATCACAAATGTTCATCACACAGCTCACAACCATCATTGAACCATCTTGTTGTCAGTGTTTACAGTTTATACACATATCTAACCAAGTCAGCACTGTTGTGGCAATGTTCAGGTCTCTGTAGTCAGTGATATTGACTGCAGACTTACATACACGTTTTGATTATGGGGAAACCCACACAGACATGGGTTAAACATTCAAACTCAGCAAGGGGTGTCTCTCTAATATAACAAAAACCTGTTTGGGCAGTGGTGTCCTCTTAGTGCATAAAAACCTGTATGTGTGTGTATGTCTTTGTTTGTGTGGACTAACCTGTTCTCTGTAAGATTTTTCTGAAATGGAGGACTTAATATAAAACATATACAATCTGCAGCCTGGGTTGAAAATAAAAATGAAAACCTTTGAGTTAACTTTGACTTTATTTTAATGTTCATTAAAGTTCTATAACTCATTTTTCTGATTCTGTTTCACCTGTGAAATCTGAAATGGCAACTTTAATTTAAATGTTAATAAAATGGTAAATATATGTTTGTCAAAGTCTAATAGAAACAATTGAGAATAAAAAGCTCTGATGAATGTGAAGGTTGGAGCTCCATCTGCTAGACACTGACATGCAAACACACAAGAGAGGTGCAGAGCAGAAGAGTCTGTTTGACTACAGCATTTAACAAGAGTCACAGTGAACTACAGGGAAACACTTTATTCATCTTTCATAATGATAAACACAGAAACCAAAGATCAAACACAGAACATACAATTAAAGATTCATCTGAATTCTGTCTGAAGTTGATGTCATCAGTTATAAAGCATCTATTCTTATTGGACATGTAACAAAACAGAGAAACATCAAAGCATTCATTGTCTATAAAGTCATTCTTTATCATTCTGATTCATCTGATGAGCAGTTTAAATGATATTCAGCTTGGATTCATATTTAATATTTGCTGTGATATTTGTGATTTGGGTGATGCAGAGAAAACAGGGTGAATGATATCTAAACATTTCATTTCACTCACAAACATCATTTTCTTTCTCATATTCAAAAGAAAACAAAGATCATCTCTAATGACCAAACAGAGCTTCCAGCTGCTGAAGTCTTTCTTTACTGAGCTGTTGTCTGGTTTTAATCCGTCAATAATTACACTAATAATTAGGAACAAATACATCATATCATAAAGACTTTCTACAGACTGAAACTTGTTTACAATAATCAACTTATACATTATCATTATCATTATCTCTACAATATAATGCAGATTTTATAAAACTTTAGAGGACACAAACTTAAAACAAAACCACACCAATGATTGTACAGAGTCAGTGAGTTATTAACTGTTTAAAGCCTCATTTATCACGAGACAGAACAGACTGAAATCAACATTTTGTCATTTAAAGAATCCAACTCAAACATCCAGAAATCTCTCAGACTGAACACTGGAGCTGAGCCAGAGGGAGATATTATCAGATGCTCTTATTGACTTCACAGAACAAACTGAAACAACACATAAAAACAAGTAAACAAAAAGTTTCTCTTCAATAAAGTTTTAATCTGCAAAAGCTTGTCTGAGATCAGCTGTGAGGTTTCTGCACCTCCACATCAATATGATCACAGTCTGAGCACAAACATGTAGAGATTCTTTATATTCTGCACTCGGCTTTAGTTTCAGTTACTGATGAAGCCTGCAGCATCACTACTGTTACTATGGTTACCTGCTGATGAAAAAAAAATCCTACAGCAGACGTCTATCCGACAGTGCTGTAGCAATATTTAAGGAGGAGATTCTATCAGTGTTTAATTCAATGCCATGTCTGAATATAACAGAGTCCTATCATTACTGTAGTCCCTTCCAAATTGATCATCTTGCTGCAGGCTCACTACGAACAACATTAGATTCTATTGCCCATAAAAATATGAAAATATTATAACAGGAGGCTAACAACCTGCCAATTAAAGCAAAAACATGGAAATCTGAAAGGAAATGGCTTTCTTCCAAACTATTAAAATATTGCTCAATTTGGCAAGATAGTCCTAAAAAGTATATAGAAAGGCCCTCTGTAATGCCAGAGGAGCCTATTATTCAGCACTAATAGAAGAAAACAAGAAGAACCCTAGGTCACAGCTCCACTGAGCCACGTATCTCCATAACCCTCAGTAGTAACGACTTTATGAGCTTCTTTTATGATTAAATTAATCACCTAATGCTCTCAACAGGTATCGCTGTCTCTCCAATTTCAGGAACTTTAACAAATGTAAAATCAGATATATATTCGGAATGTTTTTTCTGCTATCGAGCTGCATCAACTAATTTCAATAATTTCTACTTCCAAGCCATCAACCTGTCTATTAGACCCGATCCCAACTAGGCTGCTTAAAGAAGTTGTTCCCTTAATTGGCACTTCTTTACTGGATATGATTAATCTTTCTTTATTATCAGGATATGTACCACAGTCCTTTAAAGTAGCTGTAATTAAACCCCTTCTTAAAAAGTCCACTCTTGACCCAGGGGTTTTAGCCAACTATAGACCGATCTCTAACCTCCCCTTCCTCTCTAAGATTCTGGAGAAAGTTGTCGCCAAAGAGTTGTGTGACTTTCTACATAACAATAGTTTATTTGAGGGTTTTCAGTCAGGATTTAGAGTTCATCACAGCAAAGAGACAGCTCTGGTTAAAGTTAATTTTTAATCTGTGTAATATTACATAAAATTAGACACATCCTGTCTCAGACAAATGCAGAAAAACTAGTTCATGCATTTGTTACTTCAAGGCTGGATTACTGCAACTCTTTATTATCAGGTTGCCCCAATAAGTCCATTAAAACGCTCCAATTAATTCAGAACGCTGCAGCACGAGTACTGACAGGAACTAGAAAAAGAGATCACATCTCTCCTGTACTAGCTTCTCTGCATTGGCTCCCTGTAAAATGTAGAATAGAATTTAAAATCCTCCTCCTCACCTATAAAGCTCTTCATGGTCAGGCCCCTTCATATCTTAAAGAGCTCATAGTACCCTATTACCCCTCTAGAACACTACGTTCTCTGAATGCTGGGCTACTTGTGGTTCCTATAGTCTCTAAAAGTAGAACAGGAGCCAGAGCCTTCAGTTACCAAGCTCCTCTCCTGTGGAACCAGCTTCCAGTTGTGGTTCTGGAGGCAGACACCCTCACCACATTCAAGAGTAGGCTTAAGACATTCCTCTTTGATAAAGCTTATAGTTAGGGCTGGATCAGGTGAGTCCTGAACCATCCCTTAGTTATGCTGCTATAGGCCTAGACTATCGGGGGATTTCCCATGATGCACTGAGCTCCTCTCTTCCTCTCTCTTTCTGCACTCATTCATGTTCCATTAATGCATGTTACTAACTTCACTTCTTCCCCGGAGTTCTTGTGCTTTCTCGTCTCGCAGGTTCTTATTGATCCTGGTGGAGCCTCCTGCCATGGTCCTGCTTTACTGCCATTGCTAATATCACTGATATTATTATTATTACTACAGTTACAATTATTACTATTATCATTGCTCATTGTCCCCCATCGATGTGGCTGTCGTCGTCGTTGTCATCATCTTCTTCATGTTCATCATCACCATCAGTCACTACTATTAGTGTAGTTGTTGCTACTGTTGTTGCTGTGCACCTGCTGCCACCCACCTAGAGCCGGGTTTTGTCCAAGGTTTCTACCTCTTAAAAATAAGTTTTTCCTTGCCGTTGTTGCCAAGTGCTTGCTCATGGTGCGAACTGTCAGGTCTTTGTAAATAATTTTATAAGGAGTTCAGTCTAGACCTGCTCTATTAGAAAAGTGTCCTGAGATAACTTGTGATATGAATTGGCGCTATACAAATAAAATGTAATTGAATTTAATTGAATGGTTACAGTGTAGTCCACTGCTGAATATTACTATGGAATATTTCCTTCTTTAAAGTTTCACTGATTGAAACTAAATGAAAGTAGAAAAAAGGAAACTTCTGAAACTGATCTGTTGTTGTGAAGTTTACCTCGAACAAATCTCATAAAATGTGACAGCTTGATGTGTCGACTTGTGTCATCAGTTCCTGTATCAACTTATTTATTTCTATTTCATGTTTTTGTTGCAGCTTCTTCTTTATTTCCTCATTTTGTTCTCTCTTCATTTCTTTTTTTGTGTTTTTCAGTAAGTCTTTGATTTTTCTCATGTTTTCTTTCTTTTTGGTCACACATTTCACTACTTCACACATTTCCTCTTGATGTTTTTTCTTTATGTGTTCTTCATTGTGGTCTTTGAGAGCCTTTAAGAAGTTATATTGTAGATCTTTGTCTTTCATTTGTTTCTCATGTTCTTCCTTCAGAGCTGCAGATTCCTTTTTGTATTTCTCTTTGAATTCATTGAACTCTTCAGCCTTCTTTCTAGCTTCTTCTTCATATGTCTTCTTCAGATCCTCTAGTTTTTTCTTATAGTTCTCCTCAATCTCTTTTTTTTCATTTTCCTCTTTTTCACTTCTGATTTGATCCTCTTCTTTTCTTTTCTTTCTATCATTTTCTCTTTCCTGTTCGTATTCTTCTTGAAGCTTTTTCATTCTTGTTTGTTCCTCCTGTTGTCTCTGTTCATCTTCCTGATTTTGTTTTTCCCACCATTCTTTTTGTTGTTTCTCCCAGTTCTCTCGTTCTTTTCTCATCTCTTCTCTGCTCTCCTCCAGCTTTCTATCAATGGTTTCCTTTGATTCTGACTCTGATTTAATTTTTTCCTCCAAAGCTTCAACTTTCTGTTTCCACTCCTGTTGTTGAATTTCTTCCTGTTGTTTTCGCCTCCTGTCTTCTTCTTCTCTCATTTCCTGTTCTTTCTTTCTCTTGTCATGTTCCTTTTTGATGTTTTCCTCCTTTTCTTTGAGTTGCTTTTCTCTTAATTTTCTCTCCTTTTCAAGTTCTGCTGTCTGTTTTTTTTTCTCTTTTTCCTCTTGTATTTTTCTGATCCGATCCTCTTCTTCTCTTTTCTTTTCATAGTTTTCTCTTTCCTGTTCATATTTCTCTTGAAGTTTTCTAAGTTTTGTTTGTTCCTCCTGTCGTATCTGTTCATTTTCCTGATATCGTTCTTCCCACCATTCATTTTGTTGTTTCTCCCAGTTCTCTCGTTCTTTTCTCATCTCTTCTCTGGTCTCCTCCAGCTTTCTATCAATGGTTTCCTTTGATTCTGACTGTGATTTTATTTTTTCCTCCAAAGCTTCAACTTTCTGTTTCCACTCCTGTCGTTGAATTTCTTCCTGTTGTTTTCTCTTCCTGTCTTTTTCCTCTCTCATTTCCTGTTCTTTCTTTCTCTCCTCACGTTCCTTTTTGATGTTTTCCTCCTTTTCTTCAAGAAGTTTTTCTCTCAGTTTTCTCTCCTTTTCAATTTCTGCTCTCTGCTTTTCTTTCTCTTTTTCCTCTTGTATTTTTCTGATTCGATCCTCTTCTTCTCTTTTCTTTTCATAGTTTTCTCTTTCCTGTTCGTATTCTTCTTGAACCTTTCTAAGTCTTGTTTCTTCCTCTTGTTGCCTCTTTTCGTCTTCTTGTTTTCGTTTTTCCCACCATTCTTTTTGTTGTTTCTCCCAGTTCTCTCGTTCTTTTCTCATCTCTTCTCTGCTCTCCTCCAGCTTTCTATCAATGGTTTCCTTTGATTCTGACTCTGATTTTATTTTTTCCTCCAAATCTTCAACTTTCTGTTTCCACTCCTGTCGTTGAATTTCTTCCTGTTGTTTTCTCTTCCTGTCTTCTTCTTCTCTCATTTCCTGTTCTTTCTTTCTCTCCTCACGTTCTTTTTGATGTTTTCCTCCTTTTCTTCAAGTTGTTTTTCGATCATTTTTCTCTCCTTTTCAATTTCTGCTCTCTGTTTTTCTTTTTCTTTTTCCTCTTGTTCTCTTCTGATTCGATCCTCTTTTTTTCTTTTCTTTTCATATTTTTCTCTTTCCTGTTCATATTCTTCTTGAAGTTTTCTAAGTTTTGTTTGTTCCTCCTGTTTTTTCTTTTCATTTTCTTGATTTTGTTTTTCCCACCATTCTTTTTGTTGTTTCTCCCAGTTCTCTCGTTCTTTTCTCATCTCTTCTCTGCTCTCCTCCAGCTTTCTATCAATGGTTTCCTTTGATTCTGACTCTGATTTTATTTTTTCCTCCAAAGCTTCAACTTTCTGTTTCCACTCCTGTCGTTGAATTTCTTCCTGTTGTTTTCTCTTCCTGTCTTCTTCTTCTCTCATTTCTTGTTCTTTCTTTCTCTCCTCATGTTCCTTTTTGATTTTTTCCTCCCTTTCTTCAAGTTGTTTTTCTCTCAGTTTTCTCTCCTTTTCAATTTCTGCTCTCTGTTTTTCTTTCTCTTTTTCCTCTTGTTCTCTTCTGATTTGATCCTCTTCTTTTCTTCTCCTTTCATAGTTTTCTCTTTCCTGTTCGTATTCTTCTTGAAGTTTTTTCAGTTTTGTTTGTTCCTCCTGTCGTTTCTTTTCATCTTGTTGATATCGTTTTTCCCACCATTCTTTTTGTTTTTTCTCTTCATTCTCTCGTTCTTTTCTCATCTCTTCTCTAATCTCATCCAGCTTTCTATCAATGGTTTCCTTTGATTCTGACTCTGATTTTATTTTTTCCTCCAAAGCTTCAACTTTCTGTTTCCACTCCTGTCGTTGAATTTCTTCCTGTTGTTTTCTCGTCCTGTCTTCTACTTCTCTCATTTTCTGTTCTTTCTTTCTCTCCTCACGTTCCTTTTTGATTTTTTCCTCTTTTTCTTCAAGTTGTTTTTCTCTCAGTTTTCTGTCCTTTTCAATTTCTGCTCTCTGCTTTTCTTTTTCTTTTTCCTCTTGTTCTCTTCTGATTCGATCCTCTTCTTCTCTTTTCTTTTTATCATTTTCTCTTTCCTGTTCGTATTCTTCTTGAAGTTTTCTAAGTTTTGTTTCTTCCTCCTGTTGTTTCTTTTCATTTTCTTGATTTTGTTTTTCCCACCATTCTTTTTGTTGTTTCTCCCAGTTCTCTCGTTCTTTTTTCATCTCTTCTCTGCTCTCCTCCAGTTTTCTATTAATGATTTCCTTTTGCTCTGACTCTGATTTTATTTTTTCCTCCAAATCTTCAACTTTCTGTTTCCACTCCTGTCGTTGAATTTCTTCCTGTTGTTTTCTCTTCCTGTCTTCTTCTTCTCTCATTTCCTGTTCTTTCTTTCTCTCCTCACGTTCCTTTTTGATGTTTTCCTCCTTTTCTTCAAGTTGTTTTTCTTTCAGTTTTCTCTCCTTTTCAATTTCTGCTCTCTGTTCTTCTTTCTCTTTTTCCTCTTGTTCTCTTCTGATTCGATCCTCTTCTTTTCTTTTCTTTCTATCGTTTTCTCTTTCCTGTTCGTATTCTTCTTGAAGCTTTTTCAGTCTTGTTTGTTCCTCCTCTTGTCTCTGTTCATTGTCTTCATTTTGTTTTTCCCACCATTCTTTTTGTTGTTTCTCCCAGTTCTCTCGTTCTTTTCTCATCTCTTCTCTGCTCTCCTCCAGCTTTCTATCAATGGTTTCCTTTGATTCTGACTCTGATTTTATTTTTTCCTCCAAAGCTTCAACTTTCTGTTTCCACTCCTGTTGTTGAATTTCTTCCTGTTGTTTTCTCTTCTGGTCTTCTTCTTCTCTTATTTCCTGTTCTTTCTTTCTCTTCTCACGCTCTTTTTTTATGTTTTCCTCCTTTTCTTCAAGTTGTTTTGCTCTCAGTTTTCTCTCCTTTTCTATTTCTGCTCTCTGTTCTTCCATTCTTCTTTTCATTTCTTTCATTTCTCCCTCTTGTTTTATTTCAAGCTCCTCCCTCTCTCTATTCATCTCTTCTTCCTTCTCCTTCAGGATTCTCTCCATTTCTTTCTTTATCGATGCTTCAGCCTCTTGCAGCAGCTCATTAGTGTAGCAGCTGCCTCCATTTTCCTTCACCATGGTGTCAATCTTGGTTATCAGCTCACTGACCTGTGTGCGGTTGTGTTTATCATAGTTATGAAACACATGGTATCTTCCTCCACAGTCAGAGATCAGCTTCTTAAAGGAATCATCACACTTCTTGTCAATGTATTCTTCAATGGACACTTTGTCACGTTCCAGTGAATCTCCTCCAGTTAAAAGAATGATGGTAAACTTCTCAGAATTCTTCCCAAATCCTTCCTTGATAAGTTTTAATGTCTCCTTCTCCTCTGGTGTAAATCTGCCAATTTGTAACACCAACAGGAAGACATGTGGTCCTGGAGCCAGAAGACTGATGCATTTCACCATCTCCTCATGAACTTCTTCATGAGACAAACTATTGTCAAACAGACCAGGAGTGTCGACCACAACCACCTGACGACCATCGACTTCACTCTGTTCTTTCTGACAACGTTTAGTGACTGATGTTTGGCTTGATTCAGCTTTAAACTCTTTTCTTCCTAGAATGGTGTTTCCTGAAGAGCTCTTTCCACAGCCAGTCTTCCCTATCAGCACAATCCTGAGACACTCTGGACTCCGTTCTTCATCATCACCTGTGAAATATAAAGACCAGGAGTTAATTTAAATATTCAGAATTGTTACAGTATAAACTAAGACTGAATTGTAGCAAATAATGTAACACATTTTACACAAACAGAAAATAAAATTTATAAGCAAAGTACTTACCAGTGATCTTGTTCTTCTTTATCAGCCTCTCAAGTTGTATGACTTTATCCATTTGTGCATGTGCAAATGTTTCAGTCGTGTAGCAGTGTGGTTTATTTTTAGTATTTTTTTCCACCATGTCCAACAGTTCTGGGATCTGCTGCTTGTCCTTGATGTTGAGAACAACATATCTTCCTCCACAGCTCTGACAGAGCTCCTGGATGTCTCTGTTTTCTTTCACAAAGTCAACAACAGCTGGAGCTGTAGGATCTGAGTCCACAGTGAACAGAATGATGGTGAAGTCATTGACTCGAGAGCTGAATGTGTTCTGGATGGTCTCTAACTCTTTCTTGTCTTCATCAGTGAGGGGACCCACAGGTAGGACCAGGATGAAGGCATGGACACCCTCAGGATCACAGAGGGAGATACTCCTGAGTGATTCCTCCATCACTGCCTCCTGAGGTTTTCCATACAAGGCAGGCAGCTCCACCAGGGAAACCCAACGTCCACACACCTCTCCCTGATGTTTAACACACTCTGATGAGTTGGAGACTGAATGAAACTCTGTCTGACCTAAAATAGCCTTGGCTGCTGAAGTCTTCCCTGCTCCTCTCCTCCCACACAGAACCAGGTTTAAAGCTGGTTTGATGAGTTTAGTGAAGGTGAGG
Organism: Dicentrarchus labrax; assembly: GCF_905237075.1. Lineage (NCBI taxonomy): Eukaryota > Metazoa > Chordata > Actinopteri > Moronidae > Dicentrarchus > Dicentrarchus labrax. Next base: position 238,498 of record NW_026136719.1, on the reverse strand, counting down.
AAGGTTCCTTTGTTTTCATGCACAATGTTCTCAATCTTCTGCATTAACAATGTGTGGTCATCTTCAGCCATGTTGTAGTGTCTTCCTCCACAGTCTTTAAGGAGTTCATTAACAGTTTTACTCTTTTTCGCCTCATGTGTCATGATGACCATTGAGTGTTTTAAAGCATCTTGACCAAACAAACTCAGGATGAACTTCAGTGTTTGTCTGTTCTCCTCAGTGAAATCAGAAGGTTTCACTAACAGCAGAAGGACATTTGGACACAGAGTCACACAGCTCTTCATCTCTCTTCTCACGGCCTCCACAGACAGACTGAAGATGTTTGGAGTTTTCACCACTGTTAATGGTTTTCCTCTCCACTCTCCATTGGCTACCACACAGTGTGTGATTGGGGACAGTTTTTGGTGATGAAAAGCTTGGTTCCTGATGAGGAAGTTTCCAAGTGTTGTCTGTTTGTCCTCACTTTTTCCCAGCAGCACAATCCTGAGTCCAGATGCTGTAATACAACAGAGAGAAAGATAAAAAAATTTAAAAAACTCACTATGAGGCTCTTTTAGAAAAGATGGTATAGCAGTCAAAAATATTTATTTGAAATTATTGTATGGCAGTGATCGTTGCCATTAAATATTATTTAACAGAGTAGGCGGTGTGTGGGATGGGAATATATGTTAGTGTAACCAATGTATTATAGTAGTTATTTCAGCAATTATCCATCCCTGTTCATGTTTGAACATTTTATTTTTCTTGTATAAAATGGTTTCTGTGTATATTCCTTTTGGGCCAGCTTTAATTTTGTTAATTGTTTTTCTGTTGTGTGACTTACGACACTTCACTGTCACTTCCTGTGAGTGTGATCTTCTGCAGTCGTCTGCAGGTGCTGTTGTGAACAGGTAAGACTACACAGTGCTCTTGTCCACATTGTGTCAAAACATGGTAAAAACACTCTCTTGGTACAGCTCACCAATATTCTTTCTTTCAGTGTGTATATGTCATTTTTATTTTGTGTAGCACTTTAATGTTCCATGCAAACAGTCTCAAGCTAGGCTAATTGAGCAGGTAGTTTCTCAGGCAGTTCGCTCTCTATCCTTAAATAGTGTGCATGTAGAAATGTGAAGTTGCTGTGCTGATATTATTGTGTTATACACAGGTATGCGAGTCCCCCCGTGGAATGGAGTGTCGGGCCAGACCAGCTTTTAGCTTTAAACTCCACATGAAATGGGAATCAAAGTTCTATTTGCTTCTGCATATTAACGTGTTCTTGCAAAAACAGGCAGCTGGGGAGTGACTTGTGGTGGCCCACAGCACTGTGTGCTACGTCTCCCAGTCCTGCAGCTATAGTGGTCCTATTAGCTGACTCTGCCGGACTGGGAGTTCCCACTGAACTACATGTCCAGAATAGGACCAAATAGAGCTTTGGATGCCGACGGAGGACAATTTGATGACAGGGAAAGAAGTATTGTGGTGTTTTGTTTTTATTGCTGATTGGTTGGCTAACATTAGCTGCATGAGATAAACTAGCTAACGGCATTACACGTGCGGTCCGCACATGTAACAACGGCACGGTGCGGACCACAAGATGAACATTTCTCGTAAATCAGCTCAAAATCGCCACACAGCGCTTACTTTCTGTTGCCAGTAGGTGCCACTATCACTATGTCTGAATATTGTCATGTAGACATGTTCAGGGCGGGACTCTTATCAAACACGTTAAGTTTCATTGAGATTAGACCACGTACGATGAAGTTATGAGTACTGTTTTATGGCGAATCTGCTGAATACGACAAGTCGTCACTGGCATGCAGTTTGACGTACAGTCACAAATAGCGCAACTTGTCATCTACAGTTTGTTTTGATTGTACTGTCCAATTTTAAAATTGATCTGATATATTCCCTAGGACGGAGTTAGTTTAAATAAAACATGACAAATTGCCAAAAATGTCAAAAAATTAAAAAGGGCCGACTTCGACACGTGCCTACCTAGTTTCATACATATCTGTGAAACGTGGCGCCAGGGCTTTTTTTAAAAAATACTGTAGGGGGCGCTACAAACACGACAAACATGATATTTGGTACGTGAGCTACAGGCACAATTCTATACGCGTCCTGTGAATTTCATATTCATAACTATTACGGTCTCCGCAGAGTGAATTACCCTACCACCAGAGCGCCACCCAGTGGCATGGTTTTTTTCTCCTTTTTAAGTGAGCTTCAGGGAGCCATGGGCAATCATTGTACCAAGTTTCGTTTTAATCACATGTGCCGATGTGGAGATGTAAACTTCTTCATTTTAAAGAGCGCCACCTTGTGGCGATGGCCTGAAATTGTGCACAATGCCTAAGGAAGACATGTGGAACTACATAAATAACTAACTAGATGCTACGCACAAAAGCGCATAGGAGGAACACGAAAAAGTAGTTTATGGACATTTCGCGCTCTAGCGGAAAAAAGTGATAAGTGGAAATGGGCGTGGCCTATATGGGGAGATGCAGCTCCATTCACTGAACGTGTTCCCTGGGAGGCTGCTGACCTCAATCTGCAAATATGTGATTAACACTGTGATAGATTTACTTACTGTGAGTCAAGCGATTTTTCTCTGAGCGTGGGACTTTTTTGACCAAATTCAGCCCTGTAAAAAGATGTAATGAAATCAGTAATCAACAGCTGAATGTTCTAAATTCAAGGATTTGTGTGAACAAAGTTTTCATTTACCACCACTTAAACTTAGATATATATTTAGACTGTTTTTCTGCTATCGATCTTCATCAGTTAACTTCAATCATTTCTTCATCAAGCCATCAACCTGTCTATTAGACCCGATCCCAACTAGGCTGCTTAAAGAAGTTGTTCCTTTAATTGGCACTTCTTTACTGGATATGATTAATCTTTCTTTATTGTCAGGATATGTACCACAGGCCTTTAAAGTAGCTGTAATTAAACCCCTTCTTAAAAAGTCCACTCTTGACCCAGGGGTTTTAGCCAACTATAGACCGATCTCTAACCTCCCCTTCCTCTCTAAGATTCTGGAGAAAGTTGTCGCCAAAGAGTTTGTGACTTTCTACATAACAATAGTTTATTTGAGGATTTTCAGTCAGGATTTAGAGTTCATCATAGCACAGAGACAGCTCTGGTTAAAGTTAATAATGACCTTTTGATTGCTTCTGACAATGGACTTGTCTCTGTACTTGTATTATTAGATCTTAGTGCTGCATTTGACACCATTGACCATGATGTTCTTTTACAGAGACTTGAGCATCAAATTGGCATTAAAGGAACCGCACTAAGCTGGTTTAAGTCATATTTATAAGATCGCTCGCAGTTTGTACATGTTAACGATGAATCTTCAATAAATACTATTCAATTCAATTAAATTTTATTTGTATAGCGCCAATTCATAACAGAACTTATCTCAGGACACTTTTCAAATAGAGCAGGTCTAGACCGAACTCTTTATAACATTATTTACAGGGACCCAACAGTACCACCATGAGCAAGACCTTGGCGACAAGGGCAAGGGAAAACTGCCTGTTAAAAGGCAGAAACCTAGGACAGATCCTTCGGCTCTAGGTGGGTGGTCGTCGTCGGTGTCTCGACCAGTTGGGGTGAGAGAGACAGAGAGAGAGAGAGAAAGAGACAGAGAGAGAGAGAGAGAGAGAGAGAGAGAGACAGACAGACAGACAGACAGGTGCACAGCAACAACAGTATGGGCAATGGCAATCTAGCAGGACTACGGCAGGAGGCTCCACCAGGATCGATAAGAACCTGCGAGACGAGAAAGCACAAGAACTCCGGGGAAGAAGTGAAGTTAGTAACATGCATTAATAATACTACAGTTAGTCATGGAGTTCCACAAGGTTCTGTACTTCCAATACTGGACCAATACTATTTACTTTTATATATGCTCCCTTTAGGCAACATTATTAGGAATCACTCCATTAACTTTCACTGTTATGCAGATGATACGCAGTTATATCTATCAATCAAGCCCAATGAAATTAATCAATTATCTAAATTACAAACATGTCTTAAGGACATAAAATCCTGGATGAGCTGCAATTTTCTGATGTTAAACTCAGAAAAAAACGAAATTCTTGTTCTTGGCCCCAAAAACCTTAGAGACTCACTGTCTAAAGATATAGTTACTCTAGATGGCATTACCTTGGCCTCTAGCACCACTGTCAGGAATCTTGGAGGATTTGTCATTTGACTGCCTTCTTTCATTTACGTAATATTACAAAAATTAGACACATCCTATCACAGACAGATGCAGAAAAACTAATCTATGCATTTGTTACTTCAAGGCTGGATTACTGCAACTCTTTATTATCAGGTTGTCCCAATAAGTCCATTAAAAACGCTCCAATTAATTCAGAACGCTGCAGCACGAGTACTGACAGGAACTAGAAAAAGAGATCACATCTCTCCTGTACTAGCTTCTCTGCATTGGCTCCCTGTAAAATGTAGAATAGAATTTAAAATCCTCCTCCTCACCTATAAAGCTCTTCATGGTCAGGCCCCTTCATATGTTAAAGAGCTCATAGTACCCTATTACCTCTCTAGAACACTACGTTCTCTGAATGCTGGGCTACTTGTGGTTCCTATAGTCTCTAAAAGTAGAACAGGAGCCAGAGCCTTCAGTTACCAAGCTCCTCTCCTGTGGAACCAGCTTCCAGTTGTGGTTCTGGAGGCAGACACCCTCTCCACATTCAAGAGTAGGCTTAAGACATTCCTCTTTGATAAAGCTTATAGTTAGGGCTGGATCAGGTGAGTCCTGAACCATCCCTTAGTTATGCTGCTACAGGCCTAGACTATCAGGGGATTTCCCATGGTGCACTGAGCTCCTCCCTTCCTCTCTCTTTCTGCACTCATTCATGTTCCATTAATGCATGTGACTAACTCCACTTCTTCCCCGGAGTTCTTGTGCTTTCTCGTCTCGCAGGTTCTCATGGATCCTGGTGGAGCCTCCTGCCATGGTCCTGCTAGATTGCCATTGCCAATACTGTTGTTGCTGTTCACCTGTCTGTCTGTCTGTCTGTCTGTCTGTCTCTCGCTCTCTCTCTCTCTGTCTCTCTCTCTCTCTCTCTCTCTCACTCTCTCTCTGTCTCTCTCTCTCCCTCCCCCAACTGGTCGAGACAGACGACCACCCACCTTGAGCCGAAAGGTCTGTCCTAGGTTTCTGCCTTTTAACAGGCAGTTTTTCCTTGCCCTTGTCGCCAAGTGCTTTCCCATGGTGCTGTTGGGTGCTGTTGGGTCTCTGTAATTAATGTTTTAAAGAGTTCGATCTAGACCTGCTCTGTTTGAAAAGTGTCCTATAATAACAAATAATATTCTGTTATGAATTGGCGCTATACAAATAAAATTGACTTCAATTCAATTTACCAGCAGCTTTAACAGTATCTGTGATAGAAGTCTGAGTTTCCTTTTGTTTTGGACTTTGATGATGACCTGGGGAAGTTGATGTTGAATCCTTAAATACATCACAGCTGACATATTCTCCATTATTCTCCTCCACAATTTGACCCAAGCGTGTTAACAGCTCTGAATGTTCAAGGTTCTTCTGCTTCAAATATCTGTATCTACATTTTCTGATCATGTCTTTTACAGTTTTTCTAAATTGTTTACACACAAATACTGCTACTTGAGACACAATGACCACAACATGTAACTCATGCACCGACCCCCTGAACCAATTCTGCTAAACTACAAGCACAATTCCTGCTTTACACTCAAATTGCAGTTCTAAAACACACGTTTTTCAAAACAATACACACAATTCTCTGCATTTGGCACAATTTTCATGAAGAAAATATCTTGTTTTCACCAGGAACACATTGTCATTCAAAATTCTAAAGTTAATTGCCCTACTATGCACACTGACTCATCACATGGGCAAACACCTGTCACACAGTTTTACAATTAGCAATCAGAGCTTTAGCATAAAAGGGCAACAGGTTAGGGTTAGATATAGCAGTTGATGCTTTTCATGGCTGGATTCGCCATGCTAGGCGATATTTCCCCCGCTGCTTGGCCAGGGAAAATATTGATTGTGATGTGGATGAGGTGCTGTGGCCAGACCGAAATAGAAGACAGGATGCAGCATAGTTTTTTTTTTTTTTTCTTTTTACTGTAACTCTATACAGTAAATTCTTTTGTTTTGTATGTGCAACTTTGTGTTGTTTGGGATGTAGGCTACAGTGTAAATTATTTTTGTGGGAAAAATAAAATATATTTGTTAGCGTGTATTTGTGTTCTGAGTATAAAAACAATATTCTCAAATATTTTACAACACACTTCTGTATGTACTGTCTGTAGTAAGTGTAACACTGAACAACAAAAAAAAAAGTGTTTTCCATTCATAGTGTTTTACATTGAGCACATCAGTGTTCAACTGGTTCTTATAAATATCTATTCATATGATGGTTTGTGTGTCATTTGAAAACAAAATACCATTTTGAGAAGAAATAACATTGTTTTGAATGTAAAGTTTCATTTGCAGGAGAATTGAGGGGTTTTGCCCATTGTGTGTGTGTGTGTGTGTGTGTGTGTGTGTGTGTGTTATTTTGGATTTGTGTGTAGAGTTCTGAGAGTATGAGGCATGCTTTCAGAAAATGTGGGTAAACAATCGAGAAAAACTGTAATGGAGGACATTCCAGGTATTTTTCCATCAACCCTGGACTCTCCTCTCTGGGTGTTGATATCAGAATCAGAGAATGATCAAATGATTGATCACTGACAAGTTCAAGGATTCTTCTCAGTGTAGACCTCATCCAAAGTCAATACAATAAAGTGTTATTTATTGACATTATATAGCCAATTATAACCAGCTTTTTTAAGGTGGAGTTCAGTGAATGTGTCACTATTATCATGAAACAAACAAATTCCCCAATCAGCTTCAAATACAATAAAATGTGAGTTTGGGCCCTCAACCAACAAACACTGTAATTAAAGATGTTAATGTACAGAAGAATAATTGACTCAGTTTAACTCACTGTTAGGTGGCAGCCATAGTAAGCTGCTGCTCCGTTTCAGTGGTTGCCGATCATCTGTCACTGTAAAGATACAGAACACTGATTCACTCACATGTAATCTTTAATTACTGGAAGAACATATTATTTAACATTGACGATTATTTTGTAAGTTTATTTTAAAGTGTGTTTAACAGAATTGATTATACAAGGTGGCAGATTCAGATACAGAAATACTATTCTTACCCTGAACCAAGGAACACAATACTTTATTTAGATTTTAATTAAATGGTACGGACCTTTAAAAGATAAAATATACCATAACATACAATATATTATTTTTTACACAATTTCAGCTGTAGTCCTTTTGTTCTTGACTCACTCATACCCCTTTAGCAATGGCAACATCACAGTGCACAACAAGTCTATAGGAATGCTACTATGCTAACAATACTAAAAGTTAACCCAAAACAACCCTTTTCATCACAAATTGATATGAAGCTCTGGACTTTTAGTGCTGGACAAAGAAATAGGACAGTTATTTAATGCAGGTGGTGAGAACAGACAATCTTTTATTCAGACTAATAAAGTGTGACTGGACTCACCTGGTGCTGCAGCCGCCATGATGTCAGTGTGCTGGAAACATCAGAGACTCATTCAACTGAAGACCAACTGCTGCTTTAACAACCTGAAGAGAGGAAGTTAAAATGTTCATGTTGATGTCACCTCCTCTGTTGCTGTTTAATGCTCTTTAATCTTCATCCTTAAAATATTTTAGATTTTCTCTTGAAGAAAGAAAAAACAATATATATGTATATATCGTTCTTGTATCAGCAGATCAAAATATTAAAATATCAAATATTAAAAACAATCAGATCAGGGACATTCTTCTTCTTCTTCTTCTTCTTCTTCTTCTTCTTCTTATTATTATTATTATTATTATTATTATTATCTTATGAAGAAGACCAGGATATATATAAAAATGTTTTGCAACTCTAAAAACATTTAAAAAGTCACGTAAGCATGGTTTGTCTGTCGTAGAAGTTATTAAATGAAGGTCGATAGGTTAGTGCAGTTGCAGGTTTTGGATATAAAGTATTGTATTATCATTACTGTAACAAGTGAAAGCTAATCTCATTCTGAGTTTAAATTAATGGATTTAACATGCACAATATGGACTGTGAGCTTTTTCTAATGGATGGTTTGTGTTAAAGAGTCTTTAATACAAATACAAACTGTTCCTTCCCTTTTACTAAGACTTCAACAGGAGCCCTTTCAAGACCTAAGCATCAGAGACAGTGGACATGAGTAAATGTTCCTAATTCAGCCAACAGTGTACAGTGTAGATTTAATGAGAACTGTTTTCAGCTCATTTAATTTAAAGTAAAGACTGGCTGAGAGTCAGAAAATGAGAGATAATGTTAAAACCCTTAGGCTACAATCTGAATATATATAAATAACACTAATTAGTAGAGAGAGACTGATTTAAATTTGAATGCACGTCGGTGAAACTCCAAACTGCACTAGAGTCAGACTCTCCTCATTCCTTGGCTGTTGCAGATGACTTCGTATGACCTTATTGTGAGAACCCTCACCTGATTACAGAGACAGCTGTTCAGTTTCTTTACATACAGTCTGTGTTACATACAGGTACGTGTGTGTAGCTGAGAAACCTCGGAGCTGCTGAAGGTGACCTTGCGCTGGCAGAGGAGCTGAACATCTTCTTTGTCCACTTAGAGGCCACAACACCAGAGACGGCACAACTACACCACTCGGCACACAGCAGCGTAAACCTCACAATTGAGGAGCATGAGTTGAGGCGCACGCTGCGGGCCGTCAACCCGAGGAAGGCGGCTAGTCCTGATGGCGTCCCGAGATGCGTGCTGAAGGACTGTGCTGATCAGCTGGCTGGAATCTTCACAAAGATCTTCAACCAGTCCCTGGAACAGTCCACTGTCCCACCCTGCCTGAAATCCTCAACCATAGTCCCACTGCCCAAGAAACCTCACATCTCTAGCCTCAACGACTACAGACCAGTAGCACTCACCCCAGTGGTGATGAAGTGCTTTGAGAAACTGATCCTTAGTGACATCACAGCTGCCTGCCCTGATCCACACCAGTTTGCCTACAGAGCGAACCGATCTACAGAAGACGCCATAGCCATAGCACTACACACTGCACTATCACACCTGGAGCAGCAGGGGAGCTATGTGCGGATGCTCTTTGTGGATTATAGCTCTGCATTCAACACCATCCTCCCTCACAGGCTTGTAGTCAAACTGGGGGACCTGGGGCTTCCACACACCATCTACATGTGGATCAATAGCTTCCTCTCCGACCGCAGACAGAGGGTCAGAGTGGGCCATCACACATCAACGGCCTGAAGCCTCAGTACCGGCTCTCCCCAGGGCTGTGTGCTGAGTCCCTGCTCTACTCCCTCTACACACACGACTGCTCCCCTGTCCATCACAGCAACACCATGGTGAAGTTTGCAGATGACACCACAGTGGTGGGGCTCATCTCCAGGGGGAGGGTGAGTCTGCCTATAGAGATGAGGTGTAGCGGCTGTCAACATGGTGCAGGGACAACAACCTGCTCCTCAACACCTCAAAGACCAAAGAACTCATCATAGACTACAGGAGAAATAAAACAGAGATCCCACCATTAATCATCAGCGGGGACTGTGTGGAGAGGGTGGCAGACTTCTGCTTCCTGGGAGTCCATATCGAGGAGGACCTTTCCTGGAGTGTGAACACCTCTGAGTTGTTGAAAAAGGCCCAGCAGAGACTGTACTTCCTGAGAATACTCAGGGGGAATAACATCACACAAAGACTACTGGTGTCCTTTTACCGTGCCTCCATTGAGAGCATACTAACATACTGCATGTGCGTATTGTACACCAGCTGCACATCGTCTCAGAAGAAAGTGCTCCAGAGGGTCATCAACATCGCTCAAAAGATCATCTGCTGCCCTCTCCCCACACTGGAAGAACTACACAGTTCCCTGGCCTCAGAAAAGCCCAGAACATTATAAAGGACACTCACCATCCTGGTCATTCCCTGTTTGAACTGTTGGTACGGTACCGATCATTTAAAGCAAGGACAAATAGACTCAAACACAGTTTTTATCCAACTGCAGTAACTACCCTCAATGCTGCAAAAAAATAATATGCAATGACTGGGTGTGTATGACTGTGTGTCTATGTATGCTGCTAAATATGTTATATATTTTTATTTTATTAACACTAGCACTTAAATTATTTAGCAATTTAAATTATTATTTATTATTTTTTTAATTTATGCTAAATTAAGCACTGATCGGAGAGCACTTTAAATTTCGTTGTACCTGTGACAATGACAATAAAGGTCTATTCTTCTATTCTAAATGGTGATTGAAGTCATATGTTTTATTATATGGAGGCCTTTATGGCTAGAATGTGTGTGACTGATTAACTAATCACAGAGTTAGTCTGTCCTCTGCTGTACTTGCAAAAGAGAATTTGATCTCAATGAGAGTACTTGATGAAATAATGGTTACAATATTGCTAATAATAATCATTAACCATGAAATCTTATTTTGAAGGGGGTTAGTGGGATAATCTCTCTGTTCATTGATAAAGAGATCAATATATTATCTACCAAAGCTACATTTCTACTTATTCTATTTATATTACTCTGTTCAAGTTCTGGTCATAAGAGGTTTTTTTTTGGACTGGTGGGAATGAAGCTAATTAGACTGAAGTTGGGCCACTGTGGGCTGTGATATTCCTGAGAGAATATTATATAAAATTTTATATTTTATACAATTTCAGTTTTAATTCTTAGTTCTTTACTAAAATACGCACACTTACCCTTGGTAATGAGGATGATGGGAAATCAGTTATTGTTCCACACACCAGCTTCTGTGTAGAAAACAAAAAAGAACCCCAAACAAAAGCTGTTATTTTACTACAAGTGTCTGAGAAGATGAACTGTAATGAAGGTGTCACCTTATAGTTTTACATAATGATCTCAGACAAAAACAAATTATTTAATTCTGCTCTGTGGCAACTAGATTATTGTTTTATTCTCATTCAGAGCAGTAATAAAAGTGGTGGTAAAGAAAATTGTGGTTTTACAACCATTAAAAACATGATTTTTACATGTTATCAATGGTTGTAAAACTATAACCTTTCTTTTATAGTTGCTGTAATACTAGATATCAGGTTAATTAACTTCCTTGTTCACCTTTGGTCTGAACTCAAGACTCTGGAGTCGAATCTGTACATCTATAAACTAATAAAGGCACCAACGCATTTCTCAGTATCAGTAAACTTTATATTAAACTGTGGCAAACTTTATTCATTGAGCTTATTTTTTTAGAATTAATGTAAATGTTAAAACAATTATTTACAATTTCCATGTAATTACTTGCCTGTGATGTCTGCTGCTGTTGTCTTAGATTGTCGGTCTCCCATCGTCGAGTTTTGACTCTATAATGTGAGACAGAATATTATATTTATTATTTTCGGCACTTTGTTGGATACGAGCAGTGATTCTGGTCCAGATGAGTCCTGAATAGTCAGTAAACACCTGAGGATTAGTAAAGATCAGTTCTAACTCATCGATGTGAGAATGTTGTCTTTCTTACAATGAAGCACATTTGTTTGTCTTCATTTCTTTGTTTGAATTTAGATTTCAGTGGCGTCTACTCACCAGGTGAGATCCTCTCTGCTGCTGAGCACGTCGGTGAAACTCCAAACTGAAGTCAGACTCTCCTTAAACAACCTTTCCTTTCTGAGCGGGTGGGACTAATATGATACCAGTAAATGTTTAATATCACCTGAAACTCTCTGGGAATCATGATACAGAACTTTATATCTTAACAACTGAATTGTTTTATACTATGTGCAGGATCAACATCTATTGGCTGTTACAGGTGACCTGATGGCTAGAGGTGAAAGGGCACAGAGAGATCTGAAGAACCAGAGCAGGTTGATTTGGTGTCAGTGAGGCCACAATAACTCCAAGATTTCTGGCCCTTATTGTAAGAACCACCAACTGATTACAAAGGCAGCTGTTCAGTTTCTTTACATACAGTCTGTGTTACATACAGGTACGTGTGTCCGTAGCTGAGAAATGGTGATTGAAGTCATATGTTTTATTATATGGAGGCCTTTATGGCTAAAATGTGTGTGACTGATTGTGTGACAGAGTCACAGCTCTATTGAACCATGTATCCCTGTAGTCCTCAGCAACGACTTCATGAGCTTCTTCAATGATAAAATTATTACGATTGGATTAATCACTGCCTGCCCTCAACAGCAAACGATGTCCCTTCAAATACAGAAATCTTAACAACTGTAACACCAGATGTATACTGAGACTGCTTTTCTGTAATCAATCTGCATCAGTTAACTAGCTAGGCTGCTTAAAGAAGTTGTTCCCTTAATTGGCACTTCTTTACTGGATATGATTAATCTTTCTTTATTATCAGGATATGTACCACAGTCCTTTAAAGTAGCTGTAATTAAACCCCTTCTTAAAAAGTCCACTCTTGACCCAGGGGTTTTAGCCAACTATAAACCGATCTCTAACCTCCCCTTCCTCTCTAAGATTCTGGAGAAAGTAGTCGCCAAAGAGTTGTGTGACTTTCTACATAACAATAGTTTATTTGAGGATTTTCAGTCAGGATTTAGAGTTCATCATAGCACAGAGACAGCTCTGGTTAAAGTTAATAATGACCTTCTGACTGCTTCTGACAATGGACTTGTCTCTGTACTTGTATTATTAGATCTTAGTGCTGCATTTGACACCATTGACCATAATATTTTTTTAGAGAGACTTGAGCATCAAATTGGCATTAAAGGAACCTCACAAAGCTGGTTTAAGTCATATTTATCAGATTGTTCTCAGTTTGTACATGTTAACGATGAATCCTCCATAACCTCCACACTAAAGTTAAAGAAAAGGACCACTAATACAAAAATAATTACACACAAATAATTCAATTCAATTCAATTCAATTTTATTTGTATAGCACCAATTCATAACAGAAGTTATCTCAGGACACTTTTCAAATAGAGCAGGTCTAGACCGAACTCTTTATAACATTAATTACAGAGACCCAACAGTACCACCATGAGCAAGACCTTGGACACTGCGGCAAGGAAAAACTGCCTTTTAAGAGGCAGAAACCTAGGACAGATCCTCTAGGTGGGTGGTCGTCAGCAACAACAGTATTGGCAATGGCAATGTAGCAGGACCATGGCAGGAGGCTCCACCAGGATCGACAAGAACCTGCGAGACGAGAAAGCACAAGAACTCCGGGGAAGAAGTGAAGTTAGTAACATGCATTAATGGGACATGAATGAGTGCAGACAGAGAGAGGAAGGGAGGAGCTCAGTGCACCATGGGAAATCCCCCGATAGTCTAGGCCTACAGCAGCTTAACTAAGGGATGGTTCAGGACTCACCTGATCCAGCCCTAACTATAAGCTTTATCAAAGATATTATGTATGTTTAAACCCATTAAAAATACTGTATACTGAATATTCTATCATTTATATTATATACTGTATTATGATGTCATTTATCTTCCAACGTAATAAAGTTTGAATGTGAGACAGTAATGTATTGTGTAGCTTACAGTCATTAATACAGGTTTAAGTTCCACTCTTTCATATTGATAGATGTTACATGAACCAGGTTTTCAACTCTTGTACATCCAGGAAATCTTCATAAAACCTGAAATAACATGTTATTTATATAAAACCACACTTATTACTGAATTTAAAAATGACCAAAACTCTTCTTAAAAGTAAAACACTTTATTTATATTTCATTCATATTCCAGTTACACATGTTGTAAGTAACAAAGCTATAACTTTTATGTAAACTGTGCAGATCATGTCCTCCATCAAGGTTTATGGTTTCTAGTATATTGAAGTGTGAGCTGGTAATGGAGCTCTGCAGTCAGTGTTCATCTTCATCAGTCTTCCTTTGGATACCCAGACTGTCCTGATGCTGCAGCTGTCTCTGACCTCTGATGGGTCCAGGAACTCCTGAGCTTCATCAGGTCACCTGTAAGACATGGAAGATTTAGTGTTACTTGTAAGACAGCACATAATATACAGTATAATATAATATACAGTATAATATAATATACAGTATAATATAATACAGTATAATATAATATACAGTATAATATAATACAGTATAATATAATATACAGTATAATATAATATACAGTGTAATATAATACAGTATACACAGACACACACACACACACACACACACACACAGACACACACACACACACACACACACAGACACACAGTAACACACACACACACACACACACACACACACACACACACACACACACACACACACACACACACACACACACACACACACACACACACACACACACACACAAACACACACACACACACACACACACACACACACACAGAGCAGAGCAGGACAATGGCTCTGGAATAACAAAGCTAGCGCTAGCTCAGCGAGCTAACAGCTGATGAGCAGCTACAGTTTGTTCACTCGGAGGTTTTCTGTTCTTTCTAACAGCGACACAAACATATTACTGACTGAGCACTTTAACTAAATACAGACCAACATAAAGACAATTACCCCGACACAAAACCCACAACAGTAACAGAGTTACAGAGCCCCCCCCGACACGAAGCTCTGTGATTCTCTGTATAAACTTATAATAAACTTTGTGTGAATCTCTATAAAAATATCAGCAGGGGGAATATGGAGACATCTGCACCAGCTGGTTAATACATTAACTTCACCTTTAAGTTTCATCTTCATCTTTTAACATTTAACAAACAATAACAAACATTTAACAAACAATAAAAAACAACAACAAACATTAACCAACAATAACAAACATTTAACAAACAATAACAAACATTTAACAAACAATAAAAAACAATAACAAACATTAACCAACAATAACAAACATTTAACAAACAATAACAAACATTTAACAAACAATAAAAAACAATAACAAACATTAACCAACAATAACAAACATTTAACAAACAATAACAAACATTTTACAAACAATGACAAACATTTAACAAACAATAACAAACATTTTACAAACAATAACAAACATTTAACAAACAATAACAAACATTTTACAAACAATGACAAACATTTAACAAACAATAACAAACATTTTACAAACAATAACAAACATTTAACAAACAATAACAAACATTTTACAAACAATAACAAACATTTAACAAACAATAACAAACATTTAACAAACAATAACAAACATTTAACAAACAATAACAAACATTTTACAAACAATAACAAACAATAACAAACATTAACCAACAATAACAAACAATAACTACATTAGCGTCACTGAGGCTCCTGCAGCTAACAGCAGTTAGCATGTGCTAGCGGTACACGAACAATGAAAAACAGCATCAACTCTTAAAAATCCTTCCAGTTCCTTCCTCTGCTGTCTCTCCACAGACAGTTGGTACAATCCACAGTGACTTCCTCTGCTGTCTCTCCACAGACAGTTGGTACAATCCCTCTTTCAGGAACAGTCAGTCAGTCCACTGTTGTACTGACCGAGGTTGTTCACACACACATTCCGGTTTTTGTGACTCTAGCCGGACATTGCCGTCAAAAATAATTTACATAAATGTACATATGTACATTAGTGTCGGGCTGTGCAGCCAATGACTGAACAGTTTGTCTGCTGAGGCCTTTGCCCAGACATTAGGCTGCAGGCTGCAGGCTGGACTTGCTTGTTCTCCGCTAGCTTGCCTTTTATAGTAACAATGACGGAGCTCCGATAGTCAACAGGAAGTAAAGAGAGGTGGGTGGCAACAGGGAGAGCATGTGACGTCACAAACTACACACTTCTGAACCTGCGTGATTTCTCTCCTGTATTCTGACTGAGGCAGCCCACAAAAACATGACTGAGTCATTTTTTTCACACTTTGCTGCTGATAGGCCCTCCAGAGTCCCAAATGTACATAATCAAATGATTAAAAAGTTGGTTTTGCATAATATGTCCCCTTTAAATAAAAGATGAGGAATATATGAATGTTTCACGAACGCATTTGTGTGTCATTGGTGACACGCAAATTCGTGAAGTATTCCTCATTTAGTTTGTTTGGCTCAGAGTTCTGTTGGATTGCTCCTCTGGCGAGATGATTTCTAATGATTATAGATCAGAACAATAAGATTATTGATCCCTCACTGTGGAAATGTACTCGCTGCAGCAGCTCCAGATACAACACAGCAGTTTATTTATTGATGTAGTGCAAAAAGTACACAGTGTAAATATTACAATAATGAATACTAAGTAAAAATATCATAACAATATAATATAAAATATAGAGTTTATGATTAAAAATATATAGCCTACACTATATGTAGTATGCAAGTAAGAGATGTGGTGTGAAAAAATATTTTAAACATCGCCCAAAGAATCACACTGCCTCCGCCGGATAGCCTTCTTCCCATAGTGCATCCTGATGCCATGTGTTTCCCAGGTAAGCAACGCCCAGCCATCCACAAGATGTAAAAGAAAACGTGATTCACTATCTTCCAGTGCTCTGTTGTCCAGTGATGCTCCTGTGCCCATTGTAGACACTGTCAGCAGTGGACAGGGTTCAGCATGGGCACCCTGACTGGTCTGCAGCTACGCAGCCCCATACACAACAAATTGCTCTGTACTGTGTTCTGATACCTTTCTATCAGAACCAGCATTAACTGTTTCAGCAATTTGAACTACAGTAGCTCGTCTGTTAGATCGGACCACATCAAAAAATGCTGCATCAAAAAGTACCAAACACTGACTGTTTGTCAGGATGTGCTAGTGAGTAGATGAACTTAAGAAATGAGAATGGAGCAGTGTCAAGCATCTGCACTCATGAAAAGGTCATTTCAGACTCTGTGAACAGAAATATTTCAAGAACATGACTTCCAATAACTGTAAATATTTTGCAAAAGTTTGGACACTGGTTTTTCTCATACTTTGAAAAACATGCAAAGACGCGGCACAAAAAGTTGCATCAGACTGATGTTTACTGTATTTTATTACCTTTCCAGGTGATAATGTCATTGGAGGAGCTCCACTATATTAGTTATTATTAAAGTTTTATTTATTATCTAGATCTCAGAGACCTCAGAACAAATATTATCACTCATTATATCAGCTACATTATAAAATGCATTACAAAGTTAAACCATAAATCTTTTCTCACAGGCTTTCACATTGTTGTCAGCTGTAATCAGAGGTTGCTAGTTTGAATCCCCACTGAGGTTGTGAAGCTGACTGACACTCTGCAGTTTGCTCTGTACAAACATTTTGCTGTGTGAATGAGTAAGATCATTTCAATTCTAATTCTTCTTCCTTCAGGTTGTTAAAGCAGCAGTTGGTCTTCAGTTGAATGAGTCTCTGATGTTTCCAGCACACTGACATCATGGCGGCTGCAGCACCAGGTGAGTCCAGTCACACTTTATTAGTCTGGATAAAACACTGTCTTCTCTCTCTGTCCACATATTATAAATATAAGAAAAGCACAGCAGTCCTCAGACCTTAAATCCAGTCTGTGAGTCTGAATTCAACTCAGCTGATTGTTCATTTTAATGGAACACAGCAGGAAATATGAGAACCACTATAAACTGTAGCTCAGTGACAGACAGACAGACAGACAGACAGACAGACAGACAGACAGACAGCTCACAGATGGACCACAGCCACTGTTCAATCAGCTTTATATATTTATTTTTGTTTTATTGTTTGTTGTTTTGTATTCTTTGTCGAAGGGTGCAGAGCCCACAGAGTCCCACTAGGTGGTGATAAAACATTAAAGTTTGGGTTTATCTAACAGATGAGCTACTGTATCTCAAACTGCTGAAAAAGTGAATACTGGTTCTGATAGAAAGGTGTTTGTCGCATATAGGACCGGTCATAATGCTATAGTGGATCGTTGTATAATATATGAATGTGAGAATATAGTATATGTCTACATATGTGAGAATGAACAGATATACATGACTTAGAATCTATGTGTGTGAGAAAGAATACGTGTGCTAATAAATAAAGTGTATATGTGAGTAGAAATATGTGCATGTGAGAGGGCACAATGAATTGTAGCTTGTAGAGCCCCACATACCAGGACAGTGCAGCTCTCTGTCTCTGTGTGTGTCTTCCAGAGCTGATCTGAGACTTTGTGTTGACTGTACTGGTGCTCGTTGCTGGCTCGATTGCTTGCTTATTGTACTCATATGTAAAAAAGCTAGCAGAGGTAAATTGTTCGACATGCGTTCCAAGTGCACAGTGAGGGATCAGTGCTGCTGACTGAAACTCTGCTTCTGCAGCGAAACTTTATTCACACATGCTCACTAACATGCACACACACATAGGTCAACACCCGGCACATCTCAATGGCTGTTATCACTGTTCATCATTCAGTACCTGAATTAAGTTTGCCACAAATTGAGAGCACACTTTTCATATACAGTGCTGTGAAAAAGTATTTGCCTCCTTCCTGATTTCTTATTTGTTTGCATATTTGACACACTTAAATGTTTCAGATCATCAAACAAATTTTAGACAAAGATAACCTGAGTAAATACAAAAAGCAGTTTTTAAATGATGATTTCATTTATTAAAGTATTGCAGAAATAGGAAGTATCACGAGAAGCGAGAACGACCGAGAAACACGAACTGCTTTATGGCAATTCCATATAAACGCACACGCCCCCCTCAATACCGGTTAGCCACACCGGCTATAAGAACAAGTATTACCCACCTCGGTAGACATTGCTCCACACGAAAAAGTTGCCCGGCAACAAATGCACATCAGCAGCGGTAGAAAGGGGGTGGAGGGTGCCGCAAGTGAGTTTTTTTTACGACAGTGTTGTGAAATATACGTCCCAGAGCTTTAGGGGGAGCTTGTTGAGAAAACACGCGGCGACAAAAGTGAAAACCAGCGAAGAAATGGCTAGAGTTGCCAAGTTCCCCTTTAAGAGAAAAAAGCTATCCAAACCTACCTGGCCCTATGTGAATAAATTCCATTTAGGTTCTCTCTCTCTCTCTCTCTCTGTCTCTCTCTGTCTCCCAGTGTCTCTCTCTCTCTCTCTCTCTCTGCATATGAACAGTTTGTATAATTGTGAAAAATATGACACATCACAGTTTGAACATTGTGAAATCTTTATCTTTTTTTCTCTGTTGTATTACAGCATCTGGACTCAGGATTGTGTTGCTGGGAAAAAGTGATGACAAACAGAGAAAACTTGGTAATTTCATCATTGCAAACCAAACTATTCACGACCAAAGAACTTCCCCCAAACAGGCAATGTGTGGCTACCTGTGGAGAGTGTAGAGGAAAACCATCTTCAGTCTGTCTGTGGAGAACGTGAGAAGAGAGATGAAGAACTGTGTGACTCTATGTCCTCCTGGACCAAATGTTCTTCTGCTGTTAGTGAAACCTTCTGATTTCACTGAGGAGAACAGACAAACACTGAAGTTCATCCTGAGTTTGTTTGGTCAAGATGCTTTAAAATACTCAATGGTCATCATGACACATGAGGAGAATGAAAGTAAGACTGTTAATGAACTCCTTACAGACTGTGGAGGAAGACACTACAACATGGTTGAAGACAACCACACATTGTTAATGCAGAAGATTGAGAACATTGTGCGTGAAAACAAAGGAACCTTCCTCACCTTCACTGAACTCATCAAACCAGCTTTAAACCTGGTTCTGTGTGGGAGGAGAGGAGCAGGGAAGACTTCAGCAGCCGAGGCCATTTTAGGTCAGACAGAGTTTCATTCAGTCTCCAACTCATCAGAGTGTGTTAAACATCAGGGAGAGGTGTGTGGACGTTGGGTTTCCCTGGTGGAGCTGCCTGCCTTGTATGGAGAACCTCAGGAGGCAGTGATGGAGGAATCACTCAGGAGTATCTCCCTCTGTGATCCTGAGGGCATCCATGCCTTCATCCTGGTCCTACCTGTGGGTCCCCTCACTGATGAAGACAAGGGAGAGTTAGAGACCATCCAGAACACATTCAGCTCTCGAGTTAATGACTTCACCATGATTCTGTTCACTGTGGACTCAGATCCTACAGCTCCAGCTGTTGTTAACTTTGTGAAAGAAAACAGAGACATCCAGGAACTGTTGGACATGGTGGAAAAAAATACTAAAAATAAACCACACCGCTATACAACTGAAACATTTGCACAATCAACTGTAAGTAGTAATAATTTGAATTTGTAAATAATAATAAATTCGATTTCATCGAAACCATAATTATACTTTGCAGTTTATACTTTTCCAACGGCAATTAAAGGAACTTCTGGTCTTTATATTTCACAGGTGATGATGAAGAACGGAGTCCAGAGTGTCTCAGGATTGTGCTGATAGGGAAGACTGGCTGTGGAAAGAGCTCTTCAGGAAACACCATTCTAGGAAGAAAAGAGTTTAAAGCCAAATCAAGCCAAACATCAGTCACTAAACACTGTCAGAAAGAACAGAGTGAAGTCGATGTTCGTCAGGTGGTTGTGGTCGACACTCCTGGTCTGTTTGACAATAGTTTGTCTCATGAAGAGGTTCATGAGAAGATGGTGAAATGCATCAGTCTTCTGGCTCCAGGACCACATGTCTTCCTGTTGGTGTTACAAATTGGCAGATTAAGATCAAGGAAAGCTTCGGGAAGAATTCTGAGAAGTTTACCATCATTCTTTTAACTGGAGGAGATACACTGGAAGATGACAAAGTGTCCATTGAAGAATACATTGAAAAGAGATGTGATGATTCCTTTAAGAAGCTGATCTCTGACTGTGGAGGAAGATACCATGTGTTTAATAACTATGATGAACACAACCGCACACAGGTCAGTGAGCTGATAACCAAGATTGACACCATGGTGAAGGAAAATGGAGGCAGCTGCTACACTAATGAGATGCTGCAAGAGGCCGAAGCTTCAATAAAGAAAGAAATGGAGAGAATCCTGAAGGAGAAAGAAGAAGAGATGAAGAGAGAGAGGGAGGAGCTTCAAAGAAAACATAAGGAAGAAATGAAAAGACGAATGGAAGAACAGAGAGCAGAGACTGAAAAGGAGAGAAAACTGAGAGAAAAACAACTTGAAGAAAAGGAGGAAAACATCAAAAAGGAACAAGAAAAGAAATTAAACGTAGAGAAAATGAGAGAAGAAGAAGACAGGAAGAGAAAACAACAGGATAAAAGTCAACGACAGGAGTGGAAACAGAAACAAAAAGGAAAAAATTAAATCTGAATTAGAGGAAAAGGAAACCATTGATAGAAAGCTGAAGGAAATTAGAGAAGAGATGAGAAAACAACGAGAGAATGAAGAGAAAAAATAAAAGAATGGTGGGAAAAACGATATCAAGAAGAAGAACAGAGACGACAGGAGGAAGAAACAAAACTTAGGAAGCTTCAAGAAGAATACGAACAGGAAAGAGAAAAACGATAGAAAGAAAAGAAAAGAAGAGGATCGAAGAGAACAAGAGAAAAAAGAGAAAAAGACATCGAGGAGAACTATAAGAAAAAACTGGAGAATCTGAAGAAGACACATGAAGAAGAAGCCAGAGAGAAAGCTGAAGAGTTCAATGAATTCAAAGAGAAATACAAAAAGGAATCTGCAGCTCTGAAGGAAGAACATGAGAAACAAATGAAAGACAAAGATCAACAATATAATATCTTAGAGGCTCTTAAAGTCCACAATGAAGAACAGATGAAGAAGAAACATCAAGAGGAAATGTGTGACCAAAAAGAAAGAAAATATGAAAAAATCAAAGACTTATTGAAAAAACACAAAAGAAAAAAGGTGGAGAGAAGAAAATGAAGCAATAAAGCAGAAGTTGCAACAAAAACATGAAAAGAAATAAATGAGTTGATACAGGAACTGATGACACAAGTCGACACATCAAGCTGTCACATTTTATGAGATTTGTTCGATGTAAACGTCACAACAACAGATCAGTTTCAGAAGTTTCCTTTTTTCTACTTTCATTTAGTTTCAATCAGTGAAACTTTAAAGAAGGAAAGATTTCATAGTAATATTCAACATTGAACAGAAACACAGCAGCAGTCACTGTGGGTCAGATGATACCAGTTCTTTGGAGTAATGTTATAGTCTTAGTTTTTACATTTTAATCATCAGTTTTTACATTATTTGTCTCCCTGGTGATTATTTTTATATCGACTTTTACTTTTTTGATGTTTTAGATTTTATTGTTTCTGTTTTATTCATTATTCATCATGCAAAAGTTTATCTATTGTTCATTTTTGTTTTTATGTGTTGTGTCAGTTTGTTCTGTGAAGTCAATTAGCCAAATTTCTGATAAAGTTTCAACAATTTTCCAACCAGCTGTAACAATAAAAAACATAAAATATTTGTTCTAAATAAATCTGTTCATGTTTGTTTGCTTTTTGTATTGTACTCATATCTCCCTCTGGGTGTAGATTTCTGGATGTTTGAGTTGGATTCTTTAAATGACAAAATGTTGATTTCAGTCTGTTCTGTCTCGTGATAAATGAGGATTTAAACAGTTAATAACTCACTGACTCTGTACAATCATTGGTGTGGTTTTGTTTTAAGTTTGTTTCCTATAAAGTTTTATAAAATCTGCATTATATTGTAGAGATAATGATAATGATAATGTATAAGTTGATTATTGTAAACATCAGTTGCTGTTTCAGCTGAAACATTTTCAGTCAGTAGAAAATCTTTATGATATGATGTATTTGTTCCTAATTATTAGTGTAATTATTGACGGATTAAAAACAGACAACAGCTCAGTAAAGAAAGACTTCAGCAGCTGGAAGCTCTGTTTGGTCTTTAGAGATGATCTTTGTTTTCTTTTGAATATGAGAAAGAAAATGATGTTTGTGAGTGAAATGAAATGTTTAGATGTCATTCACTCTGTTTTCTCTGCAACACCCAAATCACAAATATCACAGCAAATATTAAATATGAATCATATAAGTTAAGTTATAATGACTGTCAGTGAGGTTTACTGTCCACTGTTCTCTGTACTGATGCAGTTTTACTGAGGTTTTATACCGTTTGCTCTCAGGTGTTTAGACTTTGTGAACATTATATGATTCAAAGATGCTTTCACACCTTACTGTCACTAGTTAACATCCACTGACAAACAACCTCACTTTAAGGTCCATTCAGTAGATGTTCTGGTTGCACCAGCTTCATAAGTTCTTCACTGAGTTTGAGTCTGAATCCTTCCTGTGTTCTTAGTAACTACTAGCTAGTTTCAGACTGGTTATTTACTAAATCAGGTTGCAGCAATAAAATAGTATAGTATAAGCCTTTAGTAAATTGGTTGCTAGGAAACATCTGTTGCACTGTCCAATTAAAAGCCATCAACTGTGGCAACAGGACATCAATCACTGTTACATCATAAGCTGTAATATAAGTTTCAACAATAAAATTTTAGCAGACCAAAATATACATTAAACTTAAAGCTGCAGTATGGAACTTTATAAAATTACTTTTGGTCATATTTGTAGAAACTGTCACTTTATCCTGACAGTAGAACATGAGACAGATAATCTGTGGAAAGATCAGGATCCTCTGGCTCCTCCAAGTGTTCATAAAGGTATTTACAAGATTCCACCCAGTCTAAAAGATTGTTAAGTCTCATTTCTTGGTCATCAAATACAAAAAGTTATTTAAAAAAAAGTTACATACTGCAGCTTTAAACGGTCAATTCTTTGTAAATATGGATCTGACTTTATTTTATTCATCTTCAATCATGTCAAAATCTGTGTGATAAAAGTGAGTGGGAAATATCTGATGAAGCTAATAAACTGACAGTATTTGGTCATTTTATCTTCATTATCAGCATTATGTTTTTTAATTTGAGTTATATTGTGAGAACATTCTCAGAAAAATAAAAAATCTACAATTTGATCAGAATCACAAATATCACAGGAGAGACAAAGAGACCAATTCACTCCCATGTCATTATTTAAAAGTTATTTATTGTAAGAGTCCAAAAATTTGCATAATTTAAAATGTATTTGTATAAAATGTGTAATGCACTACACCTATATTTCACATTTATACAAGTTGGACTTTTTGTCTGCAGGTGCCATTGTCTGACTTTGTCTCCACGTCCAGCAGGTGGCGCTGTTACATCAGCCACTGATGAAAGGAGCTTCACACAAAGCGGCTTGTTGTAGTTTTATCATTTCATTGTTTTTATGTTTTTATTTTGTTAATGAGTCATTTGAATAATTTAAACCTTGTGCAATGATTGAGGGTGTTTGTGGTTGTGAACGGACTTAAATGTAATATTAGATATTAATGTTAAATATGGATTAATGACCTTTAGTTGTGTGATCAGCTATCGGCTGTACGCTGGAACAGAAACATTATCTGCAGTGATTTGTCATAATTATAAAAAATCATAATCAGTCATAAACAGGCTGAAACAAAGAGCACAACGTGTATTTACAGACTGATGAAGTTCAGGTTTTATGTTTTATGAGCAATAAAGAGAGAAAGAAATGACCTTTGAATGTGAATGAATCCGTTTTTCTGCAGATATTCTGAGGAGAGGTTGTCATGGTGATAGTGAGGAAGACTTTTTAATAACCTAAATTTACCGATGTTAGAATATTACGTTTAAATAAAGCATGTCAATTAAAGTATAAATGAGAAGAAACTAAATGTTTAAGAAGAATAACGCTGTAGGTCTAATGGTAAAATAAGAATCGTGTAAAAATAGTTTATGCAGCAGACATTCTTGGACACACTGATTCTCTCTCAACGTTTGAAACACATCTGAAAACTGTTTGTTAACTTTCACTTTAGCTTCAGTCCTCAGGTTGATCTCTCTGATCTGCAGCAGAAGTTTCAGCTGGTGAGTAAACGACTAAAAGCACATTAATAGAAGTGATCCAGTGAACCCAGCAGCTCAATGCACTCTGTTCATATTGTTATTATATATATTGTTATTATCACAGTAACCTCACTCACTGATCTGAACACATTTTATTCACTCACTCATTAATCTGACAGAATAAACCGCACACACACTCACTTTACTTTGATAATGCGGAACAAACAGTCGGAAAGAGAACTGATGATTTACTGGTTTTAATTTAAAGGACGTATTTTCACACTGATTTAAACTAACAAATAATTAAAGTTTACGTTTTTATTGTTCGATATCGAGTCGATAACAATCCGCCATTTTAGATGATCAGTGCCTCAACAGAAGCAGGAAGAAGAAACTCTCATTAAAGTTACATTAATGCACTTTAAATTTGATTTAACTTTATTTCAGACTCATATTATCTCAGAGTTTAACTTTTAAAAAACGGGTTTAGATCACACTGCTCTGTATGTTGATGTTTTTATTCTAATGATGATATTATGATGATTATGATGGTGATGATGGTGATGATGATGATGGTGATGGTGATGATGATGATGATGATGCTGATGGTGATGATGATGATTATGATGATGGTGATGATGATGTTGACATGTTACAGGACAGTTGGTGACACAGAGCAGCAACACTGACACAAGTAAGTATTCACTGTTTGTCCAAAGACATTAACTTTACACTTACTTAAAGGTCCAGTGTGAAACATTGAGGAGGATCTATTGTCACAGTGTACAGTTACACAACTCTCCACTCACATTTGTGAGACAATAATGGCTTCATATTCTGACTTTACTTCACATAACACCAAAGTCTGAACTCATCAAACCAGCTTTAAACCTGGTTCTGTGTGGGAGGAGAGGAGCAGGGAAGACTTCAGCAGCCGAGGCCATTTTAGGTCAGACAGAGTTTCATTCAGTCTCCAACTCATCAGAGTCAAACTTACTTCAAAATATGTTTCAAATCTTTTTCACGTGTGGTTTAAGTAACATTTTGGTAGTCTGCCCTCAGCTCAGTGTTATATCAGATTTTTTGTAAGATCACAGATCAATCAGCTTTGAGAAAAAGATGGTAGATTCTCATTTAAGAATACTGACAGTTGTTTGGGATTTCCAAAATTGATGACTTTTTTTGCCTTCAATTGCAGTTTTTTGGCACAAATTCTAATCAGTTCAGGGAATAGGTCCACCGTTTCCCGAAGTAAAGTAATGAAGGACCAAGGAGCCACTAAAAATAGAATAAGAGTCGAGGCACAGCCAGTTGAACAGGCTTCATCTGGTCTCTGTCATACAAACATAACAACCCTCCCAGCTGTAGTTTGTGGTTTAAAGGTTAGGTTTAAATAATCTTATGTATGTGCTAATAATATATTGCCTCTGTCTCTTATACACCCACACATACATGTTGTCTCTCTCTTACCTGGTACAGGTCTCCTGATGTGTCCTCAGTCTGTCTCTACAGTCATTTGACTAATAAAATACCAGCCTCAGCAGTTTGGACACATACCAACCTTTCATCCACACCCTTTAAGCAGTCTCCTAGTGGCTGCACACTGAAGCAGGCACATCCTCTTCCTCAACTGTCAATCATCAAAAAACAAAACAACAAACATTTTAATATTATTTAACAGTTGTAATATTTAAAATATCTGTATGATTGTTATTGTGTTCATCTACAGGCCAGTGGTGAATCTACAGTGATAATGAAAAGCTCTCAGTCCAAATCTGATCTGTACAGTAGACACTCACCTGAGCATCAACAGAGGTCTGTTTCCAATTACTGATTTCACTTTAGAGTCGTGGGCTGTGTGGGCTAATGAACATTAGAATATAATTCATGAACCGTTTGAGTTTAATTTTAGCAGTTAAGGGGTTAATCACCTGCTGGATTTTGTGCTGCGTCATCAGTCCAAGAAAAAAACAATTGGCTCAGAACATGTTTGCATGTTTCAGTATGAGAAGAAAAATAAGAAACTGTAAATGTGAATCACACTCTCTGTAACACTCATCTAGAAACAGAGCAATCTTTAAAGAAACAATTCAGCCTATGTGCCAGTAATTTAACACAACTTTTGAAACCCAACTCCCTGATGTCTACTGACATTCATATGTTCTGTATATTTTTAATATATGCTGGCATATCAGTTATTTGAGTGTGGTAATTACTCTAATATTTATGTACAAATTTAAGGCAGATTGAAGGAAGATGGATCAAAATGTTGTCATGTAGACTTATGGGACACTAAATCGGTGCACACATCTCCATCAGAGCCTCAATAAAATAATATACAAAGTTATGTATGTTATCATTCTTAAACTCTGATTTTGGGGCTGCTATTGTTCATATAAAACTAACAAATATTGAATCAACCAGGTGGACTGATAAAGTATCCAGTTATACATTATGCAATAATACATTTATGATGGTCAATATTTAAAATAATTTAAAAAGCTGCACTTGACCCTTCATCTCCAATACAGTGTCTAAACCTTTACAAAATCTTTACAGATGTGATAGAACAGAAGTCATGTTCTTGACATATTTCAGTTGTCAGAGTCTGAAATGACCTTTTCATGAGTGCAGATGCTTGACACTGCTCCATTCTCATTTCTTAAATTCATCTACTCACTAGCACATCCTGACAAACAGTCAGTGTTTGGTACTTTTTGATGCAGCATTTTTTGATGTGGTCCGATCCAACAGACGAGCTACTGTAGTTCAAATTGCTGAAACAGTTAATGCTGGTTCTGATAGAAAGGTGTCAGAACACAGTACAGAGCAGTTTGTTGTGTATGGGGCTGCGTAGCTGCAGACCAGTCAGGGTGCCCATGCTGACCCCTGTCCACTGCTGACAGTGCCTACAATGGGCACGGGAGCATCACTGGACAACAGAGCACTGGAAGATAGTGAATCACGCTTTCTTTTACATCTTGTGGATGGCTGGGCGTTGCTTACCTGGGAAACACTTGTGATGTGTGTGATGCTATGGCCGATGTTTAAAATATTTTTGCACACCACATCTTTTACTTGCATACTGCATATAGTGTATATATTTTTAATTATAGTCTTTATATTTTCTATTATATTCTTATGATATGTACTGTATCATATATATGTTCTGTATTGTACTGTGAGTCTTTACTATCATATTACAGCAAACTGCAACTCTGCAGTCAACATACTTTTATATTCAAGTGATAAAAATGTGCTTTATTTTCACTCCAACTGTCAGCTGCAGTTCCATAAAGTCACCAGCAGGTGTCAGCCTATGAGCAGTGTATGGAGGAGGGCCTGTTGTAGTCTGAACATTGACAGTATGCTGTATATTACAGTCTGATGCACATTAATAACACACATTATTTATACCGCCTGCTGTAGGTGCATTTATGTTCCTTCATGTCAGCTGTTGTATTCTTTAACAATAAATCAGACAGAAAACTCTCCATTATGTTTCTGGCTTTGTGAGGAAATCACATAGAAACCAGATTCTACTCATAAAATCTGACAATTTACAAAATCACCCCTCTCAGACCCAAAAAATAAAGAGTTTTTCTTTTAAATCGGGGGTTTAGAGACAGGAAGATAAATTGGGCAACAACTGAAACACCTCTGAGCTCTAATGTATCTGTTTATCTTGTCATCCTGTATGTCTTTCTGTATTAAACCCTTCTTCAGTATCAAGTTGTTTCTTCCTGGGACTCTTTAGTGGATGGCAGATATGTTATTATTGATTCTTTGAGTCTATTTGTTATTGATATTAAAAACACATATTAAAGAGCTCATAGTACCCTATTACCCCTCTAGAACACTACGTTCTCTGAATGCTGGGCTACTTGTGGTTCCTATAGTCTCTAAAAGTAGAACAGGAGCCAGAGCCTTCAGTTACCAAGCTCCTCTCCTGTGGAACCAGCTTCCAGTTGTGGTTCTGGAGGCAGACACCCTCTCCACATTCAAGAGTAGGCTTAAGACATTCCTCTTTGATAAAGCTTATAGTTAGGGCTGGATCAGGTGAGTCCTGAACCATCCCTTAGTTATGCTGCTATAGGCCTAGACTATCGGGGATTTCCCATGGTGCACTGAGCTCCTCTCTTCCTCTCTCTTTCTGCACTCATTCATGTTCCATTAATGCATGTTACTAACTTCACTTCTTCCCCGGAGTTCTTGTGCTTTCTCGTCTCGCAGGTTCTTATCGATCCTGGTGGAGCCTCCTGCCATGGTCCTGCTAAATTGTCGTTGCCAATACTGTTGTTGCTATGCACCTGTCTGTCTGTCTGTCTGTCGCTCTCTCTCTCTCTCTCTTTCTCTCTCTCTCTCTCTCTCTCTCACCCCAACTGGTCGAGACAGACGACCACCCACCTAGAGCCGGAGGATCTGTCCTAGGTTTCTGCCTTTTAACAGGCAGTGTTTCCTTGCCCTTGTCTCCAAGTGCTTGCTCATGGTGGTACTGTTGGGTCTCTGTAATTAATGTTAAAGAGTTCGGTCTAGACCTGCTCTATTTGAAAAGTGTCCTGAGATAACTTCTGTTATGAATTGGCGCTATACAAATAAAATTGGATTGAATTGAATTGAATTAAATACATTAAAAAGATATGATCACAAATGTTCATCACACAGCTCACAACCATGATTGAACCATCTTGTTGTCAGTGTTTACAGTTTATACATTTATTAAGCAGTATAGCATATTTAGATATCCGACTGGAGGTTAAGGTATTTGCGCATCACTCCCCAATATATCTATGTAAACATATCTACGGGGAGTGATGCGCAAATACCTTAACCCCCAGTCGGAGCCTACAGGTGGATGCTGGGGTGGTGGTGGGGCTTACAGAGCAGCAGCAGCATTGACAGAGCAGAGGGGAAATTGTGCAGTTTAAATAGACTGCCAGATTGTAAGGTAGCGCTTGGTTAGTGATTATAGAATAAGCAACAACGTGGTGGAGACAGAAAGCTGCAGACATGTTGGACAGTTTCCAGCAGTCTCATATGAGCTGTTAATAATTCATGTTCAACCTATGAGAAACTGACACAACCACAGTAAACTTGTCTGTTGTAGGTTTGTGTGTCTGAACTCAAACAAAGATCATCTGTGAGGGAAGAAGCTCCACTCTGTGACACCGCTGTACAACCAGAGTGATTCTGCAGTTCAACAACTCCAACAGAGTGAGACCTCTTCTCAAATAAACTATCAGCTGATCTCACCTTCTTCAACTATAACTGAATATAAGCTGAATATGTTTGAACCAGGACCAGCTCCTTTTATTGTCTCTATTTTTCATCTTTTTATCTTTATTGATATCTTTCTGTGTTTGACTGTGATTCTTTTGCACCAATGTACCAAAGCAAACTGCTCTTATGAGAAGACTTGGCAATAAAACTGATTCTGATTCTAAATAAGGTGTGTCAGATTGAGTAGATATAAGTAAGAGATCAATCTTAGTATTAGTTGATTGAATATCAATATTAAAGTATTGGGGCAAAGACACTTAATCTGGACATTAATAATCCTAATAATTGCATTGTTTACTGCCATCACATATCTGATTTAAGTTCTACTTTTAAACAACACTTTCTTTCCACACGATCAAACTCACCAGTAATTAAATAACACTTAATAATAACCATGTATGACAGATTCACTACTCTTTATACACATATTATTAATGTTAACAATATTTGTGTCTGAAAAGTAGCAGAAAATAAAAATACCTCTAAAAAGTACAGTACTTGAGTAAATGTACTTTAGTTACTTTGTAAAATAAATATGAATAAAAAAGGCAGAAAGAATGTTTCCATCTATATCCAAGTACTTGCTGTTTTATTGTCTCTTACTTTTATTTTTCTTTATCTCTGTTTTGTCTGTTGCTATTCAAATGGGCTAAAGTTTCATTTCCACCATTGTAAATTGATTTCTCTGATATTTGTATTCACATTCCCAAACTGTTTGTGTATGTCCCTTACATTAAATAAAAGAAATGAAAAAAGAAACAAGAAAAGTTTCCCAGCAGCCACAGCGTGTCTGACACAGACATTTTTATAAAGCTATGGGCAGTGGTAATTAAGTGCTGTCATTTTGTTCAGTAGTTTCACTTTATGCTACTTTATCATTCTACTTCACTACATTTCACAGAGAAATATTGTCCTTTGTACTCCATTTATGTATGCACACAAACATGTTATCATATGATTCTGTGTCACAGATTGAACTACCCAAAAGAATATAAAGCATTTAAAATGAGTTCCAGCTCCACCAGCTATAACATTAACATAGTCCTGTTACTAATATTAACAATAATCCAGTAATATAATGATATAACACTGACAGGAAGCTGTCTGACTAACACAAACTGAACATTACCTTCATCAACAGAGGATTTACTGCAGGACTGTTGTATTCCACTGCATTAGTTCCAACATGGTGGATCATTAACTGGAGGGTTTATTATTGTATGAATATGTGACTGGATGACATTCTGCTGCTGTTATAAATAAATATTATGTAATAAGGAGAATTTACTGCCACATTTCACAGTTCAGACAATGAAGATGTTGATGCTGACAGTGAAACTCTTTGGGCTGCTGGCTGATAAGACCTCTATGGACAGATGAAAGAGAAGAGCTCAGAGAGTTCAATCCAAAATCTTTAATCATCAGTCAGTGGGTATAAAAAAAAAAACGTATGTACAATACAATGAACATCTCAACATCTCAGTCAGTACATACACAGCGTCTGTAACTAACAGTAACAGGTCTGTGGTCAGACAGTAACACAGAACTGTTTGTTGAGTGAGATAATCAGAATCAGAATCAGAATCAGATTTATTGGTAGGTAGGTCTTTACACATATGAGGAATTCGTCTTGGTGCAGTGGTGCATAAAATATACAATCACACAAAAATATACAAATCACACAAAAATCACACAAAAAGTAGTACTTTTTGTAAATATAAATAAATAAAGATAAGAAAACTGGGTCTTTACAAACGGGACTGCAGAACAAACCGGGCTGCTGTTGGGACACTGAGATCAGCGATATCTCATGAAACTGAACAAAATGGAGACAAAGACCAAATGGCCTCAGTGTCCTCTGGAGATAAAAGTCTGTCTTTCAGGTCATTCATTTCTTTTTGTGTTTTTTGGACAGTTTTATTTCTTCCTTCAGACTGTTGCTGTCTTTTGTTGTCAGTAGCTGTTTTAACTCAGTCATCTCTACGTCATGTTTTTTCTGTAATTCATCCATTTCTTCAAAAACTTTCCGTTTTAATTTGTTCATGTTTTCTTCGTGTTGTTCCAGTAAATGATAAATTCGTTCATTTCGACTTTTGTGCTGGGTTTGAAGTTTTTGTTTCATCTCATTCTTGTTTTGTTTGTTTCTTTTAGACAGTTCGGCTCTTTTTACGCTCTGATCTTCTTGGTTTTGGGTCAGAATTTCCTTCTCCAAATCTTTAATTTCTTGGTCCTGTTCTTTCTTTAATTTATCCATTTGTTCCTTCTCTTTTCTTTTATTTTGGGCTGAAAGATCTTTTTTAAGTTTATCCAGCTCCTCTTTGTGTGTTTCCTCTAAATCATTCATTCTTTTGTCATGCTTTCTTTTTTGAGTCACAAGTAGGAGAATCAAGTCGGCCATTTCTTCCTTCTGTTTGTTCTGCAGTTCATCCAGAACGAGATTCAGAATATGGTCTTTGGAGGTTGAGAGATCCAGTAATCTGTCATATTCCTCCTGCTTTGGCTTCATGAGTTTCTCTCTTCTCTGTTTGTCTTTAAACTCTTCAGCTTTCTTTATGGCTTCTTCTTCATATGTCTTCTTCAGATTCTCCAGCTTTTTCTTATAGTTCTCCTCAATCTCTTTTTTCTCTTTTTCCTCTTGTTCTCTTCTGATTCGATCCTCCTCTTTTCTTTTCTTTCTATCATTTTCTATTTCCTGTTCGTATTCATCTTGAAGCTTTTTCATTCTTCTTTGTGCCTCCTGTCGTATCTGTTCATTTTCTTGATTTCGTTTTTCCCACCATTCTTTTTGTTGTTTCTCCCAGTTCTCTCGTTCTTTTCTCAGCTCTTCTCTGCTCTCCTCCAGCTTTCTATCAATGGTTTTCTTTGATTCTGACTCTGATTTAATTTTTTCCTCCAAAGCTTCAACTTTCTGTTTCCACTCCTGTCGTTGAATTTCTTCCTGTTGTTTTCTCTTCCTATCTTCTTCTTCTCTCATTTCCTGTTCTTTCTTTCTCTCCTCACGTTCCTTTCTGATGTTTTCCTCCTTTTCTTCAAGTTGTTTTTCTTTCAGTTTTCTCTCTTTTTCAGTTTCTGATCTCTGTTCTTCCATTCGTCTTTTGATTTCTTCCATTTCTTCCTCATGTTTTCTTTGAAGCTCCTCCCTCTCTCTCTTCATCTCTTCTTCCTTCTCCTTCAGGATTCTCTCCATTTCTTTCTTTATTGAAGCTTCAGCCTCTTGCAGCAGCTCATTAGTGTAGCAGCTGCCTCCATTTTCCTTCACCATGGTGTCAATCTTGGTTATCAGCTCACTGACCTGTGTGCGGTTGTGTTTATCTCGGTTATTAAACACATGGTATCTTCCTCCACAGTCAGAGATCAGCTTCTTAAAGGAATCATCACACTCTTTTTCAATGTACTCATCGATCGACAGCTCCTCATCTTCCAGTGAATCTCCTCCAGTTAAAAGAATGATGGTAAACTTCTCAGAATTCTTCCCAAATCCTTCCTTGATAAGTTTTAATGTCTCCTTCTCCTCTGGTGTAAATCTGCCAATTTGTACCACCAACAGAAAGACATGTGGTCCTGGAGCCAGAAGACTGATGTATTTCACCATCTCCTCATGAACTTCTTCATGAGACAAACTATAGTCAAACAGACCAGGAGTGTCGACCACAACCACCTGACGACCATCAACTTCACTCTGTTCTTTCTGACAGTGTTTAGTGACTGATGTTTGGCTTGATTTGGCTTTAAACCCTTTTCTTCCTAGAATGGTGTTTCCTGAAGAGCTCTTTCCACAGCCAGTCTTCCCTATCAGCACAATCCTGAGACACTCTGGACTCCGTTCTTCATCACCTGTGAAATATAAAGACCAGGAGTTACTTTAATATCCACAGTAACTATATTACAGGATCAAGAGAGAGAGAGAGAGAGAGAGAGAGAGAGAGAGAGAGAGAGAGAGAGAGAGAAAAGAGGACAGACACACCTCTCTGTGCACAAAGGACACATGTTTTGGTTCAGATATGTTCTCTGTTTCTGTTTATCCTCCAAAATATGATTAAAAAGAGAGAGACAGAGACAGAGAGAAAGAGAGAGAAAGAAATAGAGAGGGAATTTTTCGTGTTTTATTTGAACTCCTCCTAGGGAATATATCGGATCAATTTCAAAATTGGTCAGTACATGCAAAACAAACTGTAGATGAAACGTTGTTCTATTCGTGACTATACGTCGAAGGCGTGTCTCTCAGAGAGAGAGAGAGAGGGAGAGAGAGAGAGACAGAGACAGAGAGAGACAGAGAGAGAGAGAGAGAGAGAGAGGGAGAGAGAGAGACAGACAGACAGACAGACAGAGAGAGACAGACAGACAGAGAGACAGAGAGACAGACAAAGAGCACAAGTATAATCTCTGAGTGGAAATCAATAAAACATTCACAGTTTATTTAAGGTGGACTTTAGAGATTCTGTCATCCATTATTGACATGAAACTTGTAAATTCAGCAGTGAGTTTGAAAATAAAATGTAATAAAATGTGAGTTTTTACCCACCACCTACAAAACTCTGTAATTCCAGATGTTCATATAGACGAGAATATTTCTGACTTCACTTTAACTTACCGAATTCTTCCCGTTCCATCGTCCCTATAAGGAGACAGAAAATGTAGATATTGATTGATTGTTTCATTCACACGTAATCTGTAATAAAGCTGCTCATTACAGTGATTGTTGGTGTCCACAATCATCATTCACATTTTCACAGCCTTAATGATAGATAGATAGATAGATAGATAGATAGATAGATAGATAGATAGATAGATGGATGGATGGATGGATGGATAGATAGATAGATAGATAGATAGATAGATAGATAGATAGATAGATAGATAGATAGATAGATAGATAGATGGATAGATGGATGGATGGATGGATAGATAGATAGATAGATAGATAGATAGATAGATAGATAGATAGATAGATAGATAGATAGATAGATAGTAGGGGTGGGTAAAAATATTGATTCATCAATGCATTGCAATATATTTTTTCCCAATTCAATATTGATTCATTAAATCCTCTGAATCGATTCAAGCCCCTGGCCAGTGGGGGCACGGTGAGCAACATGCACACTCGACCACACAACAACAACCGAAGCAGGTAGCAGCAGTGTTAAACCAGCGCCTTCAACTTTAAAAGCAGACGTTTGGAGTCATTTTGGATTCCAGTGTAATCCCGGAACACAGGAAATAGACAAAAGTAAGGTAGTGTGTGAGCTGTGCCAGGCAGAACTAAAATACTGCAAAAAACAAAACAAATTTGCGCAACCACTTAAGCTGACACCATGCAGATGCTCTGCAGCAACCCGTGGCTGAACCTGTGGATTGAAAACAGACACAACTTGACAGATCCTTCCTTTGCAAACTGCCACCAAACTCTGCCAGCGCACAGAAGATAACGGAGTCTGTGGCTGTCTTCATATGTAAGGACCTACGACCGCACAGTGTGGTGGAAAACAGGGTTTTTAAGAAGATGGTATACACACTCGAACCACGATACGTCATACCAACACGCAAACATATGACGGAAGTCTCCGTCCCGAAGCTATAATTTAATTATTACTGGATCGATATCAAAGCATTTAAATCAATATCGAATCGAATTGTGACCTAAAGAATCAAAATCGAATCGAATCGAATCGTGAGGTTCTTAACAATACCGAGCCCTAATAGATAGATAGATAGATACTTTATTCATCCCCGAAGGGAAATTCACACTTACTGGTAGACTCCAGTAGTTCATCGATGTTGCTCAGATGCTCTCCATTGTTCTCTTTTACAATTTGACCCAAGCGTGTTAACAGTTCTGGAAGTTCAAGATTCTTCTGACACAAAAACCTGTACTGACACTCTTTGATCATGTCTTTTAAGGGGGGATGTTCCAGGTATTTCTCCATGAAACCTGGACTCTCCTCTCTGGGTGTTGATATCAGAACCAGAGAATGATGAAATGATCGACCATTGAAGAGCTGAAGGAATCTGCAGAGCTTCAGTTTGTGTTCCTCAGTGAAGTCTTCAGGCTGTAGAACCAGCAGGAACACATGAGGTCCAGGACCAGAGATTAATTCTGACTGTCTGCTCCGTCGGATGGTCTGGGGATGCAGCAGGTCTGGAGTGTTGATGACAATGACTTCTTTCCCCTTCAACTGCACTCTTTCTCTCAGGAAGGAGTCTGGTTCTTCCTCAGTGTTGAACTTAGTCTCTCCCAGTATGAAGTTCCCCACTGAACTCCTCTCAGACCAGCTGTTCCCCAGCAGAACAACCCTCAGCTCAGACACTGAAAAGAAAACAGTGAATAAGAAAACACAGTAAGTGTCGACTGGATCCATGTTGAACACAGTAAAACTGGATCCAGTGAGGAAGGCACAGTTTCTTTAAGGTGGACTTTATAAATATAAAATAAAATGTGAGTTTGTACCCACCACCTACAAAACTTTGTAATTCCAGATGTTAATATTTCTGACTCAGTTCAGTTTAACTTACTGTTGGGAGGCAGGAATTGAAAGCTGCTGCTACGCTTCAGAGGATGCACATGTGGATCTGTAAGGAGACAGAAAATGTAGATAGTGATTGATTGTTTCATTCACATGTAATCTGTAATAAAGCTGCTCATTACAGTGATTGTTGGTGTCCACAACCAGCATTAACATTTTCACAGTTCTGTGTTACAGCTTGTTTAAGGTGGACTTACGAGAGTCTCTCATCTATTATTACCTTGAAACTTGCAAATTTACCAGTGAACAAAGAAAAATGAAATACCACGTAGACAAGAATATTGCTGACTCAGTGTAACTGACTGGGAGGTGGTAGCTGTACAGTGCTGCTGCCCTTGCAGTACTACATGTCTACTACAATACGTCTTCACTCAGGCAGTTTATTGTCCCCCCCCATGTCCTCATATTTGGGTCTTAATGTCATTCAAAACTGAGATGAGAGGATTTCGGGCTTAATGAGGCCCCACGTTTAGGTCCATCATTCATGGATCAGGTCTAAATGGGTCCAGATTCTGACCCACCTTCACTCTGATGAGCTCTAATGATACATTATCAAGAGTGGTGGAAACTGCTGTGCTTCATACACAACCATTGCTCAGCAGTTTGTCACAAACACAGGAAGAAGACAGAGTTCTTTTATGATGTGTGTAATATGAGGACAGTGAGAGCAGACAGTGTTATACAGACTCTTACCTGATGGAGTGGAGGATGAACCCTCCATAATGTCTCTCTGTTGGAAACTTCAGGGACTGACTGGAGACCAACTGCTGGCTTTACAAATCTAAAGAGAGAAGATCATAAAATGTTCAATGATCTTGTTTGTTAACTTGTCTTATATAATCTGATGCTGCCTCCTGTTACATTAGTAAACCTCAGGAGAGGGACCAAGTGTGTGCACATCCAGGCAAAAATGTTCAGGTGCAGGACAAAGAATATCACTGCACGGCCCAACAGTGAAAGTGCGCACTGTAGGCTGCAAATAAATGCGTCCAACCTCGGCAGCGATGGAGCGTTGCGAGAGGCCTTTATTGTGCAGCTCAACAATCCTGCCACGTTCAAAGACAGAAAGCTTTTTTGGGTCATGGCAGTGTGAATGCCTGATAGAAAATAACATGAAAGCCAGATTTCTGCACAGATTTGGACTTTTTAAGGCTATGATCCTAAACTTTTGAACAGCTGATGAACAGCCTGTTTGAGTTTAAATGCAGTTTTCAATAAATTGCCTACTCTATTTTTTTTGTCTCTTGCTGCTGTTTCTTCTTTTTGCATTTTGAAGCTCTACTTACAATCTTGTTACATTCCACCAATCCAAAATGTGAATACTTGCAATTTTTCCCCCGGTCTAAAGTTTTGTTCAGGAGTGTATTACACTAATATTTTATTATACTGAGTAGTCAGTAAAGATCTGAGGATTAGTAAAGATCAGTTCTAACTCATCGATGTGAGAATGTTGTCTTTCTTACAATGAAGCACATTTGTTTGTCTTCGTTTCTTTGTTTGAATTTAGATTTCAGTGGCGTCTACTCACTCAAGAGAGATAATGTTCAAAACCTGAAGCTACAATCTGAATATATATAAATAACAATAATTAGTAGAGAGGGACTGATTTTAATTTGAATGCACTCACAAACATTATAATGATCTCAGACAAGAACAACTCGATGGCAACTTGTATTCTCATTCAGAGCAGTAACAATAGTGATGGTAAATGTTAATGTGTTATCAATGGTTGTAAAACTTCAACTGTAATCTTTCTTTTATAGTTGCTGTAATATTATATATCAGATTATTTAACTTCCTTGTTCACCTTTGATCTGAACTCAAGACTCTGGAGTCGAATCTGTACATCTATCAACTAATAAAGGCACCAATGCATTTGTCAGTATCAGCAAACTTTATATAAAATGGTGGCAAAATGTATTCATTGAGCTTATTTTTTTAGAATTAATGTAAATGTTAAAACATTTTATTACAAACAACAATTTCCATGTCATTACTTGCCTGTGATGTCTGCTGCTGTTGTCTTAGATTGTCAGTCTCCCATCATGGAGTTTTGACTCTATAATGTGAGACAGAATAAATTATTTTCAGCACTTTGTTGGATACGAGCAGTGATTCTGGTCCAGATGAGTCCTGAATAGTCAGTAAACACCTGAGGATTGGTAAAGATCAGTTCTAACTCATCGATGTGAGAATGTTGTCTTTCTTACAATGAAGCACATTTGTTTGTCTTGATTTCAGTGGCGTCTACTCACCAGGTGAGATCCTCTCTGCTGCCGAGCACGTCGGTGAAAATCCAAACTGAAGTCAGACTGTCCTGAAACAACCTTTCCTTTCTGAGCGGGGGTGACAAATATGATACCAGTAAATGTTTAATATCACCTGAAGCTCTCTGGGAATCATGATACAGAACTTTATATCTTAACAACTGAATTGTTTTATGGGACAGACTTCGTACAGCAGCTCGAGGTGAAAGGGCACAGAGAAATCTGAAGAACCAGAGCAGGGCGATTTGGTGTCAGTAAGGCCACAATAACTCCAAGATAGTTGGGGCCCGATTATAAGAACCATCACCTGATTACAAAGGCAGCTGTTCAGTTTCTTTACATACAGTCTGTGTTACATACAGGTACGTGTGTCTGTAGCTGAGAAAGGGTGATTGAAGTCATATGTTTTATTTTATGGAGGCCTTTATGGCTAAAATCACCATCGTGATGTAGTTATTTCTGCATCATTTTGATCAGTTTATTGTAATTAAATCACAGCAAGATCTGTTTATTTTGGGTTCATACCACTGGCTTCGTCCACTGTGGGAACACATCATTACTCTAGTGCTTTGCGCGGGAATGACACAAATCCAACAGTGCAATTGGTCAGAGGAAAGATAATTATTTGGAACTTTACCAGAAATGACCTGTGAGATCCAAATCTCACTTCTGTAGATATTCACATTTTAAACTGTATTATGTATCATTTTGGGTGTTGTTTTCTGTATAGATGCACAGGAGGAAGTCAACATTGTATTTTACTCTTTAAATCCAGCAGTAACACATTTGTAGTGAAAGTGATTTAAATGAGGAATTTGTGTCAATTTGTGTTTTTGTCTTTTATGTCCTTCTTGTCCTTGTAAGGAAAACCCATACAAATCAATTCTTTAGTTACATGGCCGCACTTAATGCTGTAGATACAAGCCATAGGTTCCGTACTGTCAAAATGACACATATAATACTAACAATTATGATATGATCTTATTATTATCAGGGGATACACCTTACTACAATGTTTTGAATTTGAACTGCAGTACCCATTTTAAACACCTGCTGTAAATCTTACATATTGCTCCTTTAAGTTATCAATCAAAAACAAAAGACCCAACACTGAACTCACTAAATTATTTGGGGCTTTTTTATTAAAGGTCAAAATGTTGTTATTTAAGTATACAGTCATCCACATACTTATGATAATTTTATATTACAGATTGGAACTTTAAGCCACAGACTGATCCAGCCCCGAGACTCAAAGCGGTTCGGAGGCTCGTCAGCCATCAGACTCCACAACCACAGCACCCAGTACCTCCAACCTCCTCAACCACAGCACCCAGTACCTCCAACCTCCTCAACCACAGCACCCAGTACCTCCAACCTCCTCAACCACAGCACCCAGTACCTCCAACCTCCTCAACCACAGCACCCAGTACCTCCAACCTCCACAACCACAGCACCCAGTACCTCCAACCTCCTCAAACACAGCACCCAGTATCTCCAACCTCCTCAACCACTGCATCCAGTACCATCAACCTCCTCAACCACAGCACCCAGTACCACCAACCTCCTCAACCACAGCACCCAGTATCTCCAACCTCCACAACCACAGCACCCAGTACCTCCAACCTCCTCAACCACTGCACCCAGTACCATCAA
This sequence comes from Dicentrarchus labrax, assembly GCF_905237075.1. Taxonomy (NCBI): domain Eukaryota; kingdom Metazoa; phylum Chordata; class Actinopteri; family Moronidae; genus Dicentrarchus; species Dicentrarchus labrax. The sequence continues at coordinate 197,942 of NW_026136719.1, read as the reverse complement.
CCTCCTCAACCACAGCACCCAGTACCATCAACCTCCTCAACCACTGCACCCAGTACCATCAACCTCCTCAACCACAGCACCCAGTACCATCAACCTCCTCAACCACAGCACCCAGTACCACCAACCTCCTCAACCACAGCACCCAGTACCTCCAACCTCCTCAACCACAGCACCCAGTACCTCCAACCTCCACAACCACAGCACCCAGTACCTCCAACCTCCTCAACTACAGTGTAATGGGTTGGAAAACACCATATGTTAAGTTGTGTTTAGCAGACACCCCCTCTATTTTTGTAATAATTGAGTCATTCTAACACTGAAGGTAGTACAGTATTACGCCAGCAGGTGGTGCTCTAGTGCTGCTGTGGATCCATTAGGGAGACTGTAGCTACAAGCTCTGCACATGCGCAGCTCAGAAATAAACAAGCTCTGGCATGAGCAAGACGCTAACTTTCGTCATCTCTCTGTCAATCCACAGTTACTGAAAAACTATTTTTCTATCTTAATTGTGAATCGGTATAATATGTGAATGCATCATAAATTGTTTGGTAATGTGTAACATGATTTGAGAAGTGGGTTAAGTGTAATTAGTTTCGTTTTGTAGATGATTGTTCAGACGAGCGTCGTCATGCTTTGTAGTTCGGTTATGAACTAGTTTTACACAGTGTAAATTTACTGACATTAGCATACTGTAACAAGAGGAAAGATGTTTTAAATGTTGTTTAGAGTATTAGTCAGCCGCAGTGTGTAAACTGTGATGAGAAAGATTTCATGTTAAAGTTGGAGTTACTTTCCAAGTCACTTGTTAACGCGCTGTGGCCGCGCCATATTGTTAGTCTCTGCTGTGAAGTGCAAGCGCGGGAAAAAGAGTATAACAATGTTGGGAAAGGCTTTGTGTCTGTTACCTTAGTGTTGAATGCTTGTTAGCAGGATTGTATATGTTAAGGTATGAGTGAATGTAGGTTATAGAGTAATTGTGTCTTTTAAGTTATTATTGTGATACATATAAGTATTCTAAGTTAAGCCAATTTTGTTATTTTTAATGTGTTACCTTCATTTTGAATTCATGTAAACTTGTTTGAATTTAGACAAAAAGGGTTTTATATTAATTATTGTAATTAAGTTACAGCATTGTTGTTTTGTTGTGGAATATTTTGGTAAGATGTTGATATGCACTTAAATCAGAAAGTTAGAAATGTGACTGGTAATTGTTTGTAAATGTGTCAGAAATAAACAAGCTCTGGCATGAGCAAGACGCTAACTTTCGTCATCTCTCTGTCAATCCACAGTTTATGTATTGGCTACACAGTGCTCCCTAGCCTGTGTAACCCTTGCTGCTGGTCCAGATTTCCCCTAGGTCTGGTGCCGGTAACAACAGCACCCAGTACCTCCAACCTCCTCAACCACAGCACCCAGTATCTCCAACCTCCTCAACCACAGCACCCAGTATCTCCAACCTCCTCAACCACAGCACCCAGTACCTCCAACCTCCTCAACCACAGCACCCAGTATCTCCAACCTCCTCAACCACAGCACCCAGTATCTCCAACCTCCTCAACCACAGCACCCAGTATCTCCAACCTCTGCTGATTATGCGGTTTTAATTAAATTTTTCTGCTCTTGCACAAACTCTAATAATTTGCACATTACAAATAACATGTACAGTTTCGTTAACACTGTTTAAAATATTTTTGCACACCACATCTCTTACTTGCATACTGCATATACTGTAAATATTATAATAGATATATAGTCTTTATATATTTTGATAATATTTTTACTTGGTATTCTTTATTGTAATTTATAATTTTTTACATTTTGCACCACATTTTCCCCGTGCTGCTGTGTCAAATTTTAATTTGTCCCACAGGGTGAAATAAAGAAACTGCTGTGTTGTATCTGGAGCTGCTGCAGCGAGTACATTTCCCAGTGAGGGATCAATAATCTTATTGTTCTGATCCATAATCATTAGAAATCATCAAGCCAGAGGACAGAACTCTGACCAAACAAATGAAATGAGGAACGCTTCACGAATTTGCGTGTCATCCTTGCGCTAATCTTCTCTGTATCGTTTCAATTTTAGTATATGTGCTACCGGAGTAACACAGCAGGCACGGCGGGGGATTTATAGGGGGTCTGTCCAGAGAGAGTCCGGATTCATGGTGCCGCTCAGACCAGGGTGGTACCGAGGTGTTATTATTGCACTAGTAGGGATAATAGCAAACATGCTAATGCATTTATGGAGACAGAATAGATTTTTGTTTGAATGAATTATACGTTTTTGCTTGCAAATAATTTGTCTTAAAAAAATTTCCTGTTGCTCGCTCAGGAATGAGGTACACATATACAGGGCCAGGGTCAGTATCTGGAGGCTCCAGATAAACGTGGTGGAGACAGAAAGCTGCAGACATGTTGGACAGTTTCCAGCAGTCTCATATGAGCTGTTAATAATTCATGTTCAACCTGTGAGAAACTGACACAACCACAGTAAACTTGTCTGTTGTAGGTTTGTGTGTCTGAACCTCGAACAAAGATCATCTGTGAGGGAAGAAGCTCCACTCTGTGACACCGCTGTACAACCAGAGTGATTCTGCAGTTCAACAACTCCAACAGAGTGAGACCTCTTCTCAAATAAACCATCAGCTGATCTCACCTTCAACTATAACTGAATATCAGCTGAATATGTTTGAACCAGGACCAGCTCCTTTTATTGTCTCTATTTTTCATCTTTTTATCTTTATTGATATCTTTCTGTGTTTGACTGTGATTCTTTTGCACCAATGTACCAAAGCAAACTGCTCTAATGTGAAGACTTGGTAATAAAACTGATGCTGATTCTAAATAAGGTGTGTGATTGATTATCAATATTAAAGTATTGGGGCAAAGACACTTAATATGGACATTAATAATCCTAATAATTGCATTGTTTACTGCCATCACATATCTGATTTAAGTTCTACTTTTAAACAACACTTTCTTTCCACACGATCAAACTCACCAGTAATTAAATAACACTTAATAATAACCATGTATGACAGTTTCACTACTCTTTATACACATATTATAAATGTTAACAATATTTGCGTCTGAAAAGTAGCAGAATATAAAAATACCTCTAAAAAGTACAGTACTTGAGTAAATGTACTTTAGTTACTTTGTAAAATAAATATGAATAAAAAAGGCAGAAAGAATGTTTCCATCTATATCCAAGTACTTGCTGTTTTATTGTCTCTTACTTTTATTTTTCTTTATCTCTGTTTTGTCTGTTGCTATTCAAATGGGCTAAAGTTTCATTTCCACCATTGTAAATTGATTTCTCTCATATTTGTTTACACATTCCCAAACTGTTTGTGTATGTCCCTTACATTAAATAAAAGAAATGAAAGAAGAAACGAGAAAAGTTTCACAATGAAGATGTTGATGCTGACAGTGAAACTCTTTGGGCTGCTGGCTGATAAGACCTCTATGGACAGATGAAAGAGAAGAGCTCAGAGAGTTCAATCCAAAATCTTTAATCATCAGTCAGTGGGTATAAATACCAGCATTATGTACACATGCCTGTGTGTGGTTCTAAAGATAAAGGGGAAATACAATACCATACAGTCGTATATACAATGAACACCTCAACACCTCAGTCAGTACATACACAGTGTCTGTAACTAACAGTAACAGGTCTGTGGTCAGACAGTAACACAGAACTGTTTGTTAAGTGAGATAATGCACATGTTACGTGTAACTAACAATAATTTGCATAAAGACACTTTAATCACTTTAATCAGACACTTCTTCTCCATCTCGGAGGGAAATATTGCTTTTGATATGATATTCCAATAATATATTATAATACGACTACCTTACTTTAATTCATTAAATACATTGAATATGTATGAGTACTTCCTCCACCACTGTAATTAGGCTCCTGCAGGAAGGTGATGTCATCAAATGCAATTAGTCTCCTGAGCTAAACTCAGAAACTCACAACAGGACAGTGGCTTTACCTTCTTAAAGTAGAAAATAGTAGACTGAAAGATCAATTCAGGTTGACAACACGTGGAGTAAATCCTCTATTGGTCGATCTGAGCTCAGATGCTCTCCATTGTTCTCTTTCACAATTTGACCCAAGCGTGTTAACAGCTCTGGAAGTTCCAGATTCTTCTGCCACAGAAACCTGTACTGACACTCTTTGATCATGTCTTTTAAGGGAGGATGTTCCAGGTATTTTTCCATGAAACCTGGACTCTCCTTTCTGGGTGTTGATATCAGAACCAGAGAATGATGAAATGATCGATCATTGAAGAGCTGAAGGAATCTGCAGAGCTTCAGTTTGTGTTCCTCAGTGAAGTCTTCAGGCTGTAGAACCAGCAGGAACACATGAGGTCCAGGATCAGAGATTAATTCTGCCTGTCTGCTCCGTCGGATGGTCTGGGGATGCAGCAGATCTGGAGTGTTGATGAGAACTACTTCTTTCCCCTTCAACTGCACTCTTTCTCTCAGGAAGCAGTCTGGTTCTTCCTCAGTGTTGAACTTAGTCTCTCCCAGTATGAAGTTCCCCACTGAACTCCTCTCAGACCAGCTGTTCCCCAGCAGAACAACCCTCAGCTCAGACACTGAAAAGAAAACAGTGAATTAGAAAACACAGTAAGTGTCGACTGGATCCATGTTGAACACAGTAAAACTGGATCCAGTGAGGAAGGCACAGCTTCTTTAAGGTGGAATTTATAAATATAAAATAAAATGAAATAAAATGTGAGTTTGTACCCACCACCTACAAAGCTCTGTAATTCCAGATGTTAATATAGACGAGAATATTTCTGACTCAGTTCACTTTAACTTACTGAAAGGAGGCAGGAATTCATAGCTGCTGCTGCGCTTCACAGGTTGCTCATGTGGATCTGTAAGGAGACAGAAAATGTAGATATTCATTCATTCTTTCTGTGTAATCTGTAATAATCTGCTTATTACAGTGAAAAATCTTCATCTTCAAAACACAGACAAGTAAATACTCCACCAAATCAACAAATGACATCAACTCCACAGAAAAAAAAAGTGGAGAGTACACGGAGTGAGAGTAACTGGACAATCATATAGTTTTTATTATTAACGTTATTATTATTATTACAGCTAAATGAAAATATATCCGAGCAACTCTACTTCCTCTTCCTCTCATAGTCTCTAAAATGGCGTCTCGTCCCTTCAGCCTAAAAGTTTCTAGAAGCTTTATTCCCAGTGTGTCAGTAAATCTCCTCATTCCAGAGAGATTGTGCAGATTAAACACTGACTGAAAACATATGAGGAGCTCTCGGTTGAGCCCAGAACACACAGACAACACAGACAATATACATATATATATATATATATATATATATTTTATGGCATGCCGTTTAGATTCATTCTATATATTCAAAGATTAATTTTATATATTCAAAGATTAATCTCTTAAACAGCATGTCATAATATATATACTATTTTGCCCTTGTCACAGATTTCATTGAAAACACCTTTGCAACTTCATCAGCTCAATTAATGCAATAAACACATATTTATGCAGTTTGACAAGCAGTCTTCATTAGCATAGCAGTATAACACTTGTCCTGAGTAATAATACTACCACTTGAATCAACATAAAAAGACTGTTGCAATTACAAACAGCCAACAGATTTAAATGAAATAAGAAATGACAATATATATGTAATATTTAATGCAGGATAATTAAAATGATGCAACATACTTAGAAAGACCATGGACATGCTGTAAAACACATTAATTCCTCACAGGACAGACGGTGGAAATACAGGTGAATCACCTGGATCAATGTTAGCCTGGCTGTTAGTCTGGCTGTTAGTCTGGCTGTTAGCCTGGTCTGGAGCAGGTTAACTGCAGAGAATAAATCACCATAGTAACTTAGCCGGGATAAGTTTAACCTGCTTTCATGCAACCGAGCCAGGATAACCAACATATCCCGGCTTAATCCCTTATCCTGGTTTTGTGCAATACCTCTCTGAACTCACCGGAAGAACTTCCCAAACACAGGTGATTCTGTAGGTTAGAACCCGGAAGTGGCGTCCCGACTGCGGTTACTAGGCAACCTTGTTGTTGTTGTTGCAGCTGTTAACGGATCGGACCGGCCCGGTAGAAGTTCGTGATTAAGAAAGCTGTTTATATTGATGAAGTACCGGATGGCCGGCGGCGGTGTGATGGACCCAAGCCGGGCTCCGGTGGCCTTCGGCCGGCGGGCGGTTCCGCAGCTGTTCGAGGAGCTGCAGCAGCCGGAGGAGGAGCGCAGACAGCGGGCTCTCAACTCTCTGTGCGACCTGATGCACGACCCGGAGCGGATCTACCAGACCGTTAACGGCGGTAACTCTCAAATCAAATCAAATCAAGTTTATTTGTATAGCCCTTTACAATAGCCGAAAGGTACCCAAAGTGCTTTACAACAGAGCCATGAAACAGTACATAACACATATATAACATACAAATACAATTAAAGTGCTGCAGCACTGCAGGGTATTAAAAGCCTTCCAGAAATGCACAGAAAGGAGCAGATAAAAAGAGTACACCTAAGAGACAGTACTGTCCTATTCAGAATTAAAAGCTAATCTAAAAAAGTGGGTCTTAAGCTTCGATTTAAAAAGGCCGAGATCAGTAGTGGTACGAATGTCCGGGGGCAGTTTGTTCCACAGTCTAGGAGCAGCGACGGCAAAAGAACGATCGCCCCACTGTTTAAGTCTGGACCTAGGGACTTCTAACAGAAGCTGACCCGAAGAGCGCAAGGCTCTGCCACAATTGCGAAAAGTTAAAATCTCTGACAGGTAAGAGGGGCCGAGCCGTTAATGGTGTTAAAAACAAACAACAAAAGTTTAAAATCAATTCTAAAACGGACTGGAAGCCAGTGGAGTGACGACAGCACAGGAGTAATATGTTCACGTCTGGACGTGCTAGTTAAAAATCGGGCAGCAGCGTTCTGCACAAGTTGGAGACGAGAAATTGAGGACTGACTGAGGCCGACGTAAAGGGCATTACAGTAGTCCAGTCTTGAGCTGATAAAAGCATGGATTGCCTTCTCAAGATCCTGCCGACTGAGAAAAGACTTCACTTTGGCCAAAAGACGGAGCTGAAAAAGCTCGTACTGACAACCGAGCTAATCTGTTTGTCAAATTTGAGCCCAGTATCAAATGTTACCCCAAGATTTTTGACATGTGATTTAAAAGAGGGGCCAGAGTGCCAGAATTTGTGGTGAGAGCATTCGACTTAGCTGGTGAACCAAACAAAATGCATTCAGTTTTGCTGTCATTTAAGTGCAAAAAGTTCTGTGACAGCCACTGTTTTATATCTGTGATGCAGTCCAGCAGTTTAGTAAGTGCAGTGTTTTCGTTTGGTGTCATGGGCAAATATATCTGCAAATCATCGGCATAAAAGTGAAAAAGACAGGTTGTGTTTTTTTATAATTGATCCCAGAGGTAGCATATACAACGAAAACAGAATAGGGCCGAGAATAGATCCCTGTGGCACCCCACAGGGCAGCGATGCATTTGAGGAGCAGTGGTCACCAATTGAGACAGAGAAACTCCTGTTTGCCAGGTATGACCTAAACCACTGGAGAGCGGTGCCACGGATGCCAACGTGCTGCTCTAAGCGAGATACAAGGACTGCATGGTCGACTGTATCAAGGTGTGTGTGCTGTGAGGTCCAGCAGCACCAGCACAGCAGGATTCCCAGCATCCACAGACAAGGCAATATCATTGTGCACCTTTAACAGTGCTGACTCGGTGCTATGTCGGGATCTAAAACCAGACTGAAATTTATCAAGAATAGAATTGATCTCCAAAAATGTCTGTAATTGAATAAAAACAACTTTTTCTAAAACCTTGGAAAGAAAAGGCAAGTGGGAGACAGGTCTAAAATTGGAGAGCACAGAGGGGTCAAGATGCGTTTTTTTAGGAGGGGCCTAACCATAGCGTGTTTGAAGGCAGCTGGAACAGACCCTGAGCTAAGACAAGTGTTTATAAAAACAAGCAGACTTGACCCAACAGAACTCAGAACCTCCTTCAAAAACTTGGCTGGAATAATATCTAAGGGACAGTTTGTGGGTTTCATGCCACTAACCACCTTAGTAAAAGAAGACAGAGAAATGGTCTCAAACCGCTCGAAGACAGCAGTCTGTGCCGGAGGAGCACAGACATCATCAAGAGACATATTCATAATACAGATATTCTGCCTTACAGATGCCACTTTATCAGTGAAAAAAAACACAAACTCTTCACAGGTTGCAGTGGATGCATCAGACAGGACAGTAGGGCGTGGATTAACGACAGAATCAATAGTATTAAATAGCAGTCTTGGATGATGAGAGCTGTTAGCTATAATGGAAGACAAATATTTTGACTTGGCTTCCTTTAGAGCTCTCTGATAGGCAGCCAAACTGTCCCTTAACCAGCCCAGAGATACATGTAGTTTATCCTTTTTCCACCGCCGTTCAGCCTGTCTGCATTGTTGTCTGAGCAGACGGGTGTGATCATTTAACCAGGGGTCTGACTTGGTTTTGGTAGTTTTATGCTGAAAAGGGGCAACAGAGTCAAGAATCGCAGAACATGTTGAATAGAAAGTGGAGAGTAGGCTGTCTGGACAAAGGGGAGGAACCAGCCCACAGTCATCAAGCAGCTGAGAGTTTCTGAAGGCAGCAGCAAACTCCTCAGCCGTTGATGGAGTAAAGATTCGGCGTCTGCGAGCTGGGGAAACTGGCTTATTGGCAGGTGGGGGGGCAGCAAAGTCGAAAACAACAGGGAGGTGATCCGAGATAGCAGTGTCGATTATTTCTCTGAGGGAAACTGAAAGCCCATGAGAAATGACAAGGTCAAGAGTGTGCCCATGCTCATGTGTTGGTGCATTAACAGATTGAATGAGATCAAAAGAAACTAGAAGGCCTTTGAATTCATTGGCCAGTTGATTTGCTGCTCTCACCGACAGATCCGGTTCTAACGTTACACCAATAACTCTAAAAGTTCACATCTCCATTCACACATCCAACATTTACATTTTATTCCACTTAAATAGACTTAAAATATAAGGGACTGCACACACACACACACACACACACACACACACACACACACACACACACACACACACAGTTATAAAATATAATGTTAGAAATCACAAGTTTAACAGTTTATACAAAATAATCACAGGGTTACTATTAAAAAGTAATCTGATTACCTGTTAAAAACATGTAGTCAGTATCCTAATCCAAGTATCACAATATTAAAGTAACTTTACTTTCTGTTACTTCAACAGCAAATGTGTAAATAAAAAGAGAAATATCAATAATCAATAAGTATTGATCAGAGTGTATTCGAGTGTTTTTAAATAAGAACTGATGTATTCTATAATTCTAATCCATATTTGTAGTAAACATTGATTCTATATATTATTATTAATCTCTTTGTTCTTTCTTCAGGTTTTCTGGAGCAGTTGAAGGTTTTGTTGAAAGACGACGATTCAACAGTCAGAAAGAAAACCTGCAAACTGCTTCACATACTGACTGCTCACAGCATCGGCAGGTACAGACAGACAGGAGGCAGACAGACAGGAGACAGACAGACAGGAGACAGACAGGAGGCAGACAGACAGGAGACAGTAGACAGACAGGAGACAGGCAGACAGGAGACAGTAGACAGACAGACAGTAGACAGGAGACAGGCAGACAGACAGGAGGATGACAGACAGACAGGCAGGCAGACAGACAGACAGACAGACAGACAGCAGATTGATCATTAATTGTTTCCTGATGAGCTGTTTGTATTCTCTGCTGTGACCAGCAGGAGGCGGTATAACACAGCAGAGACTTCCAGGTTGTTGTTTCTCTGCTCTCCCCCTGCAGACAGGCCCTGCTCTCCTCCTCCCTCCTCCCTCCTCTCTCTCAGCTGTTGGATGACTCCTCGTCCTCCTGCAGGAGGAACGTCCACCGAGTGCTGAACCGCCTCAGTCTGCTGCCTGCAGGTTCTCATCCCGTCTCATTCTGCACTCTTTGTTCGGTTCATAAATCAGAATCAGAAATACTTTATTGATCCCTGTTTGTTACACATGATAAAGAATATAAATAATAATACTTATATTACAATAAAATAAACTCAAACTCTCCTCGTTCCACAAAAAGAGGAAAAACAGACGAGTAAATTATATTTGAAGCATTATTTCTATAATTACTAAATCTATCAGTGGCACACAGGTAAATAAAAAACAAGAAACACATCACAATAAAATGTCGATAGTAATAATTATGAATCATTTTTAATGATCATTAATAAAGAGCAGCTGACTAAAAGTTTAACTATTAAATTTGTTCTTGAAATGAAATGAAATATGTAAATGTAAGCTGGATGAAGCAGATTTTATATTCAGTTTCAGTGCGATTGTTAACGGCTGTAAACTGTAAACTGCAGTAACCAGTCTGATCCCTGCAGGTTCCATGTTTC
>NW_026136719.1:118954-187370 GCF_905237075.1 Dicentrarchus labrax | reverse complement strand
GTCATGATCCGTTCCTGGCTTTCCGTCCTACTGCCAGTTCTGCCAGTACTTTTCCTGTTCACCTGCCTGCCACTCTCACCTCATCAGTGCAACCACCTTCACCTGTGTTCCCTCACCTGGTTTAAACCCACTCTGTTCACTCAGTCTCTGCCAGATTGTCTTTAGCAGCATGCAAAGCTCTCTCGCAGTATTTTCCGGATTGCTTCCTTGGTTTCGACCCTACTTGTCCTTGACCCGTCCTCGTCGTCCCTGCCCAGGTAACCTGAACTGCCCTTCTGTCCCTGACCCCTCTGCCTGCTCACCCCTCGTCTGTCTCCAGTTTGGTTGGATTCCCTCCCTGGAGATCTCAACTAGAGAGTCAGACTGTTTTGCTTTGTGGATTGTTCCTGTGTACTTGCTGTGGATTTCACGACCCTGCTTGGTCAATAAACTGTCGAACTTTGCCAACGCTGGTCTCAGTCTGTGCTGTTCTTGGGTCCAATCTCACGCCCATTACAGTACAATCTGGCCAAAAATGGACCCAGCCCAGATTGACGACCGGATTTCTCGGATGGAGGACATGTTAAATCAGCTGATTGCTGCCTCTGCCTCAGAGAATCGGCGGGGCCTGGCACAGGTGCGGGATGAAATGGCGAACATCCACACCCGCACCCAGGCTCTGGAGCAATCACCGGCTTCGCTGGAGGCCGGATCTTCTTCACCGGCTTCGGCAAGCGCTGCTGCTCCGCCACCTGTCTCAGCAGGAGTTGGTGCTCCTCTCCCTTCGCCCCGTGAACCTAATGTGGGAGCACCTGAGCGTTATGATGGCGATCCTGTCACCTGTAACGCCTTTCTCTGCAACTGCTCCATCATCTTTTCCCTGCAGCCGCTCACCTTTTCCTCCGAGGAAGCCAGGGTGGCTTATACTATTAACCATCTCACTGGGCGGGCGCGTCTTTGGGGCACCGCTGAGTGGCTGAGGGGGGACCTCTGCCTGCCACTCTTTCCAGTCCTTTGCCACGAGCTCAGGAGGGTCTTCGGAACCGGATCTCTGGGGGCCGACGCTGGACGAGAGTTGTTGGATCTGGTCCAGGGGAGCCGCTCAGTCACGGATTTTGCCATAGACTTCCGCACCAAGGCCCCCATGTGTGACTGGAACCCGGCCGCTCTCCGTGATGTCTTTATGCGGGGGCTGGCTGGGTACATGAAAGATGAACTTGTAGCTTATGAACTGCCGTCTACCCTGGAGGGTCTAATTGAGCTCGCCACCCGTCTCGACCTGCGCATCCAGGCTCGCAGGAGGGAGAGACGCTCTGAGTTCCAGTCACGTTCTGCCCGGCCACACAGCTCCCTTCATTCCAAGTCTCCCGTAACTCCTGCCTCCTCCTCGTTAGCCTCAACCGCTCCTGTAAGTGTGGAGGATCCTGAGCCTATGCAGCTGGGTCACACCCGCCTCTCACTTGAAGAGAGGGAGAGAAGGCAGAGACTGAACCTTTGTCTGTACTGCGGCCAGCCAGGACACTTTGTCAGCCGGTGTCCAGTAAAAGCCAGAGCTCACCAGTGAACGGAGGCATACTGGTGAGCTCCATCCTTGGTCCTGCCTCCCCTAAAAGGCCCAGCCTCACTGGTGAGTTCCTGCTGCCTTCTGGCTCCCACTCCATCGCCGTCCTCGTCGATTCAGGGGCTGACGAGAGCATTATGGACCAGGCCCTCGCTCTCCGGCTTGGTCTCCGCCCAGAGAAACTGTCATTGCCCATCTCAGCCAGCGCCCTGGATGGACATGTGCTGGGGAGGGTTACATCACAAACCAACCCTGTGCGCATGCTCCTGCCGGGGGCCACAGTGAGACCATCCAGTTCCTGCTCCTGTCTACACCAAGCCAGCCTGTCATCCTGGGGTATCCCTGGCTTCGCAGGCACAACCCCAACATTGATTGGACTACCTGTTCCATCCAGAAGTGGGGAGAGACCTGCCAGCGGACCTGCCTCAGGATACCATCGCTGTCATCTGCTTCTCCTGTTCCTGCTCCAGCCCCAGATCTCATCGGAGTTCCAGCAGCTTATCATGACCTGAGAGAGGTGTTCAATAAAGCTAAGGCCACCTCTCTGCCACCTCACCGCCCCTATGACTGTGCCATAGACCTCCTCCCGGGCACTTTGCCTCCCAAAGGACGCTTGTACTCTCTCTCTGCTCCTGAGAGAAAGGCCATGGAGGAGTACATACAAGACTCCTTAGCGGCAGGGATCATCCGTCCTTCCTCTTCACCTGCTGGTGCAGGGTTTTTCTTTGTGGATAAGAAGGACAAGTCTCTGCGGCCCTGTATAGACTATCGTGGACTTAATGACATTACAGTTAAGAACCGCTACCCCCTCCCACTCCTCTCCACAGCCTTTGAACTGCTGCAGGGGGCAACAGTGTTCTCCAAGCTCGACTTGAGGAATGCTTATCATCTGGTTCGCATCCGGGAGGGAGATGAGTGGAAGACGGCCTTCAACACACCAACTGGACATTATGAATATCTGGTGATGCCCTTTGGTTTGACCAACGCCCGGCCGTCTTCCAAACTTTGGTCAACGACCTGCTCCGGGATATGCTAAACAAGTTTGTCTTCGTTTACCTGGATGATATCCTGATTTTTTCTCGTAACCAGGGGGAGCATGTCACTCATGTCAGATCTGTCCTCCGCCGCCTCCTGGACAATTCCCTGTATGTCAAGACAGAGAAATGTGAATTTCATGTACCCTCAGTCTCCTTCCTGGGATACATCATTGCCAAGGACTGCTTGCAGATGGATCCAGCTAAGGTCTCTGCAGTGACCTCCTGGCCAGTTCCGGAGACACGCAAGCAACTGCAGCGTTTCCTGGGGTTTGCCAATTTCTACCGGCGTTTCATCAGAGGTTTCAGCTCCATTGCTTCTCCCCTCTCAGCCCTCACCTCATCCAAGACATCCTTCCGCTGGACTGACGAAGCACAAGGCGCCTTTGACACCCTCAAGACTCGCTTTTCCACTGCTCCCATCCTCCAGATCCCCGACCCTGATCGCCAGTTCATTGTGGAGGCGGACGCATCCAGCGTGGGGGTGGGGGCGGTTCTGTCACAGCGATCCACCGTCGACCAGAAGGTCCACCCCTGTGCCTTTTTCTCTCGCCGCCTAACTCCCGCGGAAAGGAACTATGATATTGGTAACAGGGAGCTTCTGGCGGTGAAACTGGCCTTGGAGGAATGGCGCCACTGGCTAGAGGGGAGCTAAGGTGCCATTCATTGTGTGGACTGATCATCGCAACCTGGAATATATTCGATCTGCCAAGAGACTGAATTCCAGACAGGCCCGCTGGTCACTGTTCTTTGACAGGTTTAACTTCACACTGTCCTATCGACCCGGGTCTCGTAACATCAAACCAGATGCACTTTCCCGGCAGTTTCCTGAGTGTCCTGATGAAACGGTTGAGCCCTCCACCATCGTCCCAGCCTCCTGTCTCGTTGCTTCTGTCACTTGGGAGATAGAGGAGAGGGTGCGGGCCGCCACTGAGGACCAGCCTGGTCCTAGTTCCTGTCCCCCCTGACCGTTTGTTTGTTCCGGCTCACCTCCGCTCCGATGTGCTCCAGTGGGGGCATGCTTCCCGGCTCACCTGCCACCCCGGCATTCAGCGGACCCGAGACTTCCTGCAGCAGCGCTTCTGGTGGTCCTCAATGGAGGAGGACATCCGAGGCTATGTCAACGCCTGTCCTGTGTGCAACCAGAACAAGACCTCTCGTCGTCCACCAGCCGGCTTCCTGCACCCATTGCCTGTTCCTCATCGCCCATGGTCACACATCTCCCTGGACTTTGTAACTGGCCTACCTACTTCCAAAGGTCACACTGCCATCCTCACAGTTGTCGACCGTTTCAGCAAGATGGTCCACTTCATTCCCCTTTCCAAGCTTCCCTCTGCCAAAGAGACACCTGAACTGGTTCTCCAGAACATCTTTCGTCTCCATGGACTGCCCACTGACATTGTCTCCGACCGGGGCCCCAGTTCACATCCATGTTCTGGAAGGAGTTCTGCAGTCTAGTTGGGGCCTCTGTCAGTCTGTCTTCTGGCTTCCACCCCCAGTCCAATGGGCAGACAGAGAGAATGAACCAGGACCTGGAAACCACTCTTCGCTGCTTGATCAACCACAACCCTGCTTCCTGGTCTGAACAACTGATCTGGGTAGAATATGCCCACAACACCCTCACCTGCTCTTCTACTGGACTTTCTCCCTTCAAGTGCGCCTATGGCTATCAGCCTCCACTGTTTGCCAACCAAGAGAGGGAGACTGCCTGCCCATCGGCACAAGCCTTTGTTCACCGTTGCCGGCGCACCTGGGACCAGGCACGTACTGCTCTCCTCAGGTCTGCTGACCGCTACGCTGCTGCCGCCAACAAGCCCCGCACGCCTGCTCCCGCCTACCAGGTTGGCCAGAGGGTCTGGCTCTCCTCCCTTGACTTGCCCCTAAAGGTGGAGAACCGCAAGCTGGCTCCCAGGTTTGTTGGGCCCTTTCCCATTGCTCGCATCATCAACCCTGAGGCGGTACGTCTTCGGCTTCCCCGGTCCATGAAGATTCACCCGACGTTCCATGTCTCCAGGATCAAGCCAGTCCGAGAGAGTCCTCTGGTTCCTCCCATGCCGCCTCCTCCGCCTCCTCAGCTCGTTGATGGCGGTCCGGTGTATGCTGTCAGGCGCCTCCTTCGCTCGAGCCGCCGTGGACGTGGGATGCAGTATCTTTTGGATTGGGAGGGGTACGGGCCGGAGGAGCGTTCCTGGGTGCCGGCTCGGTTCATTGTGGATCCTTCGCTTATTTTTGACTTTGACCGTCGGCATCCTGACCAGCCTGCCCCGTCCTCACTTCCGCCTTCTGCGGGCCCATCTGCTGATGGACCTTCTGATCCTCTGGTCGGGGGGGGCACCGATGTGGCTGCCTCTTCCTGCTCATCTTCCTCTTCTGCTGCAGAGGACGTGGACTCTGCTGCCTCTGAGGAATTTTAGCCCTCCTCCAGGCCCCCTCCACCCTCCCAGCTCGGGCTGGTACGCCTGGGGTCGTCCCTTGCCGGGGGGTACTGTCATGATCCGTTCCTGGCTTTCCGTCCTACTGCCAGTTCTGCCAGTACTTTTCCTGTTCACCTGCCTGCCACTCTCACCTCATCAGTGCAACCACCTTCACCTGTGTTCCCTCACCTGGTTTAAACCCACTCTGTTCACTCAGTCTCTGCCAGATTGTCTTTAGCAGCATGCAAAGCTCTCTCGCAGTATTTTCCGGATTGCTTCCTTGGTTTCGACCCTACTTGTCCTTGACCCGTCCTCGTCGTCCCTGCCCAGGTAACCTGAACTGCCCTTCTGTCCCTGACCCCTCTGCCTGCTCACCCCTCGTCTGTCTCCAGTTTGGTTGGATTCCCTCCCTGGAGATCTCAACTAGAAAGTCAGACTGTTTTGCTTTGTGGATTGTTCCTGTGTACTTGCTGTGGATTTTACGACCCTGCTTGGTCAATAAACTGTCGAACTTTGCCAACGCTGGTCTCAGTCTGTGCTGTTCTTGGGTCCAATCTCACGCCCATTACATGTTGTCTTTCTCTCACAATATCTCCATCTTCACCAGTGACTGAACATAAGGACTCTAAAAATGTGACATTAGGCTGCTCTGTGTTGACTGACAGAAGGTGTGAACACAGAGTGAAGTGGCTGAATCAGGGTAAAGATCTGGATAAAGATAATGAAGACAGTGACACATCAGAGCATAAGTGCTCAGTTACTGTGACATTCCCTACTTCTGATCTTAACCTGAAGTCAGAGCATCTTAAGTGTAAAGTGACTGATCTTTTGTTCAACCAGAGCAGCAGTTTACCTTCAGCCTTCAGTCCTCAGGTCAGAAACCAGGCGAGAATATCAGTTATTTATAATCACTTGAAATTATTAAATCCCTCAATTTACAGTTTGTTGTTTTTTGTTTAACTTGTCAGGTAAGGATATGTATGCAGCAACAACCAGATCCACATATATATCAACAACAGCATCGACAACAACAACATCATCAACAACAACAACAACAACAACAACATCAACAACATCTTCAACAACAACAGCAGAAAGTGAGAAACAAAGACATTTACTCATATGTATTCAACATAAAACAACTCTAAGAGTTCTGAATGTAATGTACTGTATATGCACAAATGCTGTAGATAGGATTAACAAACCATGTTTACATCAGCAACTATATCTCTAAATCTCAACAACAAAGTCAGTTTGCTTCATCCTCAGAGGACAGTCCATCCTATAGTTGTTAAGATGTTTAAGTCTGGACCAAAGTGGTGGACTGACTGACAGAAACTGTCATCTCCAGAGCCTCGTCATGGATAAACACGTGTTGTGCTTCTGATTATTTTATATTAATTTTCTTCCCTTTCCCTTTTTCTGTTGCACAGCTCGTACAGATTGGTCTGTTCTGAACTACATAATGTTGGTTATGCGTGTGGCTGAACTCCTCCTAATTACTGTGATTACTGTTCTTCTCATCAGAGCTCGAGGTGAGAACATTCAGACCAACATTTGTTTACACTGATTAACACAAACTGTAAGTTTAGAGCTGAAATGTTACTCTGTGCTTTATTTTCCAGGGAACCAGAGACCACCTGATGACAGCACTGTGAGTTGAGAATAAAAACTGAAGTGAACCCATGTGTAACAATAAAAATATATATGAATGATCAGAGACTGTACGTCAGTGCAAATGATGATAAGCTGCTGCTGGGAACTGTTCATGTTACTGTAATGCAGGACTGTGAATGTCTCACTGTTTGTGTTTGTGCAGGTTTTAAACTCAGAAGGAAGCCGAGCAGTGAGGCGTTCAGGTGCAGCAGCCAGTCAGGTAAAGATCAGATCAGACAGTAACTGGAGGAAAATCTGGCAGTTTGGGGGATTATGACAAAATTCATGAACTGAAAACATTTATTTGTTCCAGTTAAACTGAAGTGTGTTGCTGTGTTTCACAGGTGCATCGTGATGAAGATGGACATGATGGCACAGTGAACTATGAAAACGTTGGAAAGCCTTCTGCTTCTGTCAGACTCAACAACTTCCACACCAACATCCACTGCTGTTAAAGGTTTATTCACAGCATTATTTTACCTCAGACCATGAATCCTAGTTTTATTTTAAGGTTTCAGATGAGGTCTTTGTTAAATTATTGACTTTGAATTTCTGGTTTCCAGTGTCCAATATGTTTTTTACTAATTTTACAGAATAAAGGTTTGAATGAGCTTTGATTCTTAATGGAGTTAGTGTCACTTATACACATGTTGTAATGAATTCATGTATCATGTCTTTTACAATAAAAGGTGGTTATCCATGTTGATTTTAGAGCGACCCTCAATTGTGTCCAATAAATGTATTTCTGTTGTGGAAAACAAAAGTAGCTGCCATACACACGAACACTCACGGATAAAATTCTGTTTTAAGAAGGGACTTAAAGGAGATCAGCGACTCAGCTGACCTGATTTCCTCAGGCAGGCGTTCCCGCCCAGAGGGAAACAGATAAAACACCTCCGACCTCTGCCCGAGACGGCGTGTACGGTGCTAATGTAGCTAGCGGGAACAGAGGCCATGAAGGGCCTTAAGAGTAATCAGTGAAATCTTAAAATGACTTCTAAAACATACAAATACGCCGTGGGACTGAGCGCAGTTCATTTTTCCAGTTCCTTCCTTTGCCTTGTAGTCAGTGACTTTGTTTTCTTTACACGCTGCTGTGACCTCTGACCTCTGACATATTTACTGATGGCTGCAGCTCATATTAAGAATCTGTGTTGCTGTCAGTCACTGTGGATGAGAGAAAACTGTTAACCCTTTAATTTACTGGCTGATAATTATGTAGGAATTAGTAGAGCTGTCTCCTTGTTATGGAGTGGGATCAGGGATTTAATTTAATGACCTCTCAAATGTTAGAAAACACTTACTGTAATCTGTGTCTGTGATAACTTTTGGCTGCTGTGCCGCTGATGATGAATGATTATTAATGAATTGTTAGTAATTGTGTGTTCGGATGCCATCATCCTGTTTGTAGGCCTGTAATGAAATGACATCAAAATAGACAGGAATCAAATCTGTCAATGTCCTTTTAGGAGTGCTCATGGTGGATGTACATGACCTCAGACATGACCTCCGATCTCAGACAGTCTTAAGTGACTGGCCTCTTCAGTGTGCATAAAGTACAGCACGAGGAACATCCTGAACTGCAGCTGAAGTGGTGACATCAAACCAACTCAGAAAACAGCCACAGCTACCACAGTCCACTTTTCTAGTTGTGTGACCAAACAGAATGTGTGAACACCTGTGACAAACTTTTTCATTTGAGAACAAAGTGAACAGACCAGGTAATATATTTCTGCCCAATGTGACTGTGGAGGTTTGATGCTCTACCTCAAGTCATTTAAAGACTGTTCTGTCAGAAACTCAGCAACGTGTTAACCATTGGTGTTTCTGATACTATGTGATCATCGTCACACCTCGGGAGCTCTGCTGTTACTGCAACCACATTCTCATCAAAACATTTCACCTTTAGTTCACACAAACAGCGACCACTAACCAAATGACGCACACGTCTGAAATACCTTTCCTACCTATCTTATCTGTCTTCTTTCCCAGCTGCATATTGCACCATGGACATCAAAGAGTCAAACTCTGGTGGACGAGGAGTTTGACTCTTCTGTTCATGTGTGCTGTCAAACATCACCATGACTCCTGTCTGTTTGCTAATAAACATCTAAATAAAACAAGATGCTCCATTGCAAACATTTATCTTAACTAACAATCTTCACACATTAAACTTCCTCTTCTTCTTCTTCTCAGGAGGTGAAACACGTCATTGTCACAAATACACCGTGGGACTGGACACAGTGTGAACTTGAGACTCAGTATGAGTCTTAATATAGTTTGTTTGTTTCAGTGTTAGATTGGATGAATGCAGAAATATACCTCCTCTTCTCTGAGAGAAATTTTAATTTTAAACATTTAAGTTGAAACTTGTAACTTTTTTTGCTTTTTGAACATCTAGAAGAATGAGAAAAAGAGAAATTTAGGAATCTAAATCAGACTAAAAGTCACTATAAAGAAGTGATATCATACTAACCACAGGAAGTAGATGCAGCATCTCTCTACTGAAGCACTACTTTATAAACTCATGAGCGTGAGAACAAGAGATAGAAGGAGAGAAAGACAGAGAACCCATGGACATCATAGAATCAAACTCTGGTGGACGAGGAGTTTGACTCTTTACCTGTCTGTTCATGTGTGCTGTTAAACATCATCATGACTCCTGTCTGTTTGCTAATAAACACTAAATAAAACAAGATGCATCATTGCAAACATTAACAATCTTTACATGTTCAATTTCGACTTCTTCCTCTTCGCAGGAGGTGAATCACGTCATTGTCACAAATACACCGTGGGACTGGACACAGTGTGAACATGAGAGTCAGTATGAGTCTTAATATAGTTTATTGGTTATAGTGTTCGATTGGCTGAATAATTGAAGAAAGATATTTAATTGCCTTGTAATCATCGACTTTGTTTTCTTTACACCCTCGTTCTAGTTTCACAGGATATTTGTCAGGCTGCTGTGACCTCTGACCTTTGATATCTATACGGATGGCTGCATCTCTTAATGCTGATCAAGAATTCAGTCACTGTGGATGAGAAAAGTGAAATATGCAACAAAGTTTTTTGTTGTTTGAACATAACAAGTAATTCAGAGAGAAGAAAATCTAAATCAGACTAAAAGTCACTATAAGGAAGTGACATCAAACTAACCACAGGAAGTAGATGGAGCGTCTCTCTACTGAAGCACTACTTTATAAACTCACACAGTTATGAGCATGAGAACAAGAGATAGAAGAAGGAGAGAGAGACAGAGAATCACGATGGTTGAGTTCAAATGGATTCAAATGTCTTTATTTCTGATAGCGCTGCTTCACTTTACAGGTAAGAATACATATATCACATATACCACATATACCTTCATAAATATCACTGAAGATACTTTATTGTTTACATTTGATTTAACTACGAAAACAGATCTGTTGTTTGTTTCTAACATGGTAAGTTCTGGTAAACTATTGGAAACAAGGATAAAGAAATAATCGTCACACCTATGAACATGACAGATATTTTCTCATTTGACTTTATTTTTAATGATCTTATCTCATCTCCTTAACAGGAGCAGATGAAAACGATCCCCCCTCCTTCATCATCAGAGTTGGAGATGAAGTCACTTTGAGTTGTGAAAATGTGACAGACGGTCAGCAAAACTGTGAATATACTACATGGCTGTTCAGTGATTCAGAAAACACAACAGTAGAGCTGTTTGAACTTGGAGAGATTGATGAAAAATTCAAAACTAAATCAGACAGACTGAGTGTTACAGCGAACTGTTCTCTGGTTATAAAAAAGGTCACAGTCGAGGATGTTGGTCGTTACGTCTGCAGACAGTTTATATCAGGACAACAACAAGGTCCAGACTCTCTGGTTTATCTGTCTGTTATTACCAGTGAGTATTTACATCATAATGTTTTCAGCTCAAACTGTCTTGTTAGAACAAAATACTGAAACATTACAATAATTATGATTATAGTGATGAAGTTCATTTTATTCTTGTTGTCTTTCTCTCACAATATCTCCATCTTCACCAGTGACTGAACATAAGGACGCTGATAACGTGACATTAAACTGCTCTGTGTCGACATTTGAACCATGTACACACACAGTGAAGTGGCTGCATGAGGGTCAACATGTGAATACTACGGAATCTACCTGCTATGCTTCTGTTACCTTTCAGACTTCTCATTACATTTACACATCGAACTATAACTTACTGACATGTGCAGTGACTGATGATTACTCTGGGATAGTGCAGCTGTTTCGCTTCGGACTTCAGCCCTCAGGTGAGAAATCATTTGAGAATATGTTAAGCTGTTTAAAATAACTAACGACAATACTTAACTAAAAATTTGAAGTTTTAATATCACATCACAACACAAGTTTTGAACTGTTTGTTGAATTGTGTACATCTGTTCAGGTGAGGACACAGTAACAACAGCAACAACAGAACCAACAACAATTAAAAAGAGCATAAAAGCAGGAACCAACACAACAGAGTCTGCAATCAATGACACTTCAACAGAAATAAAAGGTAGTGACTCTCTGTCTCTACAATTCTACAACCTCTCTCTCTCTCTCTCTGTCTCTCTCTCTCTCTGTGTGGATGTTTGTGAATGGGTGAATGTGGCATGTTGTTTAAAAGCACTTTGAGTGGTCAGAAAACTAGAAAGGGGCAATACAAGTACAGTCCATCTACCATTTACCATAATGCCGCTACATGAAAATTCAGGGATCATCGAATGAACGTCTTGAGGAACTTTAATGGCAAACAGATGTAGAGCATCACCAAGTCAGTGTGCTTCATCCTCAGAGGATCATGATTGATTGCACGAGTTTGAATGACACTCCGTCCAATAGTTGTTGAGATATTTCAGTCTGGACCAAAGTAGATCTGCATCACTGACACGGTTTAACATGTGTTGTGCTTCTGATTTGTTGACAATAACCTTCTTCACTGACATTATGTTTCTGTTGCACAGCTCGTACAGATTGTTCTGTTCTGAACTACATAATGTTGGTTATGCGTGTGGCTGAACTCCTCCTAATTACTGTGATTACTGTTCTTCTCATCAGAGCTCGAGGTGAGAATATTCAGACCAACATTTGTTTACACTGATTAACACAAACTGTAAGTTTAGAGCTGAAATGTTACTCTGTGCTTTATTTTCCAGGGAACCAGAGACCACCTGATGACATCACTGTGAGTTGAGAATAATTTTTCACTAGATTTGTGGAAGATTTTGAAAATTTGTGGTAGTGTAGGTATTAATCACATAAAACTAAGGCAATGTTACATAGCAGCCAAAAAAACATAATGCCCTTCCTGCTCTGCTTCCAGACCGTAGTATGAGGGACAAGGGAGATGTTTGCCAGGGTTAAGTCCATTCACTTTTCCAGTAGTTGGGAAACAACAGGGAGACTGTCCTTGGTCTATTATTGACTGACACACTGTATACTCTATATTTATTGCCAGATTTTTCCCATGCTCGAGTTCACTGTCACATTTTTTTGCTGATCGCTGTCTTGTTTTTTTCTCCCACACACACATCAGGCACTGCTCTATCCCTCTTATAACAGTACCTTTCACACACATCTCCTTTGGTGAATGAGGAGAGGGCGTTTGTTGTTTATCGTTGGAGTGAAAATTATTAGTAGATCATTAGTAGAATGACTGCGTGAAATTTTAGGGGCGGCACCCATAATTTTGCCGCGGCAGTGCACTGCTCAATACAGGGGAAACACTGCAGTAAGAAGCTGTTAGGGCTCAGCAGCCAGTCAGGTACAAAAAAGATCTGACTGCAACTGATGGTGAGTTCAAGTGTAGTCAGATCATTTCTTATTTCCTTATGTTAATCTATTTATGATGTCACAAATTATCCTCATAGACCCCTCCCCTTAAAACTTCTATTCAATGAACACTTCCAGAAACTTCGACTTTCAGCAGATGAATGTGAAAATATCCTTCTAGAGTCAAACTCTGCACATACATCATTCTGCTCAACCAGCCAACTGTGGGAAGAAGAAAAACATGCTTTTGAGTGGAGGAGGACTTTAAAGGGTGTCAGAGTGATGGTTTGCTTGTGTTATGTTTCACAGGTGTATCATGATGAAGAGGAAGATGATGCTGTGGTGCAACATGAACACTTTGGAGAAACTTCTGCCTCTGTCAGACAACAACGTCCTTATCGACACCAACTCATCAGATAAAAGACTCACTGCAGCTAAATAACATCACATTTCCACTGGTAGTTGAAGTCTTCAGCTAAAAACAAGACCAGTTTTGAGCAACTGATTGTTTTTATTTGCTAAGGTGAGAAATGTTTGTGTGCTGAGCCATTTCAATTTCAGCCTGACTTCCAGTCTTCAATTCATCTAATATCAGGAAGCCAACTGTGAGTTTCATAAAATTTCTTTTCCTCCATCACTTGTGAAAATCTTTATTTTCTGTAGCCATTCATGACATAGCGGCTCGATTTCATGTTTATTTTACAGTAAAGTCAGTGACAGTCTTCTGTCTCTCATATATGTTAACAATATCATCTGTAAATAAAGAAATGTTTAATTCTACAATGTGTTTTTAATTCCTTCCTGCACTGACAGTGTCATAATGGAGAGTGAATATTCTTTACGATTAATGTCTTGCCTCTCCGAGTAGAAAACTTTCCCTCTGTTGGGTTGAACAGCTCTGTTCTCACTGTACACTAAAATATGCCCTAATACTGATATAAATGTGACCTGAGAATACACAGAAATCTAATAACTCAGGCTTCTTTCAGAGATTTTGGATGCACATGATCACCTACTCTGACCTAAAGACAATGTAAATACATTTCACATGTCAAACTTGAGCATATAGCATGAGAAACCTCCAAACCACAGGTGGAGTGATGTCAAACAAACTCAGCCACCACTGTCTATACAGTGTCATTCATCATTTAACAGTGAAGAACAACATGTGTCTTCATGTCAGACCATTTCTTTTAAAAACAACATGAACCAGCCTGCTACTACATATTGTGGAGGCCTGAAGCTCCATGTACTGACAGTTAAAGACAGTTCAATCAGGACGCTCATCAATGTTTAACTGCTGTAACTAGTGTCTGTGACTTCAAACCTTCCAGGGGTTAAAGTATTACTGAACAGAATTCAAAGTGTCTCTTTGTCTTATGTGCTAATACATTAAATTGTGGACTGTCTGTTTCTGTGAGCCTCGTGTATTTCTGATGTTTATCTGGTCATCATTAGAGGGTTGAACCACCAGAGCTCTGCTGCTGTTGTTAACCACATTCTCATGAAAATACTTCCTTTTCTTACACAAAACAATGGTGGCAAACCAAAATGACTCTCACATCTTAAATAAAATATTATCTGTTTTCTTTCCCAGCTGCTACAGTATCACTATGTTGCACCATGGACATCAAGAGTCAAACTCTGGTGGACGAGGAGTTTGACTCTTCACCTGTCTGTTCATGTGTGCTGTCAAACATCATCATGACTCCTGTCTGTTTGCTAATAAACACTATCTAAATAAAACAAGATGCATCATTGCAAACATTTATCTTAACTAACAATCTTCACACATTAAACTTCCTCTTCTTCTTCTTCTTCTTCTTCTTCTTCTTCTTCTCAAGGAGGTGAAACACGTCATTGTCACAAATACACCGTGGGACTGGACACAGTGTGAACTTGAGACTCAGTATGAGTCTTAATACAGTTTGTTTGTTACAGTGTTAGATTGGATGACTGCAGAAATATACTCCTCTTCTCTGTGAGCAAATTAAATTTTAAACATTTAAGTTGAAACTTTTTTTGCTTTTTGAACATCTAGAAGAATGAGAGAAAGAGAAATTTAGGAATCTAAATCAGACTAAAAGTCACTATAAGGAAGTGATATCATACTAACCACAGGAAGTAGATGCAGCGTCTCTCTACTGAAGCACTACTTTATAAACTCACACAGTTATGAGCATGAGAACAAGAGATAGAAGAAGGAGAGAGAGACAGAGAATCACGATGGTTGAGTTCAAATGGATTCAAATGTCTTTATTTCTGATAGCGCTGCTTCACTTTACAGGTAAGAATACATATATCACATATATAAATAGCTATATCGATATTATAAAAGAAACTTTATTACCTTAATTTTACTTTTTTAAAATGGACAAAGAAATAATTTTTACACTAGCTATTAACATAACATAACATTTTAGTTTTTCTCTCTTTTGAACAGCAGCAGCTGAAAAACTCCTCTCTGTCAGAGTTGGAGGTGACGTCACTTTGCCTTGTGATAATGTGATTGATGGTCAGCAAAGATGTGAATATACTACATGGCTGTTCAGTGCTTCAGGAAACACAGCAGCAGTAGAGCTCTTTGAACTTGGACGGAACAAAGACACCAACTCTAAATCAGACAGACTGAATGTTACAGCGAAGTGTTCTCTGGTTATAAAGAAGGTCACAGTCGAGGATGTTGGTCGTTACACCTGCAGACAGTTTATATCAGAACAACAACAAGGTCCAGACTCTGTGGTTTATCTGTCTGTTATTACCAGTGAGTATTTACATCATAATGTTTTCAGCTCAAACTGTCTTGTTAGAACAAAATACTGAAACATTACAATAATTATGATTATAGTGATGAAGTTAATTTTACTCTTGTTGTCTTTCTCTCACAATATCTCCATCTTCACCAGTGACTGAACATAAGGACTCTGATAAGGTGACATTAAGCTGCTCTGTGTCGACATATGAACGATGTACACACACAGTGAAGTGGCTGAATGAGGGTCAAGATCTGGATAAAGATAACCAAGAAGTGAAGACATCACAGTCTCCCTGCAATGTCTCTGTGACCTTTAAGACTTCTCATTTCATTGACACATCAAACTCTAACTCATTGAAGTGTGCAGTGACTGATGGTAACAAAGAGCAGCAGTTTCCCTTCAGACTTCAGCCCTCAGCTGAGAAACCAGGTGAGAATATTTTCAAACTAATGTTAATAATTTACGGAAGCCCTAAAGGGCCATGTATTCATACATTTTATTTCCTCCGTTTTCCTGTGATAACGAGTTAATTAATTTGAGGTACAGTGAAAGCAGGTACAAATGTGGAATTTTATTGTTGAATTTCTCCAAATTGGTGCAGTAAAAATGTTTGATATTAAGTATACTTGTATTCTTTTGTGTGTAGAAGTCAAATATACCATCCATAGCCAGGAATTATTGAGCAATGTGTTTTTACAGTACCTCATGAGAAAAGACGCCACTTGGAGGTACAAATATGGAATTTTTGTTTTGGCATTCCTCCACATTGTTGCAGTAAAATGCTTGATATTAAGTATGTTTTTTATTCATCATGGGCGCATGAAACACTTTAATGTAACATATTTTATTTTAAATGTTGGTTCGAATTATAGCTTACTGTTCTTAAAACCTTTATTTTGAAAACCGGAAGTGAATACGCTGTAAATTTAAGTGCGACTGATTTGACCACGGAGATCGGAGTAACGGCTGGCTTGACCGCAGTTATCATATCACAGTCGTTATCTCGAGATCTCAAATTAATCAACTCGTTGTCACGGGAAAACTGAGGAAATAAAATGTATGAATACATGGCCCTTTAGGGCTTCCGTAATAATTACCTAAAACATATGTTCTTTTTATTTTACATATTTGAAGTTTTATTTAACATCCCAACACAAGTTTTGAACAGTTTGTTGAGTTTTGTTTATCTGTTCAGGTGAGGACACAACAACAACAACAACAACAACAACTGATAATGCTTCAACAGAACTAAAAGGTAATGACTCAATATTTTCTCTCTTGTGCACTCTCTCTCTCTCTCTCTTTCTCTTGCTTTATCAGACTCTGTGGGTGGAGATATTCTCAGTGTCAGACTCTCTCTCTCTCTCTCTCTCTCTCTCTCTCTCTCTCTCTCTCTCTCTCTCTGTCTCTCTCTCACAGAATGAGTATTGTTATATATAGTATATCAAAGTTGGCCCCTCCTCCCCGGTTCAACAGAAGTTCACGCTGTAGCTTCCTCTTAGATATATATTATTATATATGTTTACATAAGTCTGTACATTGTTTTTAAGAAAAATCCTTCTCATTATGCTTTTAACAACATGCCTCAAACTACGGTTGAAAGCTCTGGGAAGAACTATAAAAGGACCTTGAGTTCAGTGGTGTTTTAATGTTTGTTTTATGAAAGTAGTTAAAGAAAATGTTCTTAATCGATGCAGTTGTTACACTCAAAGTGTTAAATCCATTAAAACTATCAACTGAGTTTAGTCATATTTAAAATGAAATTGTCTTCACTTTTAGCTAAATTATTTTTAATGAACTGGAACCTGCAGCCAAAAGGCTTCAAATATTTTCAATATCTTCCCAGGTTGGTGGTGGGTGTTCCTCATTGTGGCTGTGGTTTTAGCAGCACTTTTAATAATAGTTGTGAAAGTCATCAGATGGAAGAGAACTAAAGGTGAGAGCACAGAATAAACTTTCATAAACAAGAAGCTTTAATGAAACTGGATTTTCTCTTTGGGAACTAAAGTCGACTCTTTTTTGTCTTTTTAGGGAAGAAAACACGGATGAATGACAATGTTGTAAGTTATTCACACTACATTTTCATTCTGAGATAGGATAAGATAAGATAAACAGTACTGACTGTGTTGTGGTTGCAGCAGCAAAGGTCAAGGCAATGACAACAGAGTTGAATCAACTCCTCTCTGACACACTGTCAACACAAACTGAACATTATAAGCTTTATAGAGACAGTATTTGTGCTGGTTGTGTTGGATTGCATCTCAAGTCAAATTGAATTCATCCACTGGACTGAAGTTGCAGATCTGAAGATGTTCTGACACTCCCATCACACTACCTGTACCTGAATCCTGCACAGATATACTGCACACATTGTACAGGAGCTGTTTGTATTGTACCCTGACAACATGTGCATCAACTGAACTGTAAGATGCTTCTTGTGTTTGTCCAGGGACTGACCTCAAACCCTGCAGTGACTCAGTCTGCTCCAGAAACCAGTCAGGACACGGTGAGATCACATACTACACCCAGTACAAAGTTACACTCTCTGAAATAGAACTGTATTTTACATTTTGTACAGTACTGAGAGTGTGAGAATGTGCAGTAAAGATAAAAAGGGAAGTTAGATGATGCAACTGGACTACAGCAGAAGAGAACATGAGTGTCAAACCAGAGGTCAGAGGTCAAACCACCACAAATAAACCACTGTACAACATTTTGAGACATTATTTTAAAGAAACATAACATGACCTCTTTGGCAGAAGTCAATTTAAAATGCTGACTGTGATAAAACAGAATGGAATAAAGTTAGAAGTGTGAGTCAGTATGAATCCACATGTTACTGAGCAGCCATGATGTTGTCTTCTCTGTGTAGGCTGATCCTGAAGATGGTGTTTCCTACGCCTCCATCAGCTTCACCAAGAAGACCAACAGTAAAGGCCGGGTAAGCTGTCTGTTTGGTTATAGTGATGATGGTAGTGAATGAAAACACTTCTCAGGTAATAAAAACAGGAAAGATTCTTTATTTTACCATTAAAGCTCAGGTCTACATGGAAGGATTGTGAAGTCAGTGTGTCCAACACTTTGGTCCAGAACTAAATATCTCAACAACTACGGACCAGAGGTATTCAGGACATGTACAAACAAATCTCATTTATGTGGTGCTGGATATCATAATGTGGCATTATTCTGTATCATTTAATGCTGTGTAATTTATGTGTTGTGCTGTTTGTGTCTTGTTCTCCAGGTTCGGGGTATAGGTGATGATGATGAAGATGATGATGAAGCAGTGACCTACGTCACTGTGAAAGCTTCCTCTTCTTCTGCTGGAGCCTCTGCTGATCCCAGCAACCTCTACGCCACCGTCAACAAACCAAACAAATAGGAGACCACAGTATAGTTACAGCTCATATCATCATACTTACTTTACATTGATAACTGATGCTGATAAATGTTTGACTGTGTTTCTGTATTAGATGATCATTTTCAGGATTTATTGCTGTAATGAGCCTTTTTGTCCAGAAGGGGGAGTAGTAGGTTAACTAGTAGCACAGTAACACAACATTGTATGTCTGCTTGAATTGTAAATATAATAAATGGTACATTTTACTTAATGAACTTGCTGGGCTGTAGTTAAAGATGTATTGTTAAGGTAGTGTTATGTCTGCATCACCTGTTATTGTTTGATATGCAGTAATTTTAACATTCTAACATGTTTTATCAGATGATCCTTTTCTATCTTTTTGTCCAGAAGGAGGAGTAGTAGGTTAACTAGTAGTACAATGTGAAAAGCAGAAGCAAAAACCAGTGGAGAAAGACAATCTTTGACTTCAGTCCAAGTAATAATACCACAGTGTGCAAATACTCCTATAAGAGTCCTGCATTCACACCCTACTTCAGTATAAGCATAAATATTATCAGCAACATATACTTCAAAGGTAATACATTATACAGTAAAATTGTCTCTGTCAGTGTTTAACTATTATATTTTATTATATTTGTGAATTACATAACTGCTTCATTAATGTGTGTGATGCTTTTTACTGCTGTAGATATTTCAGGTTGTGCTCATTTTAACCCTTTTATATTATGTTGGCTAGTTTAATCTACAGCAATGCATCACATCATATTCTATAAATTCATCATATGTTTATATTGTGTTTTTCTTGATGAACTCTGTTTTAGTGTTCACTGTTATTTTTGTATCACCTGTTATTGTTTGATATTCAGTCATTTTAACATCTATATCTCTGTTCAGGATCTTCATGATGTTCTGGTATGAAAGTAATTAAAGCAAACTAAGTGGAAGTGGGACAACGCTCATCTTGACTAAGTCACTTTTTTTGCAGGGGGGGGTTATTGCATTTAAGGGATAGTAACAGCAAGGGAGGAGGTAGACAGAGAGAGAGGGGGGAATGACACAAAGCAAAGGGCCACAGTTCAGACCCGAACCCATGGCCGCTGCAGCAAGGACTCAGCCTCAGTTTCATTGAACTGAACCACTCTGTCAAGAAAACCAACATATCAGCACTAAGAAAGGTTCAGATATGTTATATAATGATAAACCATCTCAATGAATCATCCAATAATATATTACTGGAACTATAATAAAGTTTGGGAGGGTGGGAAAGTGCCACAAAGCTGGAAGGAGTCTGTTATATTTCCAATATGCAAACCTGAAATTATTGACCAATTGCTTTAACATTCAACATCATGAAGAAAATGATCAATGAAATGTTAACTTGTTATATGAGTTTATGCATAGGTTTATTAAAAACAAACCCTACTTTACAGTGAAAATGGGATGAATGCCACTAAAATTGAGAAGGATACAATTATCATTTAATTACTGGGTTAACTTACCATAGTGAAGATCACCCAACGCACGATACTTTAAAACCTTGTTGGGAAAAGGAGGAAGACAAAAAGCTTTGGATGGACAGAGAGACGAAAAGCAACAGAGCTCCAAAAGCTCAGTTAAACATTAGTCCAACAGTATTGCATTCGTGATACTTCCTGATACCACAGTTGATTTTACATTATAAGAAATAAGAAACATGGATAGGGAGTTTATTTTTAATGCCATACCATACAGGCATATGTCCTAAAAGTTGCATCCAGATCTATTATGCACCCACAACTCTAGTTAATGAAATAGGGATTGTATTTATTGTTCCAAAGTTTCATCTGAAAATATGGAAAAACATCAGTGTTGAATTATCAGTTCGAACAGAAGAAATGTAATATTGCTGGCATTGCAGTGGACAAAGGATGCAAGACCACTGAGAACAATCATTTGTTCAGATTCAAGTTCATCACCACTAAATCTACACACTGGTTCTTAATGTAAATAGTCCTCAAAGTTGATGTGTTAGAAGCAGGAAAAATGGGCAGCGTGAGGATTTGAGCGACTTTGACAAGGGCCACATTGTGATGGCTAGACGACTGGGTCAGAGCATCTCCAAAACTGCAGCTCTGTGGGGTGTTCCCTCTGGAGTAATCAGTACCTATCAAAAGTATATATTGAATGAATCTGACGTCATCGAGGCACTGGTGCCATCTTGTGTTTTAGATGTGTAATATTTTTACCATGTACCTTCAAGACAGTCAAGTCAGGCCCATTCAAGCTGGAAGGGCACATCCCCCATCAGATTTTTGATATCTTGATTTTATTTAATTTTTTCATTGTCATTATTATTTTGATTGTGATTATTAAATACTGTATCAAAATGAAGACCCTGATTTGGTTAAAACGCTTCCTAATCCTCTCTGACTGATGCTCTTTTAGTAATCATCATGTATTTGTAGCATTTTACACACATGAAACTAAATTTCTCCTCTGCATTTGACCCATCCTAAATACATTAGGAGCTGTGGGCAGCCGTAAGCACCTGGGGAAGCAGTTAGGGGTTAGGTGCCTTGCTCAAGGGCACCTCGGCAGAGCACAGGAGGTGGAACTGGCATCTCTTCAGCTGCCAGTTCACTCCATACTGTGATCCATGCTGGACTCCAGTTCCCAAGCCAAGTCCCTACAGAATGAGTTACTGACATGTGAAACATGAGACGCTACGTTTGCCAAAAAGGAAAGTTCAATGAGGCTATGAGTTGCCCTGGTCACCGGACGTCTCCTTCATAAAAAAGCAGAATATTGAGTTATATCCAACCAGTCTGATGTGTGTACAGCTCTGTATGTTTATATTGTAGCAGCCTTCTGTCATTTTAAGGGAATTTAATGAAGATAAACTCAGCAAACAGTCATGCGTAAAGACACTGAGCATATCATACTTAACATATCAGTCCATGCATTCAGATGCTGCAGGGACTTTATGAACTGAAGGAGAAGCTTTTTAAACAATATAAGGCAGTTGTGGACAGCAGATACTGTAAGAATCACCTTCATTCATTCATAGATCAGCGACTGATTTACTGACTTTCCTGCTTTAACCACATTAAACCTTATGCTGCTTCCTATGCATTGTGTCTGAACATACAGCTACAGTACAGTAACAGCGTGAATATTGGCACACACTCACCAGGATGTTAATTATCTCTTCATTAGTTAGGATTGCTTCTTACAGATACCGTGCAGGCTCACTCAGTCCCACACTTCTTGCAGTAACGTCCTTATGGAATAATAATAGGCTGGTATCGAAAACACAAGATGGCGCAGTGCCTTGATCACGTAAAATTTCATTCCATGTATTTAAAGTTTCTGGAAATTATATATATTTATGAAATTTAAATAAATATAGAATTAAACTTTAAAAACTGTACATATTGCATGTCTATGTTGTTGAGCTTATTCTGTGTTTGTACATCATTTGTAAAACCGGGATCAAATTCCTTGTATGTGTGTACATACCTGACCAATAAAAGAGATTCAGATTCAGATTCAGATTCAGATTCAGATTCAGATACCAGTTGGTGGCAGCAATGCACCAATTCTTTGTTTGCCAACCACCTGGAGGAGGAGGAGGAGGAGGAGGAGGAGGAGGAGGAGGAGGAGGAGGAGAAGGAGGAGCTCAGAGCAGCCAGCTAAAGAGAGTCAGGACCTGCAGAGACGTCTACACCGGTGTGGATCAACAGAAAGCCAGTTAGCGAGACGACGACGCCAGCCAGCAGAAAGGTTCATAGTGTTAAGACGCCACACAGGGGCAGAGTGAGGAGCTCTGTCTGTCTGTGTGAGAACCTTTGGGGTACTCTGGAACACTCTGGCCCGAGAGACCTGAAGTTAATGGTTGTACAGTACTGAACTCCTGCCCATAATATTTGGACCTTCAGCCTCCTCTGATTCTAGTATTGGACATTGTAGTTCCCCTGTTCTCTTCCCTTTTTCTGGTTATATATTTGTAATTCTTTTAGCCAGTGTTTTGACCTGAAATGCATGAAGGACTCATTTTAAAGTATTGTGCTTTTAAGTATTCTACTCTGCTTTTAATTAGGAGTTATATTTGAGCCCATAGAAGTTGCTGTATGTCCTTGCCGAAGTAACACAATAAAGTGCTCCTGTACTCTCCTGCTAATAACGTTTGTGACTCTGTGGTTATACACAGTATTACTCACCAACTGACTGTGGACTGTCTGTTCCTGTGAGCCTCGTGTGTTTCTGATGTGTGTGTGTGGTCATCATTAGAGGGTTGAACCACCAGAGCTCTGCTGCTGTTGTTAACCACATTCTCATCAAATAACTTCCCCTCCTCCTTCAGTTCTCAGAAAAAAAATAACTGCAAAGACAGAACAAGGAACCAACAGATCTCAGACCACTAAAACATCATCTCATCTGTGTCCTTGCAGCTGCTACAGTATCACCATATTGCACCACGGACATCATGAGTCAAACTCTGGTGGACGAGGAGTTTGACTCTTCACCTGTCTGTTCATGTGTGCTGTTAAACATCATCATGACTCCTGTCTGTTTGCTAATAAACACTATCTAAATAAAACAAGATGCATCATTGCAAACATTTATCTTAACTAACAATCTTCACACATTAAACTTCCTCTTCTTCTTCTTCTTCTTCTTCTTCTTCTTCTTCTCAGGAGGTGAAACACGTCATTGTCACAAATACACAGTGGGACTGGACACAGTGTGAACTTGAGACTCAGTATGAGTCTTAATATAGTTTGTTTGTTACAGCGTTAGATTGGCTCAGTGAATGAAGAAATATATTTATTTATTTATTTCCTCTGAGAAAACTAAATTAACAAACGTAACAGTAAAAACTGTTAAAGTTTTTGGCTGTTTGAACATATATAAAATATTCAGAGACAAAAATCTAAATCAGACCAAAAGTCACTATGAGGAAGTGACATCATACTAACCACAGGAAGTAGATGCAGCGTCTCTCTACTGAAGCACTACTTTATAAACTCACACAGTTATGAGCATGAGAACAAGAGATAGAAGAAGGAGAGAGAGACAGAGAATCACGATGGTTGAGTTCAAATGGATTCAAATGTCTTTATTTCTGATAGCGCTGCTTCACTTTACAGGTAAGAACACATATATCACATATATTAAAACTATCTTTATCAATATTGTTAAAGATACTTCATTATCTACATTTTATTTATATAAGACAAGTAATAAACAAGTCACACTAAACGTTAACATTACATATATTTTTCATAATTATGTCTTTTCTTTCTAACAGCAGCAGCTGAAAAACTCCTCTCTGTCAGAGTTGGAGGTGACGTCACTTTACCTTGTGATAATGTGATTGATGGTCAGCAAAGATGTGAATATACTACATGGCTGTTCAGTGCTTCAGGAAACACAGTAACGCTGTTTGAACTTGGACGGATCAAAAACACCAACTCTAAATCAGACAGACTGAGTGTTACAGAGAACTGT
Source organism: Dicentrarchus labrax (assembly GCF_905237075.1). Taxonomy (NCBI): domain Eukaryota; kingdom Metazoa; phylum Chordata; class Actinopteri; family Moronidae; genus Dicentrarchus; species Dicentrarchus labrax. The sequence goes on along the minus strand of NW_026136719.1, from coordinate 163,329 downwards.
TCTCTGGTTATAAAGAAGGTCACAGTCGAGGATGTTGGTCGTTACAGATGCAGACAGTTTATATCAGGACAACAACAAGGTCCAGACTCTGAGGTTGATCTGTCTGTTATTACCAGTGAGTATTTACATCATAATGTTTTTCGTTTGTTTGTTTTTAATCTTTCTCTCTACCTCTCCCCCTCCCTCTCACTCTCTCTCCCCCTCCCTCCCTCCCTTTCTCTCTCTCTCTCTCTCTCTCTCTGTGAGTGTGAGTGGAAGAGCTGGATGAAGTTGAGTGTTTTTCTCCATTTCTATTTCTTTCTTTCGGTATATTTTCGTTGTGTTGTGTTTGTGAATATAGTTGTGTTAGTTTGTTGTTGCTTTGGTTGTTTGTTTGTTGTTTGTCAGCCTCGCTCTGAGGCGCCGGTATGGCGTCCAGCAGCGGATTCTCCAGGCTGACACGGAAGCACGGCATTAAAACCGGAGCCGGCTCTCCGTGCAGGGTGGAGGAGGTAGCACTGGCCGTGGGGGAAATCATCGGGTACGGCTCTGTGAAGTCCGCTGCCCGTATGAACAGTGCGGTGGTTCTGTTCCTAGAGAAGGTAGAACAGGTGAACAGGTTGGTAGAGACGGGCATTACGGTGAATGGGATGTTTGAGCCGGTGACACCGCTGATACAGCCGGCTACAAGGGTCACTTTATCAAACGTACCCGTTCATAAGTGATGAATTCTTGATTAAAGAACTGTCCAGACATGGAAAGGTGGTGTCACCAATAAGGAAGGTGTTAGTCTCACCGCAGGCAGCTCTTCATGTTACTGAGCAACAAGGATGAAGAGTTTGATTATCGCTTCAGAGTCCGTGTGGATGATGTGCGGGGGCTGCCGCCGCTACCGTCGGCCGACCCGTTCCGGCGGTGCGGCGTGCGGTCGCGGTGGCCAGTGCGGGGGCCGGTGCCCCGGCACGAAGAACAGATGCAAGAGCTGCAGAGAAACAGGTTGAGGAGATGCAGAGCCAGGCTGGAGGGTGGAGGTGGGAGGTGAAACAGGTGAGGTGACAGGTAAAGTTGGGGGTGACAGGTGGTATTTCAGGTAAAGTGGCAGGTGTATTGGTCAAGGATGTGGGTGAGACAGGTGTGGAGAGAGAGGCAGGTGAGGTTCCTGGTGGAGTGGGTGAGGAAAATAAAATAGCAGGTGAACTAGAAGAGGTAGGTGAACCAGGTGAAGGGAAAGAGGCAGGTGAGGCTGTAGGTGAGTTGGGTGAGGCAGATAAAGTAACAGGTGAGCTGTGTGAAATATCTGAGGTCGCTGGTGACCAGTGTGAAGCAGGTAAGGAGAGAGAGGCAGGTGAGACTGTAGGTGAGTCGTGTGAGACAGGTAAACTAGCAGGTGAGCTGAGTGAGGGGAGCACAGTAGCTGAGGCTGAAGAGATGGAGGCCTGTGAGTCTGGGTGGGGGTCTGCTCCTCTTAAACAGCGCAGTAAGAGGAGAAGCATGTTGACCGTGGAGGTCGGTGGTAAAGCCGGACGTCTGGCCGGTAAACCGAGTGCTGCAGAGAACAGAGCAGCTCTATCTGACAGCAGTGACAGTGAAGGGTCCTCACCACTGTAGAGGGCACTTTAGACACGTTTTATATGTCATACAAATGGCACATTATAGAGCCTTAAAACAGACTAACTAGACAGACTGCTCAGGTTAGTTTGCTGTTAGGATCAGCATCCACGAGAACTTTGTGGATTTCAACGTTGGACTGTGAACAACACACAGCGATGTGGATGTATGGAGGACATAAATCCCCAGGGGGTCTGGGGGTCTTCCCCAAGAACATTTTCAATTAAGTAGATGCCATTTCCTGTATTCTAGTGCATTTTAACACCATATTAGCACCAGATAATCCAAACTGGTTCTGTGAGATATAGTTCTGGCTCAATATAGATCAACAAAGGGTCCAACATAAAAGTCATTGCAACAGTAATGTGTCATAGAGAATCAGACAGTGTGCACTCCTGAATGCTGGGTTTTCAACAGCAACAAAAGAAACTGAATTAAAATAAAACAATATCAAAGCTTAAGCCACAGCTGTTGAAAAGGTGTGAGACACATTTACTGCTCCGTGGAATAAACTGGGGCTCATTCATGTCTCTAAAATTAGCTAGCCTAAATGTATCTAGCCTTCACAAAATTCAGGAAATCTGCTTTGACTGCATTATCTATTTTTATTGCAAAGTGTATCCTAATATACACTAAAGCTACATTCACAGTTTATAATGCTCACCCAGCTCTGTTCTACTTAGCTGATCATCACACTGGTCTCTCTCTCAACTAGCTGCTAGCATTAGCCACTAGCCTACTCAATAGCATTAGCCTACTAACAAGACTTTCTGTCCTTAACTTGCAAGCTGAAGTTTAAAAGGCATTTTCAAGAGAGCATTTTTAAAAATTATCCCAGATGCCACTGGGTGTGTGTCTGACAGCAGTGACCTGTCTCACACTCAGCAGGCTGCTGCTCAGGTGTATCATGCTAATGTACTGAAGTCTTTTTACAACAGACCAAATGGATGAGGAATTTAATGTTAGAACAGTACTTCCCTGATATGCACGGTTTTTATAATTCAGCCAGGTACATTGTAAACCACAGAGCAGAGTCAGAGCTGACTGACCAAGAAGTATTCAGACTGAAAAAACTGATGATTAAAGTCAGGAAACAACTCGTTTTTTAATGGTGGTGAATGTACAGATTTTATTTTTATTTATTTCAGTGTTTGTTTTTAGTCTTGTTCTTAACATCTCCAATGGTGCCAGAGAAATAAGAAAGAGAGCAGTCGTGTTTGAAATGAGTAAAATGAAACATATTGATCACAATCACAGTGATGTTGGAAACGAGGTAGACTGGAGTTTGTCAGTCTGAGGCAGTGGTGGGACCATGGGAAGGTTCAAATTAAACTTGTATGTCAGCAGCACACGCTCAATGTCACACGCGACATCACCAGATCTATCAGAGATCTGGAGACTGATATTGTGGATCTCGAGTCCACAGGAAATCGAGGATATATTGAAATCCTCAAGACTAAAAAGATGGCATTAGCCAACCTGCTGGACATTAAAGTATAGGGTGTGCTGGTCCGGTCCCGGATTCAAAATATCACAGAGATGGATGCTACATCGAGTTTCTTTTTTGGACTTGAGAAGAAACAAGGGCAGAGGAGACAAATCCACTCTCTGCTCTCTGAGACAGGGCAAGAGCTGACCGAGCCAGGCCTGATAAGGAAAAGAGCTGTTGAGTTTTACGCCTCACTGTTCAAAAGTGAGTTAAAAGAGAATGAAGAACTGACGGAGGAGGTCTGTGGTGGACTTCCTCGGGTGTCTAGAGAGGGCTAACACACAGCTCGACAGCCCAATGACTCCACAAGAGCTGTACGCTGCACTGCAGAGCATGCAGGGGCGAAAGGCTCCGGGCATCGACGGCCTCACTGTAGAGTTCTACAAAGCCTTCTGGGACATCTTGGCCCATGACATCATAGATTTATTTAATGAGAGCCTGGTGTCTGGGTCACTGCCACTCTCATGTCGGAGAGCCATAATTACCCTCTTGCCCAAGAAAGGTAATTTGCAATATATCAGAAACTGGCGTCCTGTCTCTCTCCTCTGCACTGACTACAAAATACTGTCTAAAGTCCTGGCCAATAGGCTGAAAGGAACCATGGAGCAGATTCTCCACCGGGACCAGACGTACTGTGTGCCCGGCAGGTCTATGGTAGATAATATCTACTTCATTCGGGATGTTTTGGAGGTCTCCAGTTCATTAGGCATAAACACTGGATTGATCTCATTAGATCAAGAAAAGGCTTTTGACCGCGTTGAACACGACTTCCTTTGGAAGGTCATGGAGAGGTTTGGGTTCAGTGCTGGTCTCATAGCCAAGATCAAAGTGTTTTACAGTGCCATTGAGAGTGTGCTAAAGTTTAATGGTGGCTTGTGTGCTCCTTTTAGAGTGCATAGAGGCGTCCGGGATGCTCTATGCACTCTCCCTGGAACCCCTCTTACAAAAGATAAGATCATCTGTTCGAGGCCTGTTTTTACCTGGTTTTAACAATAGCGTTGTTTTATCTGCTTATGCTGACGATGTCATAGTTTTTATCAAAGATCAACAAGATGTCTGTGTTTTAAATTCCGTAATTGAGAAGTTTTCTGTTCTGTCGGCTGCGAGGGTGAACTGGAAGAAGAGCGAGGCCCTTGCTGTTGGTGATTTGCGCGAAGGCTTCCCTGTTCTCCCTCAAAGCCTGATATGGAGAAGAGAAGGCTTGAAGCATCCTGGTGTTTATCTCAGGAACAGAGACGTCGAAAACAAAAACTCTGAAAACATTATAGAAAAAGTGGATAACAAACTGGCTAAGTGGAGGTGGCTCCACACACAAATATCTTTTAGAGGGAGGGTCCTAATCTTAAATAACCTGGTGGCCTCCATGTTATGGCACCGGTTAGCCTGTCTGGACCCTCCAACAGGTCTCATTGCCCAGATTCATGTAAAGATTGTCAATTTCTTCTGGGATAAATTGCACTGGATACCACAATCGGTGTTGTTTTTATCCAGAGATGAGTGGGGCTACCTGGCTAGTAGGACAGCCACCTTCAGGCTCCAGTTCTTTCAAAAGTATCTGACTGGACCTGAAGATCTGGTGTGGAGAGACGTGGAGAGCTGCATACTCAGGCGTGTCAATAGCCTGCGACTGGATGCTGCTCTGTTTTTAACTGAATTCTTAAAGTTAGGTGGCTTGCCTCCTTTTTATCAGGGTGTTTTTAAATCCTGGGTACTGTTTAAATGTAAAAGAAGTGAGAAGAGTAACTCTCTGCACTGGTTATTGAAGGAGCCTATAATCTATGGTGCCAAGATGGATGTGTGCTGCAGCACCGTGCCTGGGCTGATGGGAGTGCTGTGCAGCTCAAGAGTTGTCTGCCTTAAACAACAGGTAGATGCAGCACGACCGGCACTGACGGATAACCAAGCTCTGGGCTCTGTGCTGGGGGTGCGCTCTGTCCGTCTGACACAGAGGAGCCTGGTGCTCTGGAGGAGGAGGCTGACAGAGAAGGAGAGAGCCCTTCTCCTCAAACATGGCAGGGGAGAGGCTGAGCCAGACCCCACAGACCCTTATCCGGAGATCCACCTGTGCCCTGGTTTCACAGAGCTCAGCGGCCCCCTACTGAGACACAATGATGAGAGGACATTGAGCCTACACAAGGCTGATAAAAAAACTCTGTACACAAATTGTGTTAAAACTATCCACAAAACGCGCCTGTGTGACAGAGCAGAGTGTGTGTGGACTGAGAGGCTGGGTGGGCTGAGCCCTCAGTGGAGAACATTGTATAAACCTCTAAAAAAAAGAACTAGAGATCTCCAGTGGAGAGTTTCACATGGTGCCATTGCCACCAATGCCTTTTTATCTGTTTTTAGTCGCAGTGTTGTAAATGAGTGCCCATTCTGTGTTTTTAACCTATTTGGTGTCATATACGGAGTTGCTGCAGCGGCCCAGGCTCGAATCTGACCTGCGGCCCTTTGCTGCCTGTCATCCCCTGTCTCTCTGCCCCCTTTCCTGTCTATCTTCAGCTTTCCCTGTCTAATAAAGGCATGAAAAGGCCTAAAAAAATAACTTACTGAGGCTGGAGTTTTGCTTCCACAGGGTCACAGGGAATATAGATGTGTTTGAACAGCAGTGGGCTCATGAGGAGCTGTTGTGCCGGGTGACCGGTAGAGAATTAAAATGTACATCCTTCCTCAACTAATTTATTGATTGTATAACTGTTTGTTTGTTTTAAGCCAACTGTAAATTGAGTTGTGTTCATCTGTTCAGGTGAGGACACAATACCAACAAGAACAACAACAAAACCAAAAACAACAACTGATAATGCTTCCACAGAACTAAAAGGTAATGACTCAACATTTGAATGTTTCTCTCTCACGCGTGCTCTCTCGCTCTCCCTCTCTCTGTTGCTCTCTCTCTCCCACTCTCTATTCAAATGTCTTTATTTCTGATAGCACTGCTTCACTTTAGAGGTAAGAATACATATATCACATATATAAATAGCTATATCAATATTACTAAAGAAACTATATTACCTTAATTATCTAATTTCATTTTCTCTCTCTCAATTCAATTCAAATGGCTACAATGTAGAAAATAATAATAGTAACAATAAAGGAAAACAATATGTACAATAATTTAATTATAATCTATACTGTTGGTAATACTGTAACTATGATTGACTCAATCACAATCACAGTCACAATCAATCAATCTCAGTCAATAAGTAATTAATTACAATGAATGAATGAATGAATCAGTTTGTGTCAACTAAAAATGTCATTAAAACAGTAGTACAGTAACAGGCTACAGTTCAAACAAGTAGTCTGTTGTCAATATAACAGTAATAACAAATTATTAAATATAATATATAATATATATAATATTAAAATGTATTAAAATTAAAATTAAATGGATAGATAAAACTGTAAACGTGTGCGTGTGTGTGTGTGTGCGTGTGTGTGTGTGTGTCTATATATATATTAAAAAACAACAACAAAAAACAACAACTAAAACAATCAATTATTTTATACATTTATCTGAGTTTCCACTGGTTGTCCTCAGTTCGTGGCATGAGGAGACATATTTTGCTGCAATAATTTGACTTTTGGGCATTTCTCCCAGTAAATAGGGGAGCTTCTGTGTGTCTGATAATAATTTGAATTCGGGGTATATTTTGTAATGTTTGCGAATTGTTTTTCTCTTGAAGTTTTGAATTTAGAGCATGAGGTTAGAAAATGCAGCTCTATCTCTACCTGTCCTCTGTCACACTGGGAGCAGAGTCTCTCCTGTTCTGGTAGCCAGTTCTGTCTGTGGCGACCCTTTTCTATGGCCAGGCTGTGTTTACTCAGTCTGTACATTATCAACATTTTTCTTAATTTAGGACATTTTATTGTGCTCAGGTAATTTGCCAGTTTGAATTCTCTTTTTAGGGTCAGATAACATTGTAATTTACTTTGTGTTTTGGTCGTTTCTTTCCAGCAATCAATATATTTTTCTTTTTGCTTGTTGATAATTTGGTTTGGTCTGATTGAGTTGGTGTTGCTGTCCTGAGGCTGTTGGGGACATGTTACTGCAGAGAGCCTCAGGACCAGCTGGCTGAGGGGACTCTTCTCTGGTTTCAGCTCCTGGTATGTTAGGGCTTTGTGATGGTATGTCTGGGGGTTAACTGATTTTAAGTGATTGTAAAATTGAATTGATCTTTTCTGTATTTTAAGTAGGAGGGGGTATTGGCCGACCTCTGCTCTGCACAGATAATTTGGTGTTTTTCTCTGTACCTGCAGGATGCTCTTAAAGAACTCAGTGTGGAAAGATTCTATGAATGTTTGGTCCCATTTGTCAAAATCATTATTTAGTTTTGGTCCCCAAATTTGGCTGCCATATATAATTATTGGTTCCAGTACAAATTGGAAGATTTTAAGCCAGATTTCGATTGGAATATAGATTTTATATATTTATTGTATAGAAAGCTCTCCTTGCTTTGTCCCTCAGATCTTTCACAGCCATGTTGAGGTTTCCTGTGTATGTAATGTTGAGGCCAAGGTAAGTGTAGTTTTTTGTATGTTGTAATTTAGTGGTGTCTAAATAGAAATGTGTGTAACCTGATTTCTGTATTGTTTTTGAAAGATCATTATCTTAGTCTTTGCTGTGTTTACTGTCAGGGCCCAGGTCTGACAAAATCTCTGCAGGAGATTAAGGTGCTGCTGCAAACCGTCTTTAGTAGGTGTAAGCAACACTAAGTCATCTGCATATAGCAGACCTCTGATCTCTGTGTCGTTCAGGGTGAGGCCAGGTGCCGTGGAACGCTCTAGTTTGTTCGCTAATTCATTGATATATAGATTGAAGAGAATTGGACTGAGATTGCATCCCTGCCTCACTCCCCGGCCCTGAGAGAGGAACGCTGTTTGTTTCCAATCTTTACGCCACATTCACTTTTTGTATACATGTTCTTAATCAGATCATATGTTTTTCTTCCAATGCCACTTTCAAGTAGCCTATAGAAAAGGCCCTCGTGCCAGATGGAATCAAAGGCTTTTTTGAAGTCAACGAAACATGCATATACCTTTCTTTTCCTAATTTTTAATTCTTGATAATTTAAAGTCTGGAGGGTAAATATACGGTCCGTTGTGCGGCAATTTGGCAAGAAGCCAATTTGGCATTCATGCAGAATATTGTGGCATCAAGAAAGTTGACAAGTCGTTTATTAATGATGTTGCAGAATATTTTTCCCAGGTTACTGGGGACACATATTCCTCTGTAGTTATTTGGATCATATTTATTTACGGATTTATGAATTGGGGTTATTAAACCTTTGTTCCAGATGTCTGGAAAAGCTCCAGTTGACAGAATAGTGTCTCTCTCTCCTTCCCTCTCTCTCTCACTCTCTCTCTCACTCTCTCGCTCTCTCTCCCCCTCTCCGTCTCTCACCTCTCTGTCTTTACAGTTTTTCCAATTGTTAAAGCACAAATATACAAACTAGGCTGGTTTTATCAAAATACTTAACACAATTCACAGAACCACACACCCAAACTGCAAAATACCTCATATATCCTGCAAAATGAAGCACTGCAACCAAAACTACATATAGCATTATCAAAATCTAACTTTTGCACCAAATGGCACACACGTTGATATTACCAGATTTTTGTCGAAGCAACTACACACTGTTGGGCATAATGAAAAGCACTCTCATCTTTAGTAAGCTTTCCCATAATACTAAAATAGTTCAAATTGTAGAAAATTCTTCAGATTGTTCACATGCACAGAAATATTTGCAGATACACACACACACACACACACACACACGCTGTTGAAACATTTATTTTTTTAGTTTTCACCAAACAAGTCATTGCAACATATGCACAGCAGATATATTTACATTTGCGTGAACAAAAATATGTTCACAAAAAACAATAAACTGAAAAAGAAAATTTCAGAAAAAAAAAAATATATATATATATAAAAAAAAGACCTGTGGTCTTTTTATAGTGCTTACTTCCTGATTGAAGTGGTAACAATTAACCATTGAGGTGTTTGGCCAGGTGGCACATGTATAGGCCAATTAGCTCATGTAGTGTCATTTTGAATGGCAGTGTTTTGAAATGGCAAACATGTGACTTTCCAATCCAATCCAACTTTATTTGTTAAGTACTTTAAAAACAACCAAAGTTGACCAAAGTGCTGTACAGGAGAAAAAATAAGACATCATAAATGTAAACAGTGACGGTGTCAGATTGTTGTCTTATGCAGAGAACCGTGTTCAGTGCATTTTAAAATTGCCATTTTGAATTGCAAAATGTGTGTAAAGCAGAAAATGTGTTTAGAGTTTTTGAGACTTGAGAAGAGGTTTTGCTCTCCGTGTGTCAGTTTAAATAATTGTGCTATGCATCTCATTTTAGTGTGTTAGCAATTGGAAAAAAATGTATTGGCAAGAGTGTAACAAAGACAACATCGTCAAAGCATTAATCAATTATAGAGTAAAGTGTGTGTGTTTCACAGAGATTGTGTAAGTGTGTGTTGACATTGATGTATGTGTTTGTTTGTGTGTTGATGTTGTTACTTGTGTGTGTGTGTTGCAGCACACATCGCACATAGCATCGTATACATATATAAGTATTAGTATTAAGTAGTTATATTAGCAAAATATAATCACTCAATAATTTAAACATTTACAAACCATATATAAAAATTAATGATAGCAATAACAAAAATACATTGAATGAAATATATTAATATTATAATATTACTTATAGGTCATCAATTAGGTAATTGCAGGAGGTGATACATTTTGCAACAATCTCTCTCTCTCTCTCTCTCTCTCTCTCTCTCTCTCTGTCTTTCTCTCACAACAATGCAAAAGCATTAAAATGTAAAGAGAATATAAAATATAATCCATGAAATCAAGTAAATATCTGAAGACAAAAAACTCTGTGTGTGAGTGTGTGAGTGTGTGTGTGTGTGTGTGTGTGTGTGTGTGTGTGTGTGTCAGAGATTGAGGAAGTGTGTGTGGGAAGTTGTTAGAGTCGTGTGTGTGTTAAAGGTACTGTGCGTGTAGCGTAGCATAGAATCATATACACATATAATGATGTTATAATAGCAAAATATAACCATTCAATTATTTACAGATATCTCTCTCTCACTCTCTGTGTGTGTCTCTCTCTCTCTCTCTCTCTCTCTCTCTCTCTCTCTCATTCAGTCTCAGTCTGATCACTACATTCACAGTAAACAAAGAGCTTTTAGATACTGACAGTCACTTTGTGTTTCTGTTTTAAGTTGTTTGTGTTGTTTCATTAGTGAATGGTTGAATGTTCTGAGTTGCTCTACACAGCGGCTGTTGAGGAATCACTATTTTCAAATGTTCCTTATATTCCTACCGACTCGGAAACAAATCTTTTTGAGAGAGACAAATAGGTTGAACATATTTCCCAATCTACATAAAACAGATGTTTAAACTCTTGACAATCACATGTAATTCTCTTTTAGCTAAATGACTTTGAACAGAACAGACAGCTGCAGCCAAAATGCAGTTTGTGATGCCAACATGCTGATGTTATGTATAATACTAATAACATTGTCCTTCTGATTAGTTGACAATAACTTTCTTCACTGACATTATGTTTCTGTTGCACAGCTCGTACAGATTGGTCTGTTCTGAACTACATAATGTTGGTTATGCGTGTGGCTGAACTCCTCCTAATTACTGTGATTACTGTTCTTCTCATCAGAGCTCGAGGTGAGAACATTCAGACCAACATTTGTTTACACTGATTAACACAAACTGTAAGTTTAGAGCTGAAATGTTACTCTGTGCTTTATTTTCCAGAGAACCAGAGACCACCTGATGACAGCACTGTGAGTTGAGGATAAAAACTGAAGTGAACCCATGTGTAACAATAAAAATGTATATGAATGATCAGAGACTGTAAGTCAGTGTAAATGATGATAAGCTGCTGCTGGGAACTGTTCATGTTACTGTAATGCAGGACTGTGAATGTCTCACTGTTTGTGTTTGTGCAGGTTTTAAACTCAGAAGGAAGCCGAGCAGTGAGGCGTTCAGGTCCAGCAGCCAGTCAGGTAAAGATCAGATCAGACAGTAACTGATGGTGTGTTCAGGTGTTGTCAGATTATTTCATATTTCCTTGTGTTACATGTGGGTCAGTAATGTGAAAGCTGTCAGTTAAAGGGTTTGTTTGTGTTGTGTTTCACAGGAGAATAATGATGAAGATGAAGACGATGGTGTGGTGAAATATGAAACCTTTGGAGAAACTTCTGCCTCCGTCAGACTCCACTGATCAACAACGTCCATATCAACGTCAACTCATGAGAGAAAAGTCTCATCGCTGTTAAATAACATCACATTTACATGAGTAGTTAAAGCTTTCAGATAACAAAAATCTTATAAGATCTTTTCTGAGTTTTGGACGACTGATTGTTTTTCTTTTTATTAACCAATGTGAGTAATGTGTGTTTTGTGTGCTGAGCTATTACTATTTTAGTCTGACGTAGGACAACAATATCCAGGTCTTGATTTCATCTCATATCAGGAAGCCTATTGTGAGTTTTATAAAATGTTTTTTCCTTCATCAGTTGTTAAAATCTTTATTTTCTGCATCCAGTTCAGAACACAGCAGCTTGAGTTCAGTTCAATGTCTCTGTGTACACAAGAACTCATTTAATTCACCTCCATTCAGCATTATTATCATATTTGTTGGGCTGTGTATGAGTTTTGCTTGAAGCATATTCAACCTAATGGAGTCATTAAATGTTTTCTCTGTATTATATCTGATAACAATATAACCTGTAAATAAATAAATGTTTAATTCTACCATTAAATTCTGTTTTTTGTGATTTCATGCAGTAACAGTGTCATAATGGGAAGTGAATCTTCTTTATAATGACTGCTGGCCTCTACTAGTGGTAAAACATCCCATTGTTGGGTTGAACAGCTCTTTTCTCACTAGACATTAAACAATGTCTTAATACAGATAGATAGATAGATAGATAGATAGATAGATAGATATAATTTTTGGATGCACATGGCCAACTACTCTGACCTAAAATAAAGGGAAACACATTTCACATGTCTTTTTGTTTCACACGGTCCAACTAATCGTGTCTGCACTGAGCTTATTGCACGATAAACCTCCAAACCACAGGTGAAGGGATGTCAAAACAAACTCAGCCACACTGTCTAGTTGAACAATGTGTCTTTATGTCAAAACATGTCCTTTGAAAACAACATGAACATGTTTCTGAACCGAGCAGTGCACAACAAGCAGGCCCAACAGCCAGTACTGAACACCTGCCCATAATATCTGGACTGATTGGATTTGGAATTAAATTGTGTCAGTGACCCTAAACCTTCCAGCAAACCTTCCATGTGTGTTTCTGATGTTTATCTGGTCATCATTAGAGGGTTGAACCACCAGAGCCCTGCTGCTGTTGTTAACCACATTCTCATGAAAACACTTCTCCTTCAGTGCTCAGAAAAAACAACTAAAAAGACAGAATGAGGAACCAACAGGTGTCAGACCACTTAAACATCATCTTATCTGTGTCCTTGCAGCTGCTACAGTATCACCATATTGCACCATGGACATCAAGAGTCAAACTCTGGTGGACGAGGAGTTTGACTCTTCACCTGTCTGTTCATGTGTGCTGTTAAACATCATCATGACTCCTGTCTGTTTGCTAATAAACACTATCTAAATAAAACAAGATGCATCATTGCAAACATTTATCTTAACTAACAATCTTCACACATTAAACTTCCTCTTCTTCATCTTTTTCTTCTTCTTCTTCTTCTTCTTCTTCTTCTTCTTCTTCTTCTTCTTCTTCTTCTTCTTCTCAGGGGGTGAAACACGTCATTGTCACAAATACACCGTGGGACTGGACACAGTGTGAACTTGAGACTCAGTATGAGTCTTAATATAGTTTGTTTGTTACAGCGTTAGATTGGCTCAATGAATGAAAAAAAATATTCCTTTATTCATTTCATCTGAGAGAAAACTACATTTTAAACATCTAAAATTAGAAATTGTAAATTTAAAGGTTTTGTCAGTTTGAACATATATAAGAAATTCAGAGACGAAAATCTAAAACAGACCAAAAGTCACTATGAGGAAGTGACATCATACTAACCACAGGAAGTAGATGCAGCGTCTCTCTACTGAAGCACTACTTTATAAACTCACACAGTTATGAGCATGAGAACAAGAGATAGAAGAAGGAGAGAGAGACAGAGAATCACGATGGTTGAGTTCAAATGGATTCAAATGTCTTTATTTCTGATAGCGCTGCTTCACTTTACAGGTAAGAATACATATATCACATATATTAAAACTATCTTTATCAATATTGTTAAATATACTTCATTATCTACATTTTATTTATATAAGACAAGTAATAAACAAGTCACACTTAATGTTAACTTTACATATATTTTTCATAATTATGTCTTTTCTTTCTAACAGCAGCAGCTGAAAAACTCCTCTCTGTCAGAGTTGGAGGTGACGTCACTTTACCTTGTGATAATGTGATTGATGGTCAGCAAAGATGTGAATATACTACATGGCTGTTCAGTGCTTCAGGAAACACAGCAGCAGTATCGCTGTTTGAACTTGGACAGATCAAAAACACCAACTCTAAATCAGACAGACTGAGTGTTACAGAGAACTGTTCTCTGGTTATAAAGAAGGTCACAGTCGAGGATGTTGGTCGTTACACCTGCAGACAGTTTATATCAGGACAACAACAAGGTCCAGACTCTGAGGTTGATCTGTCTGTTATTACCAGTGAGTATTTACATCATAATGTTTTTCGTTTGTTTGTTTTTAATCTTTCTCTCTACCTCTCCCCCTCCCTTTCTCTCTCTCTCTCTCTCTCTCTCTCTCTCTCTCCCTCTGTGTGTGTGTGTGTGTGAGTGTGAGTGGAAGAGCTGGATGAAGTTGAGTGTTTTTCTCTATTTCTATTTCTTTCTTTCGGTATATTTTCGTTGTGTTGTGTTTGTGAATATAGTTGTGTTAGTTTGTTGTTGTTTTGGTTGGTTTTTGGTTGTTTGTTGGTTAGTTTAGTGTTTGTTTGTTGTTTGTCAGCCTCGCTCTGAGGCGCCGGTATGGCGTCCAGCAGCGGATTCTCCAGGCTGACACGGAAGCACGGCATTAAAACCGGAGCCGGCTCTCCGTGCAGGGTGGAGGAGGTAGCACTGGCCGTGGGGGAGATCATCGGGTACGGCTCTGTGAAGTCCGCTGCCCGTATGAACAGTGCGGTGGTCCTGTTCCTAGAGAAGGTAGAACAGGTGAACAGGTTGGTAGAGACGGGCATTACGGTGAATGGGATGTTTGAGCCGGTGACACCGCTGATACAGCCGGCTACAAGGGTCACTTTATCAAACGTACCCGTTCATAAGTGATGAATTCTTGATTAAAGAACTGTCCAGACATGGAAAGGTGGTGTCACCAATAAGGAAGGTGTTATCGGGCTGTAAGTCTCCCCTGCTGACACACGCAGACAGCTCTTCATGTTACTGAGCAACAAGGATGAAGAGTTTGATTATCGCTTCAGAGTCCGTGTGGATGATTTTGAGCTGCGCGCTCCGGTGGCTGCGGGGGCTGCCGCCGCTACCGTCGGCCGACCCGTTCCGGCGGTGGCGTGCGGCCGCGGTGGCCAGTGCGGGGGCCGGTGCCCCGGCACGAAGAACAGATGCATAAGCTGCAGAGAAACAGGTTGAGGAGATGCAGAGCCAGGCTGGAGGGTGGAGGTGGGAGGTGAAACAGGTGAGGTGACAGGTAAGGTGGGGGTGACAGGTGGTATTTCAGGTAAAGTGGCAGGTGTATTGGTCAAGAATGTGGGTGAGACAGGTGTGGAGAGAGAGGCAGGTGAGGTTCCTGGTGGAGTGGGTGAGGAAAATAAAATAGCAGGTGAACTAGAAGAGGTAGGTGAACCAGGTGAAGGGAAAGAGGCAGGTGAGGCTGTAGGTGAGTTGTGTGAGACAGGTAAACTAGCAGGTGAGCTGAGTGAGGGGAGCCCAGTAGCTGAGGCTGAAGAGATGGAGGCCTGTGAGTCTGGGTGGGGGTCTGCTCCTCTTAAACAGCGCAGTAAGAGGAGAAGCATGTTAACCGTGGAGGTCGGTGGTAAAGCCGGACGTCTGGCCGGTAAACCGAGTGCTGCAGAGAACAGAGCAGCTCTATCTGACAGCAGTGACAGTGAAGGGTCCTCACCACTGTAGAGGGCACTTTAGACACGTTTTATATGTCATACAAATGGCACATTATAGAGCCTTAAAACAGACTAACTAGACAGACTACAGGTTAGTTTGCTGTTAGGATCAGCATCCACGAGAACTTTGTGGATTTCAACGTTGGACTGTGAACAACACACAGCGATGTGGATGTATGAAGGAAATAAATCCCCAGGGGGTCTGGGGGTCTTCCCCAAGAACATTTTCAATTAAGTAGATAACATTTCCTGTATTCTAGTGCATTTTAACACCATATTAGCACCAGATAATCCAAACTGGTTCTGTGAGATATAGTTCTGGCTCAATATAGATCAACAAAGGGTCCAACATAAAAGTCATTGCAACAGTAATGTGTCATAGAGAATCAGACAGTGTGCACTCCTGAATGCTGGGTTTTCAACAGCAACAAAAGAAACTGAATTAAAATAAAACAATATCAAAGCTTAAGCCACAGCTGTTGAAAAGGTGTGAGACACATTTACTGCTCCGTGGAATAAACTGGGGCTCATTCATGTCTCTAAAATTAGCTAGCCTAAATGTATCTAGCCTTCACAAAATTCCGGAAATCTGCTTTGACTGCATTATCTATTTTTATTGCAAAGTGTATCCTAATATACACTAAAGCTACATTCACAGTTTATAATGCTCACCCAGCTCTGTTCTACTTAGCTGATCATCACACTGGTCTCTCTCTCTCTCTCTCAACTAGCTGCTAGCATTAGCCACTAGCCTACTCAATAGCATTAGCCCACTAACAAGACTTTCTGTCCTTAACTTGCAAGCTGAAGTTTAAAAGGCATTTTCAAGAGAGCATTTTTAAAAATTATCCCAGATGCCACTGGGTGTGTGTCTGACAGCAGTGACCTGTCTCACACTCAGCAGGCTGCTGCTCAGGTGTATACTGCTAATGTACTGACGTCTTGATGGATGAGGAATTTAATGTTACAACAGTACTTCCCTGATATGCAGGGTTTCTATAATTCAGCCAGGTACATTGTAAACCACAGAGCAGAGTCAGAGCTGACTGACCAAGAAGTATTCAGACTGAAAAAACTGATGATTAAAGTCAGGAAACAACTCGTTTTTTAATGGTGGTGAATGTACAGATTTTAATTTTATTTATTTCAGTGTTTGTTTTTAGTCTTGTTCTTAACATCTCCATCATTATGGATGTTTTTAAAGTAGGCAGTCTGAATGTTAATGGTGCCAGAGAAATAAGAAAGAGAGCAGTAGTGTTTGAAATGAGTAAAATGAAACATATTGATGTTCTGTTTCTACAAGAAACTCACAGTGATGTTGGAAACGGGGCAGACTGGAGCAGAGAATGGGAAGGAGAACCGATTTTAAGCCATAACACCACCCTCAGTGGAGGAGTGGGCTTCCTGTTCTCCAGAGGTTTTACTCCAACCTCTCTGGAGGTCAGGCATGTTGTGGAGGGGAGGTGTCTTTCAGTCAGAGCTCGTTTTGAACATTTTAATGTGGTTTTTATCAACATTTATGCTCCAAACAACGGTGCAGAGAGGAAACACTTCTTTGAAAAGATGAGTGATATTTTAAACAGCTGTGGCCCGGAGGATTATTTATTCGTGGTTGGGGATTTTAATTGTACTGAAAATGAGATTTTAGATCGCAACCATGCAGAGCCTCATCCAGTATCCCAGCATGCCTTGAGGCAGCTGGTCTCCTCCCATGGCCTGGTGGACGTGTGGAGAAGGATGCACACAGGCTGCAGACAGTACACATGGTCCCACGTTAGAGAAAACAGAATCTCTTTGGCCAGACTTGATCGTTTTTATGTTTTTAAGCACAAAGTCGGTGTTATAAAGATGTGTAAGATTTTACCAGTTGGTTTTACTGATCATTCTTTGGTTTTATGTAACATTTTTATCAGAAACATTTTACCCAAAAGCGCCTATTGGCATTTTAACTCTGTTTTAACTGTTGATAAATCTTTCAGGAAGGCTTTAAGTTATTTTTGGAATGATTTTAGACAGAAAAAACTGAGTTTGTCAGTCTGAGGCAGTGGTGGGACCATGGGAAGGTTCAAATTAAACTTTTTTGTCAGCAGCACACGCTCAATGTCACACGCGACATCACCAGATCTATCAGAGATCTGGAGACTGATATTGTGGATCTCGAGTGTACAAGTGAGTCCACAGGAAATCGAGGATATATTGAAATCCTCAAGACTAAAAAGATGGCATTAGCCAACCTGCTGGACACTAAAGTACAAGGTGCGCTGGTCCGGTCCCGTATTCAAAATATCACAGAGATGGATGCTCCATCAAGTTTCGCCTATGAGGAATGTGACCTGGTGCAAAACTGTGTTTTTGTTTTTTTTTAAAGTTACGTTAATAATTACCTCAAATATTCTTGTATTTTTTATTTTATGGATTTTAAGTTTTAATATTACATCACAGCAGAAGTTTTGTACTGAACAGTTTGTTGAGTTGTGTTCATCTGTTCAGGTGAGGACACAATTACAACAACAACAACAACTGATAATGCTTCAACGGAACTAAAAGGTAATAACTCAACATTTTAATGTTTCTCTCTCACGCGTGCTCTCTCGCTCTCCCTCTCTCTTTCTTTCTCTCTCTCTCTAAAACTACTACTAAAAATGTCATTAAAACAGTAGTAAAGTAACCGGCTACGGTTAAAACAAGTTGTCTGTTGTCAATATAACAGTATTAACAAATTATTAAATATAATATATAATATATATAATATTAAAGGGGACATATTATGCAAAACCAACTTTTTAATCATTTGATTATGTACATTTGGGACTCTGGAGGGCCTATCAGCAGGCAAAGTGTGAAAAAAATGACTCAGTCATGTTTTTGTGGGCTGCCTCAGTCAGAATATAGGAGAGAAATCACAAAGCTTCAGAAGTGTGTAGTTTGTGACGTCACATGCTCTCCCTGTTGCCACCCACCTCTCTTTACTTCCTGTTGACTATCGGAGCTCCGCCATTGCTACTATAAAAGGCAAGCTAGCTGAGAACAAGCAAGTCCAGCCTGCAGCCTGCAGAAACATTTTACCCAAAAGCGCCTATTGGCATTTTAACTCTGTTTTAACTGTTGATAAATCTTTCAGGAAGGCTTTAAGTTATTTTTGGAATGATTTTAGACAGAAAAAACTGAGTTTGTCAGTCTGAGGCAGTGGTGGGACCATGGGAAGGTTCAAATTAAACTTTTTTGTCAGCAGCACACGCTCAATGTCACACGCGACATCACCAGATCTATCAGAGATCTGGAGACTGATATTGTGGATCTCGAGTGTACAAGTGAGTCCACAGGAAATCGAGGATATATTGAAATCCTCAAGACTAAAAAGATGGCAATAGCCAACCTGCTGGACACTACAGTACAGGGTGCGCTGGTCCGGTCCCGGATTCAAAATATCACAGAGATGGATGCTCCATCAAGTTTCGCCTATGAGGAATGTGACCTGGTGCAAAACTGTGTTTTTGTTTTTTTTTTTAAAGTTACGTTAATAATTACCTCAAATATTCTTGTATTTTTTATTTTATGGATTTTAAGTTTTAATATTACATCACAGCAGAAGTTTTGTACTGAACAGTTTGTTGAGTTGTGTTCATCTGTTCAGGTGAGGACACAACAACAACAACAACAAAACCAACAACAACAACAACAACTGAAAATGCGTCAATGGAACTAAAAGGTAATAACTCAACATTTTAATGTTTCTCTCTCACTCGTGCTCTCTCGCTCTCCCTCTCTCTTTCTTTCTCTCTCTCTCTAAAACTACTACTAAAAATGTCATTAAAACAGTAGTAAAGTAACCGGCTACGGTTAAAACAAGTTGTCTCTTGTCAATATAACAGTATTAACAAATTATTAAATATAATATATAATATATATAATATTAAAGGGGACATATTATGCAAAACCAACTTTTTAATCATTTGATTATGTACATTTGGGACTCTGGAGGGCCTATCAGCAGGCAAAGTGTGAAAAAAAATGACTCAGTCATGTTTTTGTGGGCTGCCTCAGTCAGAATATAGGAGAGAAATCACAAAGCTTCAGAAGTGTGTAGTTTGTGACGTCACATGCTCTCCCTGTTGCCACCCACCTCTCTTTACTTCCTGTTGACTATCGGAGCTCCGCCATTGCTACTATAAAAGGCAAGCTAGTGGAGAACAAGCAAGTCCAGCCTGCAGCCTGCAGAAACATTTTACCCAAAAGCGCCTATTGGCATTTTAACTCTGTTTTAACTGTTGATAAATCTTTCAGGGAGGCTTTAAGTTATTTTTGGAATGATTTTAGACAGAAAAAACTGAGTTTGTCAGTCTGAGGCAGTGGTGGGACCATGGGAAGGTTCAAATTAAACTTTTTGTCAGCAGCACACGCTCAATGTCACACGCGACATCACCAGATCTATCAGAGATCTGGAGACTGATATTGTGGATCTCGAGTGTACAAGTGAGTCCACAGGAAATCGAGGATATATTGAAATCCTCAAGACTAAAAAGATGGCATTAGCCAACCTGCTGGACACTAAAGTACAAGGTGCGCTGGTCCGGTCCCGGATTCAAAATATCACAGAGATGGATGCTCCATCAAGTTTCGCCTATGAGGAATGTGACCTGGTGCAAAACTGTGTTTTTTTTTTTTTTTTAAAGTTACGTTAATAATTACCTCAAATATTCTTGTATTTTTTATTTTATGGATTTTAAGTTTTAATATTACATCACAGCAGAAGTTTTGTACTGAACAGTTTGTTGAGTTGTGATCATCTGTTCAGGTGAGGACACAACAACAACAACAACAAAACCAACAACAACAACAACAACAACAACAACAACTGAAAATGCGTCAATGGAACTAAAAGGTAATAACTCAACATTTTAATGTTTCTCTCTCACTCGTGCTCTCTCGCTCTCCCTCTCTCTTTCTTTCTCTCTCTCTCTAAAACTACTACTAAAAATGTCATTAAAACATTAGTAAAGTAACTGGCTACGGTTAAAACAAGTTGTCTGTTGTCAATATAACAGTATTAACAAATTATTAAATATAATATATAATATATATAATATTAAAGGGGACATATTATGCAAAACCAACTTTTTAATCATTTGATTATGTACATTTGGGACTCTGGAGGGCCTATCAGCAGGCAAAGTGTGAAAAAAAATGACTCAGTCATGTTTTTGTGGGCTGCCTCAGTCAGAATATAGGAGAGAAATCACAAAGCTTCAGAAATGTGTAGTTTGTGACGTCACATGCTCTCCCTGTTGCCACCCACCTCTCTTTACTTCCTGTTGACTATCGGAGCTCCGCCATTGCTACTATAAAAGGCAAGCTAGCTGAGAACAAGCAAGTCCAGCCAGCAGCCTGCAGCCCAATGTCTGGGCAAAGGCCTCAGCAGACAAACTGTTCAGTCATTGGCTGCTCAGCCCAACACTAATTTACATATGTACATTTATGTAAATTTATGTAAATTATTTTTACGGCAATGTCCGACTGGAGTCAGAAAAACGGGAATGTGTGTGTGAACAACCTCGGTCAGTACAACAGTGGACTGACTGACAGACTGTTCCTGAAAGAGGGATTGTACCAACTGTCTGTGGAGAGACGGCAGAGGAAGTCACTGTAAGTATTTTTAAGAGTTTATACTTTGTTTTTCATTGTTCGTGTAACGCTAGCACATGCTAACCGCTGTTGTTAAATATTTGTTAAATGTTTGTTAAATGTTAAAAGATGAAGATGAAACTTATAAGGTGAAGTTAATGTATTAACCAGCTGGTGCAGATGTCTCCATATTCTCCCCTGCTGATATTTTTATAGAGATTCACACAAAGTTTATTATAAGTTTATACAGAGAATCACCGAGCTTCGTGCCGGAGGGGGGGGGGCTCTGTAACTCTGTTACTGTTGTGGGTTTTGTGTCGGGGGTAATTGGCTTTATGTTGGTCTGTATTTAGTTAAAGTGCTCAGTCAGTAATATGTTTGTGTCGCTGTTAGAAAGAACAGAAAACCTCCGAGTGAACAAACTGTAGCTGCTCATCAGCTGTTAGCTCGCTGAGCTAGCGCTAGCTTTGTTATTCCGGAGCCATTGTCCGCTCAGGTGTGTGTGTGTGTGTGTGTGTGTGTGTGTGTGTAGTGTTACTGTGTGTGTGTGTGTGTGTGTGTGTGTGTGTGTTAGTGTTACTGTGTGTGTGTGTGTGTGTGTGTGTGTAAATTTACCGGAGGTAAAGATAGAGCTACCGTGAGAGAGAAATAGTCAGACTGTGATCAAGCCTCCTTAGAAGCTAACAGAATACAGAGAGTGAGTTATGGTGATTATTGTGTAACTTTATACTGACGTGCTAACGTTATCTCAGCTAGCGCTAGCTTCGTTGTTTCTCTGCTTCGTTCAGGTGTGTGTGTGTGTGTGTGTGGGTGTTACTGTGTATGTGTGTGTGTGTTACTGTGTGTGTGTGTGTGTGTGTGTTACTGTGTGTGTGTGTGTGTGTGTGTTACTGTGTGTGTGTGTGTGTGTGTGTTACTGTGTATGTGTGTGTGTGTTACTGTGTGTGTGTGTGTGTTACTGTGTGTGTGTGTGTTACTCTGTGTGTGTGTGTGTGTGTGTGTTACACTGTGTGTGTGTGTGTGTGTGTGTGTGTGTGTTACTGTGTATGTGTGTGTGTGTGTGTGTGTGTGTATGTGTGTGTGTGTGTGTATGTGTGTGTGTGTGTGTGTGTGTGTGTGTGTGTGTGTGTGTGTGTGTGTGTGTGTGTTACTCTGTGTGTGTGTGTGTGTTACACTGTGTGTGTGTGTGTGTGTGTGTGTGTGTTACTGTGTGTGTGTGTGTGTGTGTGTGTGTGTGTGTGTGTGTGTGTGTGTGTGTTACTCTGTGTGTGTGTGTGTGTGTGTGTGTGTGTGTGTGTTACTCTGTGTGTGTGTGTGTGTTACTCTGTGTGTGTGTGTGTGTGTGTGTGTTACTCTGTGTGTGTGTGTGTGTGTGTGTGTGTGTGTGTGTGTACTCTGTGTGTGTGTGTGTGTTACTCTGTGTGTGTGTGTGTGTGTGTGTGTGTTACGTGTGTAAATGAACTTGATCAAGGTGCACCAGAGTTAACAATAGAGCTACAGTGAGAGAAATAGTCAAACTGCAGGGATTCATTAGTTTAGTATTACTGTGTAACTTTGATTAGCACCCAGCAGCTGGGGTTGCTCACTAGGTTGTTTTGTGGAGTCAAACCGACGAATAAAAGTTTTCTGATCTGTTTATTTAGCGTTACTGAAGTACTGCTATTACTGAGGATATAAGTGTAGGTCCAGTGTAACATCCTATACTCATATAATCTCCTGTTGTATTATAAACACTGAGGCTCACTGCTGAATGTCTGTTAGTGCACCGGGAACTTGTTACAACATCAGCTACAGTCAGTAAATGTCCTGTGTGTGTGTGCTGCCATTAGATAGACATTGTGTTGGTAACCTCAGACTGTTTCAACTACACATCACTACAGTTAGCTGCAACAAGGAACCTACCAGAGACACTGCTTATTATTTTATTTTATAACTTAGGACTACTGTGAGCCACAATGAGCTGTTGTACTTGTTTTATATTATACTGTATTATATTACACTGTGTATTAGATTATACTGTATTAGATTATACTGTATATTATATGCTGTCTTACAAGTAACACTGAATCTTCCATGTTTTACAGGTGACCTGATAAAGCTCAGGTGTTCCTGGACCCATCAGAGGACAGAGACAGCTGCAGCATCAGGACAGTCTGGGTATCCAAAGGAAGACTGATGAAGATGAACACTGACTGCAGAGCTCCATTACCAGCTCACACTTCAGTATACTAGAAACCATAAACCTTGATGGAGGACAGGATCTGCACAGTTTACATAAAAGTTATAGCTTTGTTACTTACAACATGTGTAACTGGAATATGAATGAAATATAAATAAAGTGTTTTACTTTTAAGAAGAGTTTTGGTCATTTTTAACTTCAGTAATAAGTGTGGTTTTATATAAATAACATGTTATTTCAGGTTTTATGAAGATTTCCTGGATGTACAAGACTTGAAAACCTGATTCGTGTAACATCTATCAGTATGAAAATGTGGAATTTAAACCTGTATTAATGACTGTAAGCAACACAATACATTACTGTCTCACATTCAAACTTTATTATGTTGGAAGATAAATGACATCATAATACAGTATATAATATAAATGATGGAATATTCAGTATACAGTATTTTTAATGGGGTTCAAACATAATTGCAGCTTTTACAAATATCTGAAGGTTAACTTTGGTAATAATGCTTTTAAGTTAAAATATCAGACTATGAAATATGGATACAGTACAAGTTACTTTATTAGATGAGTGATTCCTTCAGTTATGTTGACATGTTGTACAGGATAAAGTATTCCAGGTTTCTGTTTCCATGGTCTCAGTAAACTAATGTGTATAAAGAATATAACAGATGGGAGGTTACAGTAATCATTATACTATTACTCTGATTACTTTGGTACATTTACTGGCTGTTTCTTCACTAGAAACAACTGCTTGACTAATGTTGTTAATATTATGTAATATATAATATGTTTAACTTCACTGGGCTGTGTAGACTGTAGGTCACTGCTCACTGCTGTACCTGGAAAGACATAAAACACAGTGTTGGTTTTCATAGTTAAGGTATAAACACTAACATTATGTGATAGATAGAGGTTAAATATATATTTTTAGACAGGCGCTAAAACAGAGCGATTCAGACAGAGGCTGAAAAGAGGTGCTCAGCTGTAGGCAGTATGAGAGAAATAATGTGTTTTTGAACATTAAAACATCTAAACCTATTGTAGGAGAGCCACAAAATACAATTATGAACCTGAAAAAGGGGCATAATATGACTCCTTTAAAATGTATTAAAATTAAAATTAAATAGATAAAACTGTAAACGTGTGTGTGTGTGTGTGTGTGTGTGTATTAAAACAACAACAACTAAAACAATCAATTATTTTATACATTTATCTGAGTTTCCACTGGTTGTCCTCAGTTCGTGGCATGAGGAGACATATTTTGCTGCAATAATTTGACTTTTGGGCATTTCTCCCAGTAAATAGGGGAGTTTCTGTGTGTCTGATAATAATTTGAATTCGGGGTATATTTTGTAATGTTTGCGAATTGTTTTTCTCTTAAAGTTTTGAATTTAGGGCATGAGGTTAGAAAATGCAGCTCTGTCTCTACCTGTCCTCTGTCACACTGGGAGCAGAGTCTCTCCTGTTCTGGTAGCCAATTCTGTCTGTGGCGACCCTTTTCTATGGCCAGGCTGTGTTCACTCAGTCTGTACATTGTCAACATTTTTCTTAATTTAGGACATTTTATTGTGCTCAGGTAATTTGCCAGTTTGAATTCTCTTTTTAGGGTCAGATAACATTGTAATTTACTTTGTGTTTTGGTCGTTTCTTTCCAGCAATCAATATATTTTTCTTTTTGCTTGTTGATAATTTGGTTTGGTCTGATTGAGTTGGTGTTGCTGTCCTGAGGCTGTTGGGGACATGTTACTGCAGAGAGCCTCAGGACCAGCTGGCTGAGGGGACTCTTCTCTGGTTTCAGCTCCTGGTATGTTAGGGCTTTGTGATGGTATGTCTGGGGGTTAACTGATTTTAAGTGATTGTAAAATTTAATTGATCTTTTCTGTATTTTAAGTAGGAGGGGGTAATAGCCGAGCTCTGCTCTGCACAGATAATTTGGTGTTTTTCTCTGCACCTGCAGGATGCTCTTACAGAACTCGGTGTGGAAAGATTCTATGATTGTTTGGTCCCATTTGTCAAAATCATTATTTAGTTTTGGTCCCCAAATTTGGCTGCCATATATAATTATTGGTTCCAGTACAAATTGGAAAATTTTAAGCCAGATTTCGATTGGAATATAGATTTTATATATTTATTGCATAGAAAGCTCTCCTTGCTTTGTCCCTCAGATCTTTCACAGCCATGTTGAGGTTTCCTGTGTATGTAATGTTGAGGCCAAGGTAAGTGTAGTTTTTTGTATGTTGTAATTTAGTGGTGTCTAAATAGAAATGTGTGTAACCTGATTTCTGTATTGTTTTTGAAAGATCATTATCTTAGTCTTTGCTGTGTTTACTGTCAGGGCCCAGGTCTGACAAAATCTCTGCAGGAGATTAAGGTGCTGCTGCAAACCGTCTTTAGTAGGTGTAAGCAACACTAAGTCATCTGCATAGCAGACCTCTGATCTCTGTGTCGTTCAGGGTGAGGCCAGGTGCCGTGGAACGCTCTGGTTTGTTCGCTAATTCATTGATATATAGATTGAAGAGAATTGGACTGAGATTGCATCCCTGCCTCACTCCCCGGCCCTGAGAGAAGAACGCTGTTTGTTTGTTTCCAATCTTTGCGGCACAATCACTTTTTGTATACATGTTCTTAATCAGATCATATGTTTTTCCTCCAATGCCACTTTCAAGTAGCCTATAGAAAAGGCCCTTGTTGTAATGGCCGTGAGATTGGACCCAAGACTAGCACAGACTGAGACCAGCGTTGGCAAAGTTCGACAGTTTATTGACCAAGCAGGGTCGTAAAATCCACAGCAAGTACACAGGAACAATCCACAAAGCAAAACATTCTGACTTTCTAGTTGAGATCTCCAGGGAGGGAATCCAAGCAAACTGGAGACAGACGAGGGATGAGCAGGCAGAGGGGTCAGGGACAGAAGGCAGTTCAGGTTACCTGGGCAGGGACGACGAGGACGGGTCAAGGACAAGCAGGGTCGAAATCAAGGAAACAATCCGGAAAATACTGCGAGAGAGCTTTGCATGCTGCTAAAGACAATCTGGCAGAGACTGAGTGAACAGAGTGGGTTTAAACCAGGTGAGGGAACACAGGTGAAGGTGGTTGCACTGATGAGGTGAGAGTGGCAGGCAGGTGAACAGGAAAAGTACTGGCAGAACTGGCAGTAGGACGGAAAGCCAGGAACGGATCATGACACTTGTGCCTTTTTGAAGTCAACGAAACATGCATATACCTTTCTTTTCTTAATGTTTAATTCTTGATCAATTAAAATCTGGAGGGTAAATATATGGTCCGTTGTGCGGCAATTTGGCAAGAAGCCAATTTGGCATTCATGCAGAATATTGTGGCATCAAGAAAGTTGACAAGTCGTTTATTAATGATGTTGCAGAATATTTTTCCCAGGTTACTGGAGACACATATTCCTCTGTAGTTATTTGGATCATATTTATTTCTTGATTTATGAATTGGGGTTATTAAACCTTTGTTCCAGATGTCTGGAAAAGCTCCAGTTGACAGAATAGTGTCTCTCTCTCCTTCCCTCTCTCTCTCACTCTCTCGCTCACTCTCTCGCTCTCTCTCCCCCTCTCCGTCTCTCTCTCTCACCTCTCTGTCTTTACAGTTTTTTCCAATTGCTAAAACACAAATTTACAAACTAGGCTGGTTTTATCAAAATACTTAACACAATTCACAGAACCACACACCCAAACTGCAAAATACCTCATATATCCTGCAAAATGAAGCACTGCAACCAAAACTACATATAGCATTATCAAATCTAACTTTTGCACCAAATGGCACACACATTGATATTACCAGATTTTTGTCTAACCAACTACACACTGTTGGGCATAATGAAAAGCACTCTCATCTTTAGTAAACTTTCCCATAATACTAAAATAGTTCAAATTGTAGAAAATTCTTCAGATTGTTCACACAGAAATATTTGCAGATACACACACACACACACACACACACACACACACACGCTGTTGAAACATTTATTTTTTTAGTTTTCACCAAACAAGTCATTGCAACTTATGCACAGCAGATATATTTACATTTGCGTGAACAAAAATATGCTCAAGAAAATTTCAGGAAAACCTGTGGTCTTTTTATAGTGCTTACTTCCTGATTGAAGTGGTAACAATTAACCATTGAGGTGTTTGGCCAGGTGGCACATGTATAGGCCAATTAGCTCATGTAGTGTCATTTTGAATGGCAGTGTTTTGAAATGGCAAACATGTGACTTTCCAATCCAATCCACCTTTATTTGTTAAGCACTTTTAAAACAACCAAAGTTGACCAAAGTGCTGTACAGGAGAAAAAATAAGACATCATAAATGTAAACAGTGACGGTGTCAGATTGTTGTGTCTTATGCAGAGAACCGTGTTCAGTGCATTTTAAAAGTGCCATTTTGAATTGCAAAATGTGTGTAAAGCAGAAAATGTGTTTAGAGTTTTTGAGACTTGAGAAGAGGTTTTGCTCTCCGTGTGTCAGTTTAAATAATTGTGCTATGCATCTCATTTTAGTGTGTTAGCAATTGGAAAAAAAAATGTATTGGCAAGAGTGTAACAAAGACAACATCGTCAAAGCATTAATCAATTATAGAGTAAAGTGTGTGTGTTTCACAGAGATTGTGTAAGTGTGTGTTGACATTGATGTATGTGTTTGTTTGTGTGTTGATGTTGTTACTTGTGTGTGTGTGTTGCAGCACACATCGCACATAGCATCGTATACATATATAAGTATTAGTATTAAGTAGTTATATTAGCAAAATATAATCACTCAATTATTTAAAAATGTACAAACCATATATAAAAATTAATGATAGCAATAACAAAAATACATTGAATGAAATATATTAATATTGTAATATTACTTATAGGTCATCAATTAGGTAATTGCAGGAGGTGATACATTTTGCAACCATCTCTCTCTCTCTCTCTCTCTCTCTCTCTCTCTCTCTCTCTCTCTGTCGTTCTCTCACAACAATGCAAAAGCATTAAAATGTAAAGAGAATATAAAATATAATCCATGAAATCAAGTAAATATCTGAAGACAAAAAACTCTGTGTGTGTGTGTGTGTGTGTGTGTGTGTGTGTGTGTGTGTGTGTGTGTGTGTGTGTGTGTCAGAGATTGAGGAAGTGTGTGTGGGAAGTTGTTAGAGTCGTGTGTGTGTTAAGGGTTCTGTGCGTGTAGCATAGCATAGAATCATATACACATATAATCATGTTATAATAGCAAAATATAATCATTCAATTATTCTCATTATTCTATACTCACTCTCTGTCTCTCTCTCTCTCTCTCTCTCTCTCTCTCTCTCTTTCTCATTCAGTCTCAATCTGATCACTACATTCACAGTAAACAAAGAGCTTTTAGATACTGACAGTCACTTTGTGTTTCTGTTTTAAGTTGTTTGTGTTGTTTCATTAGTGAATGGTTGAATGTTCTGAGTTGCTCTACACAGCGGCTATTGAGGAATCACTATTTTCAAATGTTGCTTATATTTCTACCGACTCAATGACGGAAACAAATCTTTTTGAGAGAGATAGGTTGAACATATTTCCCAACCTACATAAAACGGATGTTTAAACTCTTGACAATCACATGTAATTCTCTTTTAGCTAAATGACTTTGAACAGAACAGACAGCTGCAGCCAAAATGCTGTTTGTGATGCCAACATGCTGATGTTATGTATAATACTAATAACATTGTCCTTCTGATTAGTTGACAATAACTTTCTTCACTGACATTATGTTTCTGTTGCACAGCTCGTACAGATTGTTCTGTTCTGAACTACATAATGTTGGTTATGCGTGTGGCTGAACTCCTCCTAATTACTGTGATTACTGTTCTTCTCATCAGAGCTCGAGGTGAGAACATTCAGACCAACATTTGTTTACACTGATTAACACAAACTGTAAGTTTAGAGCTGAAATGTTACTCTGTGCTTTATTTTCCAGGGAACCAGAGACCACCTGATGACAGCACTGTGAGTTGAGAATAAAAACTGAAGTGAACCCATGTGTAACAATAAAAATGTATATGAATGATCAGAGACTGTAAGTCAGTGTAAATGATGATAAGCTGCTGCTGGGAACTGTTCATGTTACTGTAAGGCAGGACTGTGAATGTCTCACTGTTTGTGTTTGTGCAGGTTTTAAACTCAGTAAGAAGCCGAGCAGTGAGGCGTTCAGGTCCAGCAGCCAGTCAGGTAAAGATCAGATCAGACAGTAACTGATGGTGTGTTCAGGTGTCAGATTATTTCTTATTTCCTTGTGTTACCTGTGGGTCAGTGATGTGAAAGGGTTTGTTTGTGTTGTGTTTCACAGGTGAATAATGATGAAGATGAAGACGATGGTGTGGTGAAATATGAAACCTTTGGAGAAACTTCTGCCTCCGTCAGACTCCACTGATCAACAACGTCCATATCAACGTCAACTCATCAGAGAAAAGTCTCATCGCTGTTAAATAACATCACATTTACATGAGTAGTTAAAGCTTTCAGATAACAAAAATCTTTTCTGAGTTTTGGACGACTGATTGTTTTTCTTTTTATTAACCAATGTGAGTAATGTGTGTTTTGTGTGCTAAGCTATTACTATTTTAGTCTGACGTAGGACAACAATATCCAGGTCTTGATTTCATCTCATATCAGGAAGCCTACGGTGAGTTTTATAAAATGTTTTTTCCTTCATCAGTTGTTAAAATCTTTATTTTCTGCAACCAGTTCAGAACACAGCAGCTTGAGTTCAGTTCAATGTCTCTGTTTACACAAGAACTCATTTTAAATCACCTCCATTCAGCATTATTATCATATTTGTTGGGCTGTGTATGAGTTTTGCTTGAAGCATATTCAACCTAATGGAGTCATTAAATGTTTTCTCTGTATTATATCTGATAACAATATAACCTGTAAATAAAGAAATGTTTAATTCTACCATTTAATTCTGTTTTTTGTGATTTCATGCAGTAACAGTGTCATAATGGGAAGTGAATCTTCTTTATAATGACTGCTGGCCTCTACTAGTGGTAAAACATCCCATTGTTGGGTTGAACAGCTCTTTTCTCACTAGACATTAAACAATGTCTTAATACAGATAGATAGATAGATAGATAGATAGATAGATAGATAGATAGATAGATAGATATAATTTTTGGATGCACATGGCCGCCTACTCTGACCTAAAATAAAGGGAAACACATTTTACATGTCTTTTTGTTTCACACGGTCCAACTAATCGTGTCTGCAGTGAGCATATTGCACGATAAACCTCCAAACCACAGGTGAAGTGATGTCAGAACAAACTCAGCCACACTGTCTAGTTGAACAATGTGTCTTTATGTCAAAACATGTCCTTTGAAAACAACATGAACATGTTTCTGAACCGAGCAGTGCACAACAAGCAGGCCCAACAGCCAGTACTGAACACCTGCCCATAATATCTGGACTGATTGGATTTAGAATTAAATTGTGTCAGTGACCCTAAACCTTCCAGCAAACCTTCCAAGTGTGTTTCTGATGTTTATCTGGTCATCATTAGAGGGTTGAACCACCAGAGCCCTGCTGCTGTTGTTAACCACATTCTCATGAAAACACTTCTCTTTCAGTGCTCAGAAAAACAACTAAAAAGACAGAATGAGGAACAAACAGATCTCAGACCACTAAAACATCATCTTATCTGTGTCCTTGCAACTGCTACAGTATCACCATAATGCACCATGGACATCAAGAGTCAAACTCTGGTGGACGAGGAGTTTGACTCTTCACCTGTCTGTTCATGTGTGCTGTTAAACATCATCATGACTCCTGTCTGTTTGCTAATAAACACTATCTAAATAAAACAAGATGCATCATTGCAAACATTTATCTTAACTAACAATCTTCACACATTAAACTTCCTCTTCTTCTTCTTCTTCTTCTCAGGAGGTGAAACACGTCATTGTCACAAATACACCGTGGGATTGGACACAGTGTGAACTTGAGACTCAGTATGAGTCTTAATATAGTTTGTTTGTTACAGCGTTAGATTGGCTCAGTGAATGAAAAAAAATATTCCTTTATTTATTTTATATCAGAGAAAACTACATTTTAAACATCTAAAATTAGAAATTGTAAATTTAAAGGTTTTGTCAGTTTGAACATATATAAGAAATTCAGAGATGAAAATCTAAATCAGACCAAACCTCACTATGAGGAAGTGACATCAAACTAACCACAGGAAGTAGATGCAGCGTCTCTCTACTGAAGCACTACTTTATAAACTCACACAGTTATGAGCATGAGAACAAGAGATAGAAGAAGGAGAGAGAGACAGAGAATCACGATGGTTGAGTTCAAATGGATTCAAATGTCTTTATTTCTGATAGCGCTGCTTCACTTTACAGGTAAGAACACATATATCACATATATTAAAACTATCTTTATCAATATTGTTAAAGATACTTCATTATCTACATTTTATTTATATAAGACAAGTAATAAACAAGTCACACTTAATGTTAACTTTACATATATTTTTCATGATTATGTCTTTTCTTTATAACAGCAGCAGCTGAAAAACTCCTCTCTGTCAGAGTTGGAGGTGACGTCACTTTACCTTGTGATAATGTGATTGATGGTCAGCAAAGATGTGAAAATACTACATGGCTGTTCAGTGCTTCAGGAAACACAACAGCGCTGTTTGAACTTGGACGGAACAAAAACTCTATATCAGACAGACTGAGTGTTACAGAGAACTGTTCTCTGGTTATAAAGAAGGTCACAGTCGAGGATGTTGGTCGTTACACCTGCAGACAGTTCAATGGAACAGGACAACAACAAGGTCCAGACTCTGAGGTTGATCTGTCTGTTATTACCAGTGAGTATTTACATCATAATGTTTTCAGCTCAAACTGTAATATTTTCAAACTAATGTTAATCATTTACAGAAGCCCTAAAGGGCCATGTATTCATACATTTTATTTCCTCCGTTTTCCCGTGATAACGAGTTAATTAATTTGAGGTACAGTGAAAGCAGGTACAAATGTGGAATTTTATTGTTGAATTTCTCCAAATTGGTAGTAAAATGCTTGATATTAAGTATGTTTTTTATTCATCATGGGCGCATGAAACACTTTAATGTAACATATTTTATTTTAAATGTTGGTTCGAATTACAGCTTACTGTTCTTAAAACCTTTATTTTGAAAACCGGAAGTGAATACGCTGTAAATTTAAGTGCGGCTGATTTGACCGCAGTTATCATATCACAGTCGTTATCTCGAGATCTCGAATTAATCAACTCGTTGTCACGGGAAAACTGAGGAAATAAAATGTATGAATACATGGCCCTTTAGGGCTTCCGTAATAATTACCTAAAACATATGTTCTTTTTATTTTACATATTTGAAGTTTTATTTAACATCCCAACACAAGTTTTGAACAGTTTGTTGAGTTTTGTTTATCTGTTCAGGTGAGGACACAACAACAACAACAACAACAACAACTGATAATGCTTCAACAGAACTAAAAGGTAATGACTCAATATTTTAATGTTTCTCTCTTGTGCTCTCTCTCTCTCTCTCTCTCTCTCTCTCTCTCTCTCTCTCTCTCTCTCTCTCTCTCTCTCTCTCTCTCTCTCTCTCTCTCTCTCTCTCTCTCTCTCTCTCTCTCTCTCTCTCTCTCTCTCTCTCTCTCTCTCTCTCTCTCTCTCAGAATGAGTATTGTTATATATAGTATATCAAAGTTGGCCCCTCCTCCCCCGGTTCAACAGAAGTTCACACTGGAGCTTCCTCTTAGATGACTCTTACTATCTGTTTACAAGCTGTTATTGGCTGGGAGTGTAGCAAGCCGTGCTACAGACGGGGTTCCCCAGCACACAAAACTCCCGGACCAGACTGTCGGTTCACACAACTCTTTATTTAAGGCACAAAATGCAGCTGCACCGCTGCTCGGCAGCTTCCGCCCAGAGGCCTGTCTTTCGGTGCGTGTCTCCCCCGGATCCAGCACACTACTGCCAAGATAAAAGGTAGAGTCATCAGACAATCATTGGCAGGTGAGGTAATCAACTCACCTGGTGCCACTCTCCCAGGCCTTCCCCACACCTCTCCCTCCTGCAGCTGAGCGCGAACCACGCCCACCTCCACATACCCCCACCGCCCGGATTTAGGCCGGGCGCCATCCGGCCTAACCTACTCCCCCCCTCCCCATAGGAGCGGGAGAGAAAGTCGGCCACGGCCATCTGCGCCCGGTCTATGGACCACCCTGAATTTAAACGGCTGTAAGGCCAGATACCACCGAGTGATCCGGGCGTTGGCATCTTTCATGCGGTGGAGCCACTGGAGGGGGGCATGGTCCGAACAGAGGGGTGAACGAGCGCCCCAGCAGGTAATAACGCAGAGCCTCGACCGCCCACCGGATCGCCAAGCACTCCTTCTCGATCGTGCTATACTGAGACTCCCTCTCCGACAGCTTCCGGCTGATGTATAACACCGGGCGGTCGACATCCTGCACCTGCTGGGACAGAACGGCCCCCAGCCCTCTGTTCGAAGCGTCAGTCTGCAGGATAAAGGGGAGAGAGAAGGTAGGTGTGTGAAGAAGAGGCTTCCCACAGAGGGTTTGTTTTACCTTCTCAAACGCCAGCTGACACTGCTCCGTCCACTGGACCGGATCTGAGGCACCCTTTCGAGTGAGGTCGGTCAGGGGGCTGGTCAAGTCTGCAAAGTGCGGAATGAACCGCCGGTAATAACCTGCCAGCCCCAGGAACCGCCTGGTCTTGGGCCGTGGGCTGGCTGCAATTGCTGCTGTCTTGTCTACCTGAGGACGCACCTGCCCACTGCCCAAGTGGTACCCCAAATACCGTACCTCCCTCCGTCCAACTGCACACTTCTTCGGGTTGGCAGTGAGCCCCGCCTGCCTCAGTGACTCGAGCACCGCCGCCACACTCTGCACATGCTCCCACCAGCTGTTACTATGGATGATAACGTCATCCAAGTAGGCGGCCGCATACGCAGAGTGCGGACGCAGGACCCGGTCCATGAGACGCTGGAAAGTGGCTGGGGCCCCAAACAACCCGAAAGGAAGTGTGACAAATTGGTACAATCCATACGGAGTGGAGAAGGCCGTTTTTTCCTTAGACTCTGGAGACAAGGGAATCTGCCAATAGCCCTTGGTTAAATCCAGTGTCGTGAAAAAGCGAGCAGTGCCTAACCGATCCAGGAGCTCGTCGACCCGAGGCATCGGATAGGCATCAAACCGTGACACATCATTCACCTTGCGATAGTCCACGCAGAACCGAATAGACCCATCCTTCTTAAGTACCAGAACAATGGGGCTACACCAGGCACTGTTGGACTCTTCTATTACCCCCATCTCCAGCATGGCCTTCAATTCCTTCTGAACCACCTTTCTTTTGTGTTCAGGTAACCGATAGGGCCGTGAACGCACTGTCACGCCCGGGTGAGTCTCAACATGATGCTGTATGAGATTTGTGCGTCCTGGCAGGGGGGAGAACACGTCAGCAAAACGCTGTTGCAACGCGGCAACGTCTGCTCTCTGGGACGGTGTGAGATGGTCATCACAATGGAGTGAGGCAGGATTGGTGGAATTTGGGACCTCAGGCCCCAACTCATCTCTCTCTTTCACCGTGGTCACCAGAGAAACAGGCTCCGCCTCTCTCCACGCTTTAAGGAGATTGAGATGGTAAATCTGTGCTGCACCTCCCCTGTCAGAACGCCCAACCTCATAATCGACATCACCCACTCGCCGTGTGACCACGAAGGGCCCTTGCCACTTGGCGAGTAATTTAGAGCTGGAAGAAGGGAGTAATACAAGTACTTTGTCTCCCGGTGCAAATTGTCTGAGCCTAGTTCCTCTGTTGTACAGGCGCTGTTGACGCTCCTGGGCCCTGAGCAAATTCTCCCGTGACAACCGGCCCAATGTGTGGAGTTTTGCTCTCAGGTCCAGGACGTACTGAACCTCATTTTTACTTGGGCTCGGACCCTCCTCCCAGCTTTCTTTAACAAGGTCCAGAACCCCCGTGGTGTCCTGCCAAACAGCAGTTCAAAGGGAGAAAATCCCGTTGAGGCCTGGGGCACCTCACGCACTGCAAACAACAGAGGATCTAGCCACCTATCCCAATTACGGCCGTCATCGTGCACAAACTTACGGATCATGGACTTCAGGGTTTTGTTCAGACGCTCGACATGGCCGTCGGTCTGAGGGTGGTACACACTAGTCCGAATTGACCTGATGCCCAATAACCCATAAAGTTCCCGGAGTGTACGTGACATAAACGAGGTGCCCTGGTCCGTTAGGATTTCTTTTGGGATCCCAACTCGGGAGATGACCTGGAACAGTGCCTGTGCCACACTCTTTGCAGAGATTGTGCGCAGAGGCACTGCTTCCGGATATCGGGTTGCATAATCCACTAGGACTAATACAAAGCGATATCCTCGTGCGCTCCGGTGAAATGGCCCGATGAGGTCCATGCCAATACGCTCAAATGGAACCTCCATGAGTGGTAATGGGCGCAAAGGCGCTCTCGGGATGGCCGGTTGGTTAACCAACTGACATTCCGGGCAAGATGCACACCAGCGGCGTACATCTGCCCTAATGCCAGGCCAATAGAATCGGGCCATTATCCGGTTAAGTGTCTTCTCATACCCCATATGCCCCGCCATTGGGTTATAATGAGCCGCCTGGAAAACTGTTTCCCGGCGGCTTTCCGGCACCAACAACTGGGTGATTTCCTCTCCTGACTGAGTGTCACGACTCACTCTGTATAACCTGTCCCTAACCAATGCAAAATGCGGATATGTCTGCGCTGCGTCAGGGTGCACCAACTGACCATCAATTTTTATCACTTGGTCAAAGGCAAAGCGTAGAGTATTGTCGCGAGACTGCTCGAGTGGAAAATCTTCCGTGGAGCGCAACATGGGGACCTGTGGAGCCTCTGGCGGAGGCACCACCGATCCCTCCTCCCCCTCTGCAGCGTCGGACAACCTCGCGTCACCACTGAGCACAGCGCACATATCCCATGTCCCTACCGGCCGTGAACGCACCCCCGCACACTGCCCCACTAATCGATTAAACCCAGGCCAATCCGTGCCCAAAATCAGGGGGTGCGTCAGGCGGGAACTAACCGCAGCCTTAACAATATGCTTTTTACCCATATATCTAATTTCCACGGGTACAACCGGGTATCTGTGAATATCCCCATGTACACATCTAATGTCCACCCACGATGCCTCTACCAAAGCCCCGGGTCGAACCAGGTGCTGATGAATTATAGACTGCGTGCAGCCCGAATCCACCATTGCCTGA
Organism: Dicentrarchus labrax; assembly: GCF_905237075.1. Classification (NCBI taxonomy): domain Eukaryota; kingdom Metazoa; phylum Chordata; class Actinopteri; family Moronidae; genus Dicentrarchus; species Dicentrarchus labrax. The sequence goes on along the minus strand of NW_026136719.1, from coordinate 126,950 downwards.
TGTATACCCCCTTGGATCCTTACCGGGACGCTGTATGTCCCTCCTGGACCGGGGGAGGGTGTTGGTGGGCCAGCAACCCGGACCACTTGTCCGACTTCCATGAGAGGGCACTCCCTGCGGAAATGCCCGGGCTGCCCGCACCGCCAACACTCCTGCCCTGACGCCTGAGGAACCCTCTGTGGGCCGAGAGCGGCACCCGTAGCGGCTGGACCCTGGGAAGGAGAGAGAGAAGAGGTTTGGTTACTGCGTGGCAGAGGGAGAGGCCGGGCAACAGTTTCCAGTCGGGGGGTAAGCGGGGGTGGGGGTCTCCTGCGGGGCGCCGGCACGGGTCGGGCGGGTGCAGAGGGCCGCCTCTCCGGAGCTCGGTCCCCACCGTGGACAGCCAGATGATCCTCGGCGAGGGTGATGGCGGCCTCCAAATCCGCCGGTCGGTGGCACCGCACCCACTCCGCGGTCCCGGTCGGGAGCCCCTCCACAAACTGCTCCAGCACCACCAGCTCCAGCATCAGCCTCTCACCGCTGGATCCCCCGGCTGCAGCCACCTGGTGGCAGCGTCCTTCAGCTGCTGCGCAAAGACGAATGGACGGTCAGAGGATCCCAGTGTGGCGGACCGGAACCGGCGGCGGTGATCCTCGGGGGAAAAACCCATCCTGTCTAGGATGGCTCTTTTGACGATCCGGAACTCCCCCCGAGCAGAAGCTGGCAGGCCGAGCGCCGCAGTCTGGGACTCTCCCGACAGCAGGGGAAGCAGGCGCACGGCCCACTCCGCCGCCGGCCAGCCACAGGCCTCCGCCGTCGCCTCAAACATTTCGAGGAAGGTTTGGGGGTCATCCGCCGCTGTCATCTGGTGCATGGTGATGCCGGAAAAGGAGGAGCATGGAGGGGATGGAGACTGTGCCCCCGACCGGGCCAGCAGTCCCTCCAGCAGCTGGTTCTGCTTCCCCGCCTGGTTCTGGAGTGCCTCCAGATGCCGTCTATTTGTTGCCGTCTGCTGGCTGTGTATTGCCGTGATCTGCCCCAGCATCTCTCCCAGCAGTGTGATCAGCTGTGATGGCTGCTCCGTAGGCGGCTGCGGAGGTGGCTGCTGTGGAGGCTGCTGCATGGGCGGTAGTGGATCGGACATTTCCGTGTGCTGCCCCACGTTGGGCGCCAGTGTAGCAAGCCGTGCTACAGACGGGGTTCCCCAGCACACAAAACTCCCGGACCAGACTGTCGGTTCACACAACTCTTTATTTAAGGCACAAAATGCAGCTGCACCGCTGCTCGGCAGCTTCCGCCCAGAGGCCTGTCTTTCGGTGCGTGTCTCCCCGGATCCAGCACACTACTGCCAAGATAAAAGGTAGAGTCATCAGACAATCATTGGCAGGTGAGGTAATCAACTCACCTGGTGCCACTCTCCCAGGCCTTCCCCACACCTCTCCCTCCTGCAGCTGAGCGCGAACCACGCCCACCTCCACAGGGAGGAAAATATATTATTATATATTTTTACATAAGTCTGTACATTGTTTTTAAGAAAAATCCTTCTCATTATGCTTTTAACAACATGCCTCAAACTACGGTTGAAAGCTCTGGGAAGAACTATAAAAGGACCTTGAGTTCAGTGGTGTTTTAATGTTTGTTTTATGAAAGTAGTTGAAGAAAATGGTCTTAATTGATGCAGTTGTTACACTCACAGTGTTAGATCCATTAAAACTATCAACTGAGTTTAGTCATATTTAAAATGAAATTGTCTTCACTTTTAGCTAAATGATTTTTAATGAACTGGAACCTGCAGCCAAAAGGCTTCAAATATTTTCATTATCTTCCCAGGTTGGTGGTGGGTGTTCCTCATTGTGGCTGTGGTTTTAGCTGCACTTTTAATAATAGTTGTGAAAGTCATCAGATGGAAGAGAACTAAAGGTGAGAGCACAGATTAAACTTTCATAAACAAGAAGTTTTAATGAAACTGGATTTTCTCTTTGGGAACTAAAGTCGACTCTTTTTTGTCTTTTAAGGGAAGAAAACACGGATGAATGACAATGTTGTAAGTTATTCACACTACATTTTGATTCTGAGAAAGGATAAGATAAGATAAACAGTACTGACTGTGTTTTGGTTGCAGCAGCAAAGGTCAAGGCAACAACAGAGTTGAATCAACTCCTCTCTGACACACTGTCAACACAAACTGAACATTATAAGCTTCATAGAGACAGTATTTGTGCTGGTTGTGTTAGATTGCATCTCAAGTCAAATTGAATTCATCCACTGGACTGAAGTTGTAGATCTGAAGATGTTCTGACACTCCCATCACACTACCTGTACCTGAATCCTGCACAGATATACTGCACACATTGTACAGGAGCTGTTTGTATTGTACCCTGACAACATGTGCATCAACTGAACTGTAAGATGCTTCTTGTGTTTGTCCAGGGACTGACCTCAAACCCTGCAGTGACTCAGTCTGCTCCAGAAACCAGTCAGGACACAGTGAGATCACACACTACACCCAGTACAAAGTTACACTCTCTGAAATATAACTGTATTTTACATTCTGTACAGTACTGAGAGTGTGAGAATGTGCAGTAAAGATAAAAAGGGAAGTTAGATGATGCAACTGGACTACAGCAGAAGAGAACATGAGTGTCAAACTGGGTTTTAAAACCAGAGGTCAGAGGTCAAACCACCACAAATAAACTACTGTACAACATTTTGAGACATTATTTTAAAGAGACATAACATGACCTCTTTGGCAGAAGTCAATTTAAAATGCTGACTCTGATAAAACAGAATGGAATAAAGTTAGAAGTGTGAGTCAGTATGAATCCACATGTTACTGAGCAGCCATGATGTTGTCTTCTCTGTGTAGGCTGATCCTGAAGATGGTGTTTCCTACGCCTCCATCAGCTTCACCAAGAAGACCAACAGTAAAGGCCGGGTAAGCTGTCTGTTTGGTTATAGTGATGATGGTAGTGAATGAAAACACTTTTCATGTAATAAAAACAGGAAAGATTCTTTATTTTACCATTAAAGCTCAGGTCTACATGGAAGGATTGTAAAATCAGTGTGTCCAACACTTTGGTCCAGAACTAAATATCTCAACAACTACGGGCCAGAGGTGTTCAGGACATGTTTGTACAAATTAAAGATTTGTACAAACAAATCTTTAATACCAAATCTTCAAACTGAACTGACTTTACTGAATCACTGTTTGTGGCTGGATATCAGAATGTTGCATCATTCTGTGTCATTTAATGCTGTGTAATTTATTATGTTGTGTTGTTTGTGTCTTGTTCTCCAGGTTCGGGATAAAGACGATGATGATGATGATGAAGCAGTGACCTACGTCACTGTGAAAGCTTCCTCTTCTTCTGCTGGAGCCTCTGCTGATCCCAGCAACCTCTACGCCACCGTCAACAAACCAAACAAATAAGAGACCACAGTATAGTTACAGCTCATATCATCACACTTATTTTACATTGATAACTGATACTGATAAATGTTTGACTGTGTTTCTGTATTAGATGATCATTTTAAGGATTTATTGCTGTAAAAAGCCTTTTTGTCCAGAAGGGGCAGTAGTAGGTTAACTAGTAGCACAATGTGAAAAGCAGAAGCAAAAACCAGTGGAGAAAGACAATCTTTGACTTCAGTCCAAGTAATAATACCACAGTGTGCAAATACTCCTATAACAGTCCTGCATTCACACCTTACTTCAGTATAAGCATAAATATTATCAGCAACATATACTTCAAAGGTAATACATTATACAGTAAAATTGTCTCTGTCAGTGTTTAACTATTATATATTATTATATTTGTGAATAACATAACTGCTTCATTAATGTGTGTGATGCTTTTTACTGGTGTAGATATTTCAGGTTGTGCTCATTTTAACCCTTTTATATAATGTTGGCTAGTTTAATCTACAGCAATGCATCACATCATATTCTATAAATTCATCATATGTTTATATTGTGTTTTTCTTGATGAACTCTGTTTTAGTGTTCACTGTTATTTTTGTATCACCTGTTATTGTTTGATATTCAGTAATTTTAACATCTATATCTCTGTTCAGGATCTTCATGATGTTCTGGTATGAAAGTAATTAAAGCAAACTAAGTGGAAGTGGGACAACGCTCATCTTGACTAAGTCACTTTTTTTGCAGGGGGGGGGGGGGTTATTGCATTTAAGGGATAGTAACAGCAAGGGAGGAGGTAGACAGAGAGAGAGGGGGAATGACACAAAGCAAAGGGCCACAGTTCAGACCCGAACCCATGGCCGCTGCAGCAAGGACTCAGCCTTAGTTTCATTGAACTGAACCACTCTGTCAAGAAAACCAACATATCAGCACTAAGAAAGGTTCAGATATGTTATATAATGATAAACCATCTCAATGAATCATCCAATAATATATTACTGGAACTATAATAATGTTTGGGAGGGTGGGAAAGTGCCACAAAGCTGGAAGGAGCCTGTTATATTTCCAATATGCAAACCTGAAATTATTGACCAATTGCTTTAACATTCAACATCATGAAGAAAATGATCAATGAAATGTTAACTTGTTATATGAGTTTATGCATAGGTGCATTAAAAACAAACCCTACTTTACAGTGAAAATGGGATGAATGCCACTAAAATTGAGAAGGATACAATTATCATTTAATTACTGGGTTAACTTACCATAGTGAAGATCACCCAACGCAAGACACTTTAAAACCTTGTTGGGAAAAGGAGGAAGACAAAAAGCTTTGGATGGACAGAGAGACGAAAAGCAACAGAGCTCCAAATAGCTCAGTTAAACATTAGTCCAACAGTATTGCATTCGTGATACTTCCTTATACCACAGTTGATTTTACATTATAAGAAATAAGAAACAAGGATAGGGAGTTTATTTTTAATGCCATACCATACAGGCATATGTCCTATTGAAAGTTGCATCCAGATTTATTATGCACCCACAACTTTAGTTAATGAAATAGGGATTGTATTTATTGTTCCAAAGTTTCATCTGAAAATATGGAAAAATATCAGTGTTGAATTATCAGTTCGAACAGAAGAAATGTAATTTTGCTGGCACTGCAGTGGACAAAGGATGCAAGACCACTGAGAACAATCATTTGTTCAGATTCAAGTTCATCACCACTAAATCTACACACTGGTTCTTAATGTAAATAGTCCTCAAAGTTGATGTGTTAGAAGCAGGAAAAATGGGCAGCGTGAGGATTTGAGCGACTTTGACAAGGGCCACATTGTGATGGCTAGACGACTGGGTCAGAGCATCTCCAAAACTGCAGCTCTGTGGGGTGTTCCCTCTGCAGTGGTCAGTACCTATCAAAAGTATATATTGAATGAATCTGACGTCATCGAGGCACTGGTGCCATCTTATGTTTTAGATGTGTAATATTTTTACCATGTACCTTCAAGACAGTCAAGTCATGCCCATTCAAGCTGGAAGGGCACATCCCCCATCAGATTTTTGATATCTTGATTTTATTTAATTTTTTCATTGTCATTATTATTTTGATTGTGATTATTAAATACTGTATCAAAATGAAGACACTGATTTGGTGAAAACGCTTCCTAATCCTCTCTGACTGATGCTCTTTTAGTAATCATCATGTATTTGTAGCATTTTACACACATGAAACTAAATTTCTCCTCTGCATTTGACCCATCCTAAATACATTAGGAGCTGTGGGCAGCCGTAAGCACCTGGGGAAGCAGTTAGGGGTTAGGTGCCTTGCTCAAGGGCACCTCGGCAGAGCACAGGAGGTGGAACTGGCATCTCTCCAGCTGCCAGTTCACTCCATACTGTGATCCATGCTGGACTCGAGTTCCCAAGCCAAGTCCCTACAGAATGAGTTACTGCCACCCATGACATGTGAAACATGAGACGCTACGTTTGCCAAAAAGGAAAGTTCGATGAGGCTATGAGTTGCCCTGGTCACCGGACGTCTCCCTTCATAAAAAAGCAGAATATTGAGTTATATCCAACCAGTCTGATGTGTGTACAGCTCTGTATGTTTATATTGTAGCAGCCTTCTGTCATTTTCAGGGAATTTAATGAATTCAGATGCTGCAGGGACTTTATGAACTGAAGGAGAAGCTTTTTAAACAATATAAAGCAGTTATGGACAGCAAATACTGTAAGAATCACCCACATCAATTCATATATCAGCGACTGATTTACTGACTGTCCTGCTTTAACCACATTAAACCTTATGCTGCGTCCTATGCATTGTGTTTGAACATACAGCTACAGTACAGTAACAGCGTGAATATTGGCACACACTCACCAGGATGTTAATTATCTCTTCATTAGTTAGGATTGCTTCTTACAGATACCGTGCAGGCTCACTCAGTCCCACACTTCTTGCAGTAACGTCCTTATGGAATAATATTAGGCCGGTATCGAAAACACAAGATGGTGCAGTGCCTTAATCACGTGACATTTCATTCCATGTATTTAAAGTTTCTGGAAATTATATATATTTATGAAATTTAAATAAATATAGAATTAAACTTTAAAAACTGTACATATTTCATGTCTATGTTGTTGAGCTTATTCTGTGTTTGTACATAAAATGTAAAACCGGGATCAAATTCCTTGTATGTCTGCACATACCTGACCAATAAAAGAGATTCAGATTCAGATTCAGATTCAGATACCAGTTGGTGGCAGCAATGCACCAATTCTTTGTTTGCCAACCACCTGGAGGAGGAGGAGAAGGAGGAGCTCAGAGCAGCCAGCTAAAGAGAGTCAGGACCTGCGGAGACGTCTACACCAGTGTGGATCAACAGAAACCCAGTTAGCGAGACGACGGTGCCAGCCAGCCAGCAGAAAGGTTCAGAGTGTTAGGACGCCACACAGGGGCAGAGTGAGGAGCTCTGTCTGTCTGTGTGAGAACCTTTGGGGTACTCTGGAACACTCTGGCCCGAGAGACCTGAAGTTAATGGTTGTACAGTACTGAACTCCTGCCCATAATATTTGGACCTTCAGTCTCCTCTGATTCTAGTATTGGACATTGTATTTCCCCCTGTTCTCTTCCCTTTTTTCTGGTTATATATTTGTAATTCTTTTAGCCAGTGTTTTGACCTGAAATGCATGAAGGACTCATTTTAAAGTATTGTGCTTTTAAGTATTCTACTCTGCTTTTAATTAGGAGTTATATTTGAGCCCATAGAAGTTGCTGTATGTCCTTGCCGAAGTAACACAATAAAGTTCTCCTGTACTGTCCTGCTAATAACGTTTGTGACTCTGTGGTTATACACAGTATTACTCACCAACTGACTGTGGACTGTCTGTTCCTGTGAGCCTCGTGTGTTTCTGATGTGTGTGTGTGGTCATCATTAGAGGGTTGAACCACCAGAGCTCTGCTGCTGTTGTTAACCACATTCTCATCAAATAACTTCCCCTCCTCCTTCAGTTCTCAGGGAAAAAAAGACAGAACAAGGAACCAACAGGTGTCAGACCACTAAAACATCATCTCATCTGTGTCCTTGCAGCTGCTACAGTATCACCATATTGCAGCATGGACATCAAGAGTCAAACTCTGGAGGACGAGGAGTTTGACTCTTCACCTGTCTGTTCATGTGTGCTGTTAAACATCATCATGACTCCTGTCTGTTTGCTAATAAACACTATCTAAATAAAACAAGATGCAAACATTTATCTTAACTAACAATCTTCACACATTAAACTTCCTCTTCTGGGGAGGAGGAGGAGGTCAAACACGTCATTGTCACAAATACACCGTGGGAATGGACACAGTGTGAACTTGAGACTCAGTATGAGTCTTAGTATAGTTTGTTTGTTACAGCGTTAGATTGGCTCAGTGAATGAAGAAACATATTTATTTCCTCTGAGAGAAAACTACATTTACAAAATGTAACAGTGAAAATTTTGTTTTTGGAAGTTTGAACATAAATAAGAAATTCAGAGACAAACATCGTCACTTTGAGGAAGTGACATCATACTAACCACAGGAAGTAGATGCAGCCTCTCTCTACTGAA
>NW_026136719.1:87726-118854 GCF_905237075.1 Dicentrarchus labrax | reverse complement strand
TCTTAAGACCCTTGGGATGCTGGTACAACGATGTGGAGTCAAAATTTGAAGTGTAAATATGGTTTAAATGTGTAAAACAGATCAGCTTGCGATTTTGCTAACTAAAAACAAGGAGGTGAATGGGGTCATTTTAGTTACTACTTTTCTAGAGGGGCTGGCGATCTCTCACAATGTATTTAATCTATAAACAGACTACCTGATTATCTTCTTGAGACCCTTGTAGATGTAGTTACTACAGTTTGGAGTCGAAATTCAAGTATAAATATGGTTTTAAATGTGTAAACAGGACGCCTGACGTTCAATAGCATAAGCTAACCAGAGAGTGCCGGCAGAACGTAATAAAACATTAACTCCATTCAGTACATCGTAACAGTACAGTGGGGTCGCTGTGTTATATCAGTACATTAATCTTCTATTTATTTTGGTTTTACTCACTTCCTCTCAGATCTCATTGCTCTCTCAAATACACGGGGATTTCTGTCCGTCGCATACGGCAGCCGGTGAGGATAAGAGGTGGGCGTTAACGCCTAACGCTCGACCTAACGCCGACAATCCGGAAGCTGCTGATTGGCCCAGAGCTGACAACGCCGGACACTACGCCGACAGCACTGGCTGCTGATTGGCCCAGAGCTGACAACGCCGACTAACGCCTCGACAGCACTGGCTGCTGCTCATTGGCTGGCATACAGAGACCATTGCTGGTCATATTGCGCGAAGAGGAGTTCGAGAGAGCAAGGGAGCGGTTCTTCTCTCCCGGCCCCCGACGTCGCATGTTGGCGGGCTCGTGGATAAAAAAGCAGCCCCAAAGAGCCTCTCCTTCTATTTCTCCGATTATAACGCCAAAGAATTGGAACGATCCCCCTTTCCCTCCTTCTCTCAACATGTTGTCAGTCAAAAGCTGTTGTCCCACGTCATCCCGAGCACATGGCTACTTATCATACGGCGGCGACACGGAGAATTAAAGGCCTGCACGCATTTAAAGCGACTAGACCTGTTTGGTTAAATTGTACATTAATATTTGAATGGCTCCAGGTTTGTTTGGTTAAATGTACATTAATATTTGAATGGTTTTGGCCTCACATGAATGGCTCCAGGTTTAAAAAAGTTATGTTAAAAAATATTTAAATAGAGAAGACAAGGATTTAATCAATTAAATGTTTATTAGAAAGGGTCAAAATGTATAACATAAGCTGGGAATTGCAGTATAGCAGCAGCATTACACACAGTAACAACAAACAAACACACACACACACACACACACACACACACAAAAAAAAGCAATATAGAATGCAATATAAAATATGTATAAATAACCAGTATAATGCAGTCCAAAGTAAAAATAAAAATATAAGGTGCAATGAACAGATGAAACATATAAGGTGCTTGGAATAACACAGTACAGTTGGATAATTTTAATGTTTTTGTGACCTCTTTCAGCCAGCCACAGCTCCACAGTCTTCCTTCATAAAGAGCAGCAAAGAAGTGCTCTCCCCATATCGGCTGTGGCCAGGCTTCTCGGCTGTGGCTGGCCACAGAGCTGGATGATCCCTCAGTTTGGGCTTCCCTCCACTTCCCCGGTTTCTCTGGTTTCTCATACTTCCGTTTGAGGTTCCAGGCTGTTGTTCTGGGGAGCTTATGCAGCTCACCAGGGCCAAGCTGTTCCCTGGTCCACTCTTGCACTGTGCGTCCTCCAGGGCCCTCTTCACAGCATAAAAGCTATTGGCCCTGAAGTCGCTGCGTTACCATCCACCGTGCATGCTTGGTCACAGACAGCAGGGGTCCCCAGGCTTTGTGCTGTGGCTTCCCCTGCCACTTTGGAGGACTTTTGTCTTTGCCGCTTTAATTTCGCTCCTGTACAGAGTGGCAACGGGTGGGCTGCTGGGTCCCCGCCACTGGGCTCTGCTGCCTTGAAGCTGCTCGAGGAGAGGAGCTGGAGGAGGAGGGATGACGAGGGAGGATGAGGAGGCTGAGGAGGAGGAGGATGAGGAGGATGAGGAGGAGTTGCAGTCGTAGTCCCCTAAAATATAAAATACAATACAGAACTCTGTTAGTCAAGGGTACATGAAACACATATGTGTTTTAAAAAGTGTATTTCTAACGGAAAACCTAATGAAGTGACATGTCTGGTTTTTCGCTTTGCTTTTCTGCCTTCCATTCTGTCCAAATAAAATGCTTGAATGAATTGACTGTCTGTTTTTAGCCTTCTTTTTGAAACCCCTCTTGGGGAGACACACCTACCAGTCCGGCCCCTCTCCCAGTCCGGTCAAACCCCAAGTTCTCGCAGGAGGTAAGAGCCCCCTAGCTGTTTTAATCAGGAAGCCAGGTGAGAAGTGAAGGCCCCTTGGCACCCCCTGGTTTTGTTTTTACAATGTCCACTTGTAAAAGGCCAATTCTCACCTAGTCTCTAAGTAAGCCTTTGAACCTGACCTGGTTGACCCCCTTGACCCTACTTTTCAAGTGAGGAGAGGGAATGATGTATTGTGACTGTAACTTGTGGGGATTTACTGATATCAGGCACCCTATTCTAGATACCTAGTCTTTATATTTATTAATTTCTTAAAAGGCAGAAAGAAGCAGGAGAAAGCATTGGTTTCAAAAAAGAAAAAGTTTATTTAAACTAAAACAATTAAGACAACTATATACAACTATATAGATATTGGAATTTGCCCATTGTGGGACAAATAAAGGTATAACTTATATATGACAACTATATACATAATATTAATTTAACAAACACAACTGACTAACTAAATACATACACACATATACACAATATTTACAAATCCCTCCCCCTGCCAAACACACACACACACAAACAAAGTGTTCGCTCAGGGAGGGGGGAGCTGCCCCATCACACAAACACACACACACACACACACACACACAGTGTTCCGGCTCAGGGAGGGGGCTGCACCATCACGCCCTTCACCTCTGCCAGCCACTGCTCCACAGTTCTCCCTTTCCCGTCGGCCCGGGAGCAGAAGGTCTCCGTCTTGTAGCGGCTGTGGCCAAACGCCCGCGTCTTGGGTTGGCCACAGCGCCTGCAATTGAAGTGGGAGACCTTCTTTGCTGGTTTCATATATCTCCCAGCTCCCGGGCACGACGCTCTTTCTCCTCCCTGGAGCTTGCGCCCAGGCAGTGTTTCTAGGCACTGGTGGAGCAGTGGCAGCTGTGGCTGTGGAGGGGGTGACACCTGCCTCTGCGCTGGCGGACGGGACAGTGTCCACTGGCACTGGTGGATGGGACGGCGTCCGCGCTGGCACTGGTGGACGGGACGGCCCGCGCTGCCACTGGTGGACGGGACAGCGCCGCGCTGGCACTGGTGGAGGCTTGTGGGGTGGCTGAGGAGGAGGAGGAGAGGAGGTGGTGGCAGTTGAGGAGCTGGCGACGATGAGGTCAGAGTAGCTCCGGGGCCAGCGGCCCCCTGATGGTGGCAGCCAGACCGGAAGCGTCCGCAGGCAGGCGGTGCTGGAGGGGCTGGTCCGGCTGATCAGGCTGCTGCCCCACAGTCCGTGGGGCAGGCAGGGGGCTCCGCTGCAGTCTGGGAAGCTGGGCCCCGGGACTGCAATGGCGATGGTGTCCCTCATCATCGCCTTGCTCCTCTTGGTGTCCTTAAAAAACAGAATGTAACAAATGCACATTAGTAATCATGACCTCACACACACACACACACACTCACACACACACTCACTCATACACTCACACTGCCACTTCAGATCAGATGTGAGAGAAAGGATCAGGTCTTACCATTGCGTCAGGGTCCGCTGATTGACCTCATACAGCTGGATGCGGGTGCTCGCTCATGAGGGCTGCACAACTATAAACATTCTCTCGAATTGTTTGATAGTCCCTCATGACGGCACTCCAGCGATGAAGGCGGACCCAGCAATCGTCCTCTCCTCGCCGCAGTGGAGGATGCTGAGGTCCAGCAGGACAGCCTCCACAAGCCTTGACACATCGGGAGACTGCGCCGCTCCCGCCCCCTTGCCCAGGACCGCACTACATTGACACACACAGAGAGAGAGAGAGAGAGAGAGAGTGAGTTAGTTTGTGACTGACAGCACAGAACAAGAACTAAACAAAGCTTGGAAATTTATTGTGACTGCTTACCGCTTCACACTATCCACCCCTGGCGTGTGAGCGTGCCGCTGGCTGGTCCTGAATCGGCCCTGACGAGCCGGTCCTGGTGTACGGGGGAATTTGACCGCCGCCTTGTCCCAGTCACTCAACTTCAGCCAGAGAGCGGTAACCTCTCGGCTTGCCTGGGAGTGACGTAGCGGCGGTGGCGCAGTTCCACCAGGGCCTGGGCCAGGGCCACAACGGGCTGGTAGCCGCTGCGACCGTCTGGCCCGATAACCTCCTCCTCCTCCTCAGCCTGCTGCACCTCCATTTGGTCCAAGCGGGGCGGGTGAGGTTTGAGGACTGAAGGAGAGCACTGTGGTGTTCGAGAGACAAATCTCCTCTGGCTCCTCTTCCTCCTCCTCCTCCTCCTCCTCCCCGAACCCTTCATCACTGCCCCCCCCCGCTTCCTCCCTCATCAGTCCCTGGAGTGTCAGGATCACCGAGGTCCTGCTGCAGCACAGCACCCGTCTGGGAGAACAGGTACTCCACCCCAATGAGTTCCCCTGTGGGCACACACACACACACACAAACACAGATGTTAAATGACAGACACCTAAGACAGGTGTTAAACGTTACCGTTACCTCAGACAGATTTATGACTTACCTGTGTACTCCTGGGCATGGTGTACATGTCGAGCAGCGTGCGCCCAAGAAGCTCTTGGGTCAGCTGGTCAAGCTGTGCTGCAGCTGGGCACTGTAGCAACGCAGCGGCGACCTCTGTCCTCCTCGACTGCCGCCCTGCCTCGATTCTCGTTCCACCGCACCAGGCCCTCCAGCAGGTACACCTGAAGTGTACATCACTTGCAGATTGTCCTAAGCAGAAACAGAGCAACACAGTTAGTGTGAGGACAAATAAACACACAAATACATAATTGAGTCTGTGTTGTAAACCACACATGTACTTACCTGGGATGAAGCGGCACAGGTGCAGGTGGAACGATTCAGGGGAAGTGGAGCCTCGGCCGCACCGGTAGACGGGGGAGCCTCACCCCCCGCCTTTGGTGAGCTCTCCGTCTTGGTGGAGGTCCTCTCCCGCAGGGTCCTGAATGCAGTCGAGGTGTCGGCGCCGTGCTCCAGATCTCCTCCATTCGGGCGGTCGATCAAAGGGACGCCCATGCTGTCCGTCACGTGCCAGAAGGTGTCAGCACCTCTTGGACCAGCCGCTCCGTCTCCACTGCACCCTGGTGCGGCGCCGGCAGTGACGGACGAGCTCCTTGGCGGACAGCTTGACCTCCTGGGCGTCCCTCCCCTCCTCGGACTGCTTGGCTCTCTCAGGCGGGACACGTCTTCGGCGTCCCACTCAAAAATGGCGAAGGAGAGCCTGCCCATGAAGAGGCCGTAGAGCTGGTGGCTGTCGGTGGTCACCCCTCCGCGAAACGCCGCATGAGGTGCCACACGTCGAGCCTGACGACCAGCTCGTGCCACTCGTGGAACAGCTTGGACGTTTGACACTGTCCCACGGTGGCACAGCAGTCCCGGTCCACGTACAGGACCCTTGGAGGGGCCTTCCGGCTTCGCGGTACCGCCGCATCAGTCCGGCCGCCATGTCGACAAGTCCGCCCCCCTCAGCTGCGGTGAGAGGGACTAGGACATGAGCACCTGCCCGTACTAATTGCCGACGTTGGTGACCCAGGCGGCCGTCCCGGCAGCACCGCCCGCCATAAGCTTTTGGTGATCTGTGTGACACAGCAACACAACAACATTCAGACACATGACAAAACAAACATTACACTGGGTACACGGCACGCTGTGGTGGATAACAAAACCTACCTTCTTGGTGGAGTCCATCTTCAAAAGATCACCAAAGATGGAAGTGACTCTGGCTCTCGTCTCGTCGAGCCTCCGTCAAGGCGTCCTGACGTGACGTTGATGAGCCAGAGCACTGTGGGGCACCCAAAGACCTCTTAAGATGTCTGATATGATACATCAGGTCACGCACGGATGTGTTGAAAACAGCTACAGATCTGCCAAAAACTAGATGCCAGCCCAGATGCATCACGAGTCCCAGAATCAACTACCACAAAGTACTTATTGTGATGAATAATTGCACTGACTGAACCTTGGAGGTTCAACAAACACATTCCATCACTCAGCAAAGTTTCCCTGTAGCTGTTCATACATCACACTGTCGTCATCCAAAACACCAAAATCTCCATACACTGGCGAGGCAACGTCTACCTTCCACTTCCTGCCAAACACACTACCCTGTTCAATCAATTTACACAGTTTAATCTCAACACTGTCCTGGCTTCCTTCAGCAACTAAACTGGCCAACTTGCTGCCTTCTGCACAGATATCATCAATATCTTTCCCCTCGCCATGTACAAACCGGAGCAATTGCATGTTTTATCGCAGCTACAACACTACCCGCTATTGATACATTTACATCCTGGAGTTAATGGTGCTGCTCTGAGTTTACCGGAAACTACTGGTGCTATTGGCTCGTTTTCTAAACACCTGCAAGAAATTGGGTTAGCGTCATACTCATCTTTGACAGATCTTGGTGTGCTGACTTCCTCCTCGTAGCTGTGGCAGGTGATGGGTCTGGGAAGGGCATCCACCACGCCTGGTGTCACCGGGCCTAAAGAAAAACAAAAAGAAAAAACCATGTATTTGTTACTTACATGTTACTTTCAACATACACTTGTGAACCTTAAAGTTGTTTGTATTTAACTTTAATATATACTGTATCAACAAGAAAACAGCTTTGCATGCACCATTTTAAAACACATTTGTGAAATGTGTGATATAACATGCACCAACCTCCTCCTCCTGCGCAGCAGCAACCACTTCCACAGCCGTGGCAGGTGAAGGCTCTGGGGATGTGTCCACCACGCATGGTGTCACCTGAGCCTAAAATAATCAAACAAAAATTAAATATTGTGTATTAACAAAATACAACTTTTTTTTTAATTACACACACACACACACACTAAAACTCAAATGAGGTCTTGTCATTTCAACATGTTCAACTTTGTGCATACTGAAATATCTTTGCATTCTCCATTTAAAACACATGTGTAAATGTATGGTGTAGCATGCACCAACCTCTGCAGCAGCAACCACTTTCACAGGACTGGCAGGTGTGGGACGGGACACACCTCCACAACACTGGGTGTTGCCTCAACCTGAAAACAACCAACACAAAATGTAACTACAAAAATGAAATGTAAAGTTGCCATGTATTTTCTAATGATCTAAATAACAGACGAAATACAGCAAACACAAAGAAATATTAAATTATTGCTGCCTGTCTGTCAAACTGTACAAAAACCAGTAAAATATTTAATATAATAAAAAACCTGGTGCTTTGCAGGTCTCCTCTTGCAGGCAACAGCTTTCCGCCTACGTTCCACGACAGGTTTCTAATGTAAAGAAGGAAACCAAATAACCTTTTAAAACTATATTTGGGGAAAAGCTCCTTTGGGCTTAAGCAATTTTTAAAGGGTGTTAATTTCAGAAAGAAGCAGAAACCAACACATACAATCTGAATGCAAATTACCGTTTTGTCATGTGGAACAGCGGTGCACTCAGGGGTAGGAAGATGGAAGGGACAACAGCATCCATGACAGCCAACATGGAAATGCTGAACCCTCACGGGGTTCAGTGGGATGAAGCACTCCTTCAATGCGACAGGAGTGGCAACAAACTAACAAATAAAAATAAAAAACACATAATAAAACAGTATTAGACAATTTCTCTCATCTATAATCAATGGACAAATAACCAATTAACCTATCATAACTATTTATGTAAAAGCATAACAAACCTGCTGTTGAACCTTCATCTTTTTTCGGTGCACCAGAGGACTGTGCAGGTTCCTCAGGTACCGGTACGTTCCTCTGTAATGAAAAACAGCAGATATGTTAAAAAGAAGTACCCACTCACCATAACAGAAATAAACTGCTGGGAGAAAATCAGTCTCAACACCAAAATTACAGTGTGCAAATATTACCTTCCTGCCCCTCTCCACAGACGTCCACTCGTAAGGGTTAGAGGGGCGAGGCACGATACCTCTCCCCTCACAACGACCCTTGGAGTGACGTGACGAACAGGCAATGATGTCCTGGGAGCGGCCTGCGGTTTCGGTACAGGCACCTCCAGTGACTCGTAAGCTGCAGCCCACAGCAAACGAGTGAGGACCACCATGCCTTCGCCATCACTCAAGTGAACCTGACCAAAAGTTAGAGTAATACATTTAGTGATCATAAAATGTACTCCTCAATTTGCATCTGCTATGAACTGAACTACTGCAATGTGTACATCAAACTTTTCCATTTCCTCACAATATACTCTACTTACACCATCTGGGCTCCACAGGTCCAAGTTGTTCAAAGGGAAGTGGCCAGAAGACGAGAAGTACTTGATACCTTAAATAACAACAAGAAGCTGATTAATTATTTACATACTTAAATACATTATCTTCTTTTTAAATTACAAAATAATGACTATTATGGACAAAATAATAATAATTCAAACATTTTTTCAAAATATATTTTGAAACGTACCCATTCTTGCTGCCACTCGATGGAACTCTTGACGCATGAACTCTTGTAGCTGAGGGATCAACAGTCAGACATGGCACAAAGTCCAAGACAAAGACCTGCACAGAACAATTGTTCACTATTAAAGTACTTCTCCTCAAAATATCATAACCTTTAAAATAAATGTACATTATACTGTAATAGCTCATGGAACCAAATTAATCCTAGTACGAAAAGGTGTAATAGTAAATACAATATAATCAATAACCTACATTGGGCCAATGACTGCGTGGGCACTGTACAGGAGCTTCTGGAAGTCAGCTCCTGCCTCAAGGGGGTCCGGCTGGCTGTCAGGTTGTTGCTGGGGGCCATGATGCAGACTGCGTCCGGGGGGTCCGAGGTACGTCAGCGTTGAGTAACTCGGTCCTCAGGTCGGGACGCAAGGCCCCGGTGGACATGACACCAAAGGAAAGCATTCCCTCTGGCATCGGCACGATCCCGTCTGCAATGGAGCGCAGATGGGACGCTCCTACAATAAGAACAAACTGGGGGAGGGGGCACAGAAGGAATATCATTAGAATGAAAATCACTAATCAATCATCAGAGCAGATATTTTGTTTATAAATTGCGAAATGCATTACCTTCTTATCAGGAGACTCAGCAGGGATGACCAGCTTGTGTTGGCGGGCCGTGACTGAAACTGGCCATTTCCTCACACGATGGCGTGTACCGGTGCCACGGCCTATTATAAAAACACAGAAACAAACACCAAAATAAAACTTAATTAACCACTGCAAAATTAGTTATGACACATGCACACCTTACACATATAGGCAGAATAGTTGAATAAATGAAACGTGTACTTACGAGGAACAAAGTCACGACTGGGCCACTTACGGTAACCTTCTCGCGCTCTGCCTCCCTCCTCCCAGCAGCCTCAGAGCGACGAAAGGACTTGCCACGTGGCATCTAAAAGGATGCAAGAATAAATTATAATGAGTTTTAATCACACTCACAAGACACTTTAAGGCAGGGGTGTCAAACTCATTTTGGTTCAGGGGCCACATACAACCCAATTTGACCTTAAGTGAGCTGGACCAGTAAAAGGCATAGTTAATAATAACGCAGGTCTGCAATGGTGAATGAAATGATCCGGATGTAGTAAAACGCACAGACTCAGAGCTTCAGAGGGTTTTAAACCATTTCAATGTCCTACACAAATATATAAATGTTTAAACTTCAGTCAATATGTACATAATGCACATCATTAGATCATTAGTTATAGAGTCTCCACAATTCAATCGCTCACTTCATTTTACGGAAACTATAAACACCAAAGTAACGTTATAACGTTGATTCATTCGGACTTAACACGGTAAACAACAGAGACGGTAAACAACTCTAAAGCGGGGAATAAAGTCTGTACGGTCTGTGTCCGTTCCTCCATTAAGAGTCCATGTATCACTACAAAAGGTTTCATTACATTAATATCATCATGTATAGTCCGTCACTCACGGTCTGTTTACTGTCTGTACGCTGGCCGGATGACGTAAATATGCAGCTGACGTAAAGCGGCGTTCACGTTCACTGTCATGTGCTGCGGCGCATATAAACCAGCAGTAGAGCTAAAATGTACCGTAAGTTACTATTACCATACGAAACTGAAGAGAAACAGTACAGTTAGAGAATATTTCCATATATGCTGAGCAACAGTTTGTGCTAAAGGAAATAAACGCAGGTCCCCAATTCAGTGTTTTAAGCAAATACACGCAGGACAATTATTATAAGTTTTACGGTATTTTATTTACTGTTAGTGCTTTGTTCAGCAATGCATCATATTCATTAACATAATCATACATTATTATCAATAATACAGATTGTAATTGTTAAAATTAAACTCACCGTAGAAGGCAAATCCTCTGCTTCCAAAGTGAATGAATGTGTGTATATGTATAGAGATATATATATTTATATATATATCTCTCTCCAACTCTCTCTCAATAGCTCTCCAACTCTCTCTCAATAGCTCTCAGGGTTTGCGTACACAAAAACAGCTCCGTATCTCTCTCTCTGTTGTTGTGGTAGCAAGAACGACAGTTAGCTACGGGGAACCTATATGGCTACTGGCGACATTCGAAAAATTTGGTTCAACCAATCAGAGCGCGGTACAGGAAGGTGGGGTGGATCATTACGATGAACCGTGTTGTACAATAATGTGAAACTGGACATTAATTATCTGATAAAATTGTTTAGTACTATTACAATGTTTTATAATTTTCAGAAATAAATATATATGTGTCTGGTAATTTATTTTAGCTAAAATAAAAGATATAGCCTAAACCCTCAACCCAGCATGAAATGGTTCAGTCCTACCAATGTGCAAACCGTAATTTCTCATAAAAAAACAAAAAAACAACCGGAAATAGAATGTCAAAATAAATGTCGTATTGAATGCTTTCATTATAAATTATGTAATGGATTTTTAAGTAATTTCGTACCATAAACACAAAAAGCACTAAACAGTAATATGGTTTAAGTACATTAAATATCATTATTGATAAAATTGCAACCTCCCCATTCACTTACTGATTTGTTTACATTAAATAAACACTATCAAATTAATGACGGCTACAGACACTAATAAATTAAATAATTTTAGCATATTCATATACATTTTCCACTACAAAGTTATATGTGTTGTCAACAACACAAGATTGTATGAAAAACTCTCAATTTTCGTGTGTGGTAACCTATCAACACATGGCTAATTTTAATATTCAAATGAGCCATGTGTTCACAACAGGTCTCTCACAGTTGCTAGGTTACCACCAGGCTGTCAATCAAGCTCTCAGCTACAGAGAACTTAACCTTACCCTTTATCTATCCAGATAAAAACATTAAGAACAGTTTCTGTATGATGTTTATTAGACCTATGTCATCTGAATTGGAAGGGCACGTTGTCATGAGCTGTATCTTGTATATTTATTATTAGCTATGTGGTATGTGTATGCACCTTTATGTAATCTGGTGGAAAAACATTAAAATATAAAACCGGATACCAAAAAAATATGTTTGCGTGTACCCGTGTATGCAAAGTGTCCTCCTGTTTGATGTGGAGGAAATGGCCACCCTAATCTGGAGTTGTAACAAAAGTAATTATTTGTTTGTAAGTATTTATGATTCTGAAATTGATGACTTAAATATAGATGTTCATTTATACTTCTTCATCCATTCAAACACAGAAATACAGTATTACTGTCCAGCTGTATCTTTACTGCCAACTAAAGCTTGTTTACTAATACTTCAACATATCAGGACATATGATGTGTTTTCTGTGGTACAACATTTCTGGAAATATGAGGCGAACTTGGAGACATTAGACATTAATCTCCTATTTTATAAAAGTGTTAAATGCTTAATAACCACAGAAACTATTTCAATTTTTAAATAAATGTATTTATTATTTTTGTTTAATTTGTTGGAGTTTCCTCCTGCTCCTCCTCCTCCTCCTCCTGCTGGCCTGGCTCACCACTGGCCTGCTGCCCCTGCTCCTGCTGGCCTGGCTCACCACTGGCCTGCTGCTCCTGCTCCTGCTGGCCTGGCTCACCACTGGCCTGCTGCTCTGCGACTGCACACATGGACACAGATAAAAATAAATCTTAATTTTATCAGTCTTGCGTCCAATCAATAAAAACACAAATATATTAATTCACTCAAAAAGCAGACTTGTGGTCAGTTGAATGTTAATCTATTATCTATTATCACACAAACACACATTATCTGTAGCATGCAAAACACAAAACACCAACACTTACCGAGAGGAAAGGCCGCGGCCAATTCGAGGTCCTCCTCCAGCTGCTGGGTGGCCTTGTGCAGCTGGGGTTAGGGGTTAGGAATAGGGATGAGTGCAACATTAGACATTGGTCTAATCAGCATGTTTCTCCTCACAGGAAGGTTGTAGAGAGTTCAAAGCAGGTTCAATCTGTTCATTTTTTCCTTCCGCTTCTTTGGGTGTCGGTCTCGACTTCTGGCGCTAACCGGAAGTGGGCGTAATTCCGGAAATAGAGGTGAAAATCCTTGTATCTCGGCAAGCGTAGGTCGTAGAGACTCGGGGACAAGTCCTGCGTGTTCAGAAGGGTCAGATTATGGCATACGGAGCGCGTTTCCAAGTGTCTGCGACGTTCGGTTCCGGAGTTATTCCCGTTTGAGTGTGTCCATTCATTGGGTTAGGTTTTTAGAAAAGATTTTTAGAATTCAACTAGTTAGTTGAAGGAAGGCACGGGCACGCAGCCACTTAAGTGTTTAGTCCCTTTCTCCTTTTATGTTTCAATTACACCTAATTGGTGTATGTTTTTTTCTGGTCCAGGTTACCATTGCTGGTATCCTGGGCCTTTTAGTGTTTTCTTTGCTCCCTCTTATTTCTTTTAGCCTCTATAATTCTGATTTGAGAAGGGACAGTGATTTTATTTTGTTGTTTTTGTTTTTTGTTTTTGTTATTGTTGGACCAGAGTTGGATTACCACCACAAATCATAAGTGCCAAAACAATAAGTGCCATATCAAAATTATATACAAAGGACATATATAAATCAAAAAGACAAAAACATGCAAAGAAAATACAACATGCAACAAAAAAACCCTATATAAATGGGATCCTCCTCTGGTCCTCCAAATATCAAACCCATGATTCAGTTATTTTAGTTCTTTGGTTTTTATCTGTTTTGCCTTTTGTTGTTTTTCTACTGTCTGAAAAAAGAGGTTTTTTTAACCAGACAATGCCCGCCTAGGCTTTTAAAACATGATTCAATCCAAATTACACTCATCACGCGTTTTTAATAAAGTTTTTAGCTGTATCTTTGGTGTATATTCTAAATTTCATTTAACCCATAGGGTACAAAAGTTTTTAATCTCTGTATCCATCTTCTCTCAGCAACAAGTCTCTGTCCCTCTGACCAATTCTGTCTCATTTCCAAACCTGATATAAATAAATTAGCAACATCATGATTCCTAAAGTGTGTGTACAACTCTGAAATTTTATCCTCTCGACCAATACAATACAGGTGTTGTTTAAGGCGTTTTGAAAGTTCATTTTGGGTTTGTCCAACATATAGTTTATGACAAACATCGCACTTAATCACATACACCAAATTCTTAGATTTCAGGTCCAGTTGGTGGACAATAGGAGAACCTATACCTGAATGTCTGTTTAAAATGTATTTGATTGGCCGAAAGTGTTTTTCAGAGCTGTTAGTTGTTTTCTTGTTTTTGAGCGATGCATGGACCAAAAGATCCTTCAGATTTTTATTCCTCCTAAAAGCCGAGATAATTTTGAAGTCCATCAGCGGTTCAGCAACATTTTGTAGTCTTGTGAAGTTCGTTTTAATCAATGTGTTCAATCTCAGGGATGTGGCAGAGAAAGTGGTAACAAAGGGGATGATTTTTCTTTCCCCCTTGTTCTCCAAAGCCACCCTGTTTTGCATACCTTGCGTTCTTTGTTTGATCAGACGGAGGAAGGATCTACTATAACCCCGGGTTCTGAGTACTTTAAAGAGTGTTCTTGTTGCCCTTTCAGCGTCCCTCTACTCTCGTACATATCCTGTTAAATCGTATCAATTGTTGATTTCACAATTCCCCGAAAAGTATGACGAGGGTGATAGCTGTCTTTATGCAAAAGAGCATGCGTATCTGTTGGCTTGAAGAACACTCTTGTACCCAGTTTCCATTCCTCCGTCTGATCTCTGATAAAAAACACCTGCGTGTCCAGAAACGCCAGCTTTTCTGGTTGAAGATCGAACTTGACTGTCATGGTGCTGTGGTGGTTATTTAAAATGCTGATGAACTCAAAAATTCTGACTCTGAGTAAGACCAAATCCCAAAAATATCATCTAGATATCTGAGGTAAATCAAGGGCAAATTTTAGGCACTTGGGAAAAGACAGCTTTGCTCCCAGCTCGCCATGTATATATTAGCGTAGGCTGGGGCAAACTTCTTTCCCATTGCTGTTCCATGTACCTGCAGATATATCTTCTCGTCAAACTCAAAGTCATTTTTAGTCAGGCTCAATTCCAAGAGCTGGAGGAGCAAATCATCCGGCCTTTTCTGGTCCGGGTATTTGTTGAAGGTCTCTCGACCGTTTTCAGACCCATTTGTGTGTTGATGTTAGTGTACAAAGAGTCAATGTCCACAGAGAAGAGCACCGAACCAGGGAGGGAATCCTCATCATTTTGATCTTATTGATGAATTCATATGTATCCTTGATGTAACTTGGATGTTGTTGTGACAAGGGATTAAGATAGTGATCTATGTACTCTGATACTGCATATGACTCACTCCCACAGTCTGACACAATCGGGCGCCCAGAGGGGGATTTGATGTGGGACAGGCCACGTCTCTGGATCCTTATGGATCTTTGGGAGAAGATAGAATTTACGTGGTCGAGGTGTATCTGGTCCAAATAAGTAATTTCTTTGTTTGGCCGTGATGTATTTTCCCTCATATAATCTTGTCACCAATTCTCTAATCTCCCTCTGGGTTTCCTGCTGTAATGTGTGAGAAAGTGGTTGATAATGCAGAGTGTTGTTCAATTGTCTCTGAGCCTCCAGTAGATACTGGGTCCTGTCTAAAATCACTATCTTTGATCCCTTGTCAGCTGGTTTTATCACTATATCCTGGTTCTGTTTGAGTTTGTTCAGTGCTCTTCTCTGTGGACATGACAAATTGTCTTTTTTCCTCTGCTATGCTCAGTCTCTCAAGGCCCCGGCCATCCTCCTCCACTCAGCCCCTGGATGGGTTCCGGCAGGGAAGTCCAATGCGGTTCCCATCCAGAGGAGCTCCTAAATGGATCCGGGGGTCGAGTCTGTAGCATAGTCGAAATGGTGTAACAATTTAAGGGTCCTATGATAACGATGTAAGTCTTGTTTTAAATCATCCCTATCCACTTCCAGTGGGGTCGGGATGAAAAACAGTCCCTTCTCCAACAGTTTTTTTTCCGTCTCGCTCAATGTAAAAAAGGAGTGATAAATTTAAAATGTTTGATTGTATGTTTTCAACATCGGGGTGAGTGATCTCGGTGCCCCGACGCTAGTTTAGTTGTTCCATCCAAGTTTTTAGAATGTTTTTAGCAGTTTCCGATGTCCAATGAACTGGGTCATGTGAGTGGACTTTAAAAACACTATCATCCAGCAAATCGAGTGTTCTGTATGTTTTTCTGATGTGGCTGTTCATTTCCCCAATGAGTGTTTGCATTGTGCGTGGGAGGGAGTTGTTTAGAGAGATGTATTTGAGGATAGATGATTTGGGCATTTGGAAAACTTTTTCGTGCCATTGCCATTAGTTGTTGTAGCTGTTTTTTCATCGTCTCAATGAGATCTGTCTCAAACAATTATTTAATCCCACTGACAATATCACTCGTTGGGTCTTGGTGCAAGGATTCAGCTTATTCAAGACTCCCTTGAGGTGGTGGATCTGGGCCCCGGGAAAGCTGTCAATTTGGACCGATGGGTAACCGTGTTTAGGGATCCCTGGAAAGGTTGGAGTCCCCCAAAATCACCACCGGCTCGTTCACCTTCAACACCCATTTCTTGATCTTCTGGGGGTACTGGGATGGCGGGTCGGTCCCCGTCTCTTGGCTCTCCAACGTCTCATCCAAAACCAAATTCCCCCAGGGGATGGGGAACCGGCACGACAGTCATCCACATCAGGGCTGGGGCTCCAACCCTTCCACCATCCCAGTCACTGGCCCAACAGCACCCTCAAGGTCCCCAACCTCCTCAGGGGGAGTCCAAGATCCTGCCCGACATTGGAACTACCACATTGCTAAAATAAGTGTCTCCTCCCCTCTCAGCCAAAAGACTCTCCGTCAATGCTCCCTGTTCTTCGCCCTCCAAATTGCTCTCATGTATCTCAGCCACTATGATCCTGCCAGTCCGCCTGTTCTGATCATGTCCCTCCGAAGGCACCCCCAACTAGGTTAGGGTAAGGAGAGGGAGCTCCGGGACCCGCTGGAAACTATGGGAAGAACTGGACTAAGGCGTCCCCTGGAACATTCTCTCCACCCATGTTAGGTTTAGGGGAGGCCCCGGGGGTCGGCTAAGGCACGTCACAGATCCAGGGCCAGAGTTCACCTGAACAGAGGCTAGGCCCAGAGATCGTCTTGGCTTGGGAGTTGGGCCAGATCCAGAGGGGCCGGTCATATTTCAGCAATGTGATAGTTCCAATGTCGGGCAGAATCTTGGACTCCCCTGAGGAGGTTGGGGACCTTGAGGGTGCTGTTGGGCCAGTGACCGGGATGGTGGAAGGGTTGGAGCCCCAGACTGATGTGGATGGCTGTCGTGCCGATTCCCCGCTCCTTGGGGGGAATTTGGGCTTGGATGGGATGTCGGAAAGCCAAAGATGGGGACCGACCCGCCATCTCAGTACCCCCCAGAAGATTAAAAAGTGGGTCTTGAAGGTGGATGAGCCGGTGGTGATATTGGGGGACTCCAACCTCTCCAGGATCCCCAAGCACGGTTACTCATCGGTCCAGATTGACAGCTTTCCCGGGGCCCAGATTCACCACCTCAGGGGAGTCTTAAATAAGCTGAATCCTTGCAGTAAGACCCAACAAGTGATATTGTCAGTGGGATTAAATAATTGTCTGAGACAGAATCTGATGGAGACTATGAAAAAACAGCTGCAACAACTGATGGCAATGGCACGGAAAAGTTTTCCAAATGCCCAAATTATCTATCCTCAGATACACTTCTCCAAACAATTCCCGCGGACAGTGCAATCACTCATTGGGGAAATGAACAGCCACATCAGAAAAACCTACAGAACACTCGATTTGCTGGATGATAGTGTTTTTAAAGTCCACTCACATGACCCGGTTCATTGGACATCAGAAACTGCTAAAAACATTCTAAAAACTTGGATGGAGCAACTAAACTAGCGTCGGGGGCACTGAGATTACTCACTCCCGATGTTTGAAAATACACAATCAAACATTTTAAATTTATCACCTCTTTTTTAACTAATAACTCTGAAAAACACTCTCGGCCAATCAAATACATTTTTTAATAGACATTCAGATATAGGTTTTCCTATTGATCATTAATTGGATCTGAAATCTAAGAATTGGTGTATGTGATCAAGTGCGATGTTTGTCACAAACTATTTGTTGGACAAACCCAAAATGCACTCTTAAAACGCCTTAAACAACACCTGTATTGTATTGGTCGAGAGGATAAAATATCAGAGTTGCACACTGACACTTCAGGAATCAAGATGTTGTTAATTTATTTATATCAGGTTTGGAAATGAGATGGAGTTGGTCAGAGGGACAGAGACTTGTTGCTGAGAGAAGATGGATACAGAGATTAAATGTACCCCATGGATTAAATGAAATTTAGAATATACACCAAAGATACGCTAAAAACGTTATTAAAAACGCGTGTTGAGTGTAATTTGGATTGAATCATGTTTTAAAAGCCTAGGCGGACATTGTCTGGTTAAAAAAAACCTCTTTTTTCAGACAGTGAAAAACAACAAAAGGCAAAACAGATAAAAACCAAAGAACTAAAATAACTGAATCATGGGTTTGATATTTGGAGGACCAGAGGAGGATCCCATTTATATAGGGGTTTTTTTGTTGCATGTTGTATTTTCTTTGCATGTTTTTGTCTTTTTGATTTATATATGTCCTTTGTATATAATTTTGATATGGCACTTATTGTTTTGGCACTTATGATTTGTGGTGGTGATCCAACTCTGGTCCAACAATAACAAAAACACAAAAAAACAAAAACAACAAAAAACAAAACTACTGTCCCTTCTCAAATCAGAATTACAGAGGCTATAAGAAATAATGGAGAGTAAAGAAAACAATAAAGGCCCAGGATACCAGCAATGGTAATCTGGACCAGAAAAACATACACCAATTAGGTGTAATTGAAACATAAAAGGAGAAAGGGACTAAACACTTAAGTGGCTGCGTGCCCGTGCCTTCCTTCAACTAACTAGTTGAACTCTAAAAATCTTTTCTAAAAACCTAGCCTGCCAGTGCCGCAGTGCCCTCTCCTAAATGCTCTCTTTTTTCTACAAAGTTTGGCAAAACACTATCAGTGAGTCTGAAGGCCTTTTATAGACAGTGCTCTGGACCAATCAGAAACAGGTGACTTGTCTGAATGGAATCACCTGCTGGGGATTGGTCCCCGCCCCCTCTCATTGAGTGCTCCCTCTATATAGAGTGTCCAACCTGCCTCACTTCTACTACTCCTCTGAAGAAGCCATGTCTTGGCGAAACGTTAGGAGATCTTTTTGACTTTTTTATTTTGTTTGTGATATTTTAACTGTGGATATTTTAAGGACAAAGTCCTATGTCTTTTAGAATTACTTAATCCTTTTCTGTGGGAGAAAAACATCTTTTTGCACAAAGTATAAGAAGCACTATAGCACTTTTTTACTGAAAGACAATAAGGGAACCAAAAAACACTTCAATGGAGAAATCCTGACCCCTTAAATAAAACGCTTTGTCGTGTGATTTTATGCGAGCTACAGCATAGTAGCCTCCAGCATTAGCTGGACTAGCATAGAATTTTGAGAGTGGATTTACTGTGTTGTGTGGGGAAGGCAGTGATCTTGTGGGATTCAGAAAATCTCCATTGTCTTTTAGTTACCCATTCCCTTCTTTCCTTCTTTTAGAATGTATGCTAAAGTGACTTAGTGCAGTGATGCTAGAAATTACTCCTTTTTGAAAATCATAAGGATTAATTAGAAATAAGAAATCACAAACCAGTTTTGAAAATTGTCTCTTTACTTTATTTTGATTCCAACAAAAAAACAAATAAAAAAATATATATTTACAAACTATACGTTGTTCCATCCAAGAGATGTCAAGGGGAGTTAGAAGAGGATACGGCCGCAGAGGATGGCCCCGTACGCAGAGAGCGGGCAATTCCGATCCTCCTCAAACAAACCCAGATCTAATTTTAAAACCAGAGAAGCTTTATTTTAAAATACTACAGGCTGTTCACCATGCAGCAGTAGTAGAACGGTTTCAACAGAGTGGTGAGCTCCCGGTGGGGATGTCCAGACAAGCGGATAAATTAACAACTTTTATCAAACCCTCCTCTCCCAGCGAGGAAACCAGTCAGAAAGTGAAGCTAAACACTGAACAGTGGATGCAGACAAACATGCTAATTCTAAAAAACCATTATGATGAAGTCATAGCGGGTGGAATGGAAAAACTGCCTGCTTTTGACCAAACTGCAATGGAAAAAGCAATTGCTTATGGGAAAATTAGATACAAGCATCGACTGAAGACCACATCAATAACAAACTTCACAGAACTGATAAAAACAACATCACGGACCTCGCTGGGAGAGGAGATGGTGGAGGATTGTCTGGGCCTTGTTGGAGAGGGGGATTGGCCCCTACTCCTTAACAGCTCACGTGTTGGGGCCCCGGGGCCTTTGGCTGAAAGGGAGGGGGAGTGGCCGACCCGGGGGCGCGAAAGGGGAGGTGATGGTCAGATGGGGATTTTTGAGTCCTCAACATGTGAGGCTCTCCACCAGAGCTGCTGCACCACCAAGAACCCACATGCGCCCTCCGTGTCGGCGACGGTCCCCCTCCCTGACAGCCGATTGGGTGTTTCCCCGGGGCCCAATAGGAGCCCCTCCTCTAATTTGGAACCGCCACTCCCTAACAACCTGTTTGTTGGGGCCCCGGGGCCTTTGGCTGGGAGGGAGGGGGAGTGGCCGACCCGGGGGCGCGAAAGGGGAGGTGATGGACAGATGGGGATTTTTGAGTCCTCAACATGTGAGGCTCTCCACCAGAGCTGCTGCACCACCAAGAACCCACGTGCGCCCTCCGTGTCGGCGACGGTCCCCCTCCCTAACAGCCTTTTGGGTGGCTCCCTGGGGCCCAACATTAGCTTCTCCTCCAATCTAACACCTGCCCAGTCCCCACGTTCTAACCCTAACCAACTCCATCCTTGGACCCCTGGTTCTGACCGGCCCTCTGGATCTGGCCCAACTCCCAAGCCAAGACGATCTCTGGGCCCAGCCTCTGTTCAGGTGAACTCTGGCCTTGGATCTGTGACGTGCCTTGGCCGACCCCGGGGCCTCCCCCCTAAACCTAACATGGGTGGAGAGAATGTTCCGGGGGGACGCCTCAGTCCAGTTCTTCCCATAGTTTCCAGCGGGTCCCGGAGCTCCTCTCCTTACCCTAACCTAGTTGGGGGGGGTGCCCCGGAGGGACTCGATCAGAACAGGCGGACCAGCAGGATTATAGTGGCAGAGATACATGAGAGCAATTTGGAGGGCGAAGAACAGGGAGAATTGATGGAGAGTCTTTTGGCTGAAGAGGGAGGAGACACTTATTTCAGCAATGTGATAGTTCCAATGTCGGGCAGAATCTTGGACTCCCCTGAGGAGGTTGGGGACCTTGAGGGTGCTGTTGGGCCAGTGACCGGGATGGTGGAAGGGTTGGAGCCCCAGACTGATGTGGATGGCTGTCGTGCCGATTCCCCGCTCCTTGGGGGGGAATTTGGGCTTGGATGGGATGTCGGAAAGCCAAAGATGGGGACCGACCCGCCATCTCAGTACCCCCCAGAAGATTAAAAAGTGGGTCTTGAAGGTGGATGAGCCGGTGGTGATATTGGGGGACTCCAACCTCTCCAGGATCCCCAAGCACGGTTACTCATCGGTCCAGATTGACAGCTTTCCCGGGGCCCAGATTCACCACCTCAGGGGAGTCTTAAATAAGCTGAATCCTTGCAGTAAGACCCAACAAGTGATATTGTCAGTGGGATTAAATAATTGTCTGAGACAGAATCTGATGGAGACTATGAAAAAACAGCTGCAACAACTGATGGCAATGGCACGGAAAAGTTTTCCAAATGCCCAAATTATCTATCCTCAGATACACTTCTCCAAACAATTCCCGCGGACAGTGCAATCACTCATTGGGGAAATGAACAGCCACATCAGAAAAACCTACAGAACACTCGATTTGCTGGATGATAGTGTTTTTAAAGTCCACTCACATGACCCGGTTCATTGGACATCAGAAACTGCTAAAAACATTCTAAAAACTTGGATGGAGCAACTAAACTAGCGTCGGGGGCACTGAGATTACTCACTCCCGATGTTTGAAAATACACAATCAAACATTTTAAATTTATCACCTCTTTTTTAACTAATAACTCTGAAAAACACTCTCGGCCAATCAAATACATTTTTTAATAGACATTCAGATATAGGTTTTCCTATTGATCATTAATTGGATCTGAAATCTAAGAATTGGTGTATGTGATCAAGTGCGATGTTTGTCACAAACTATTTGTTGGACAAACCCAAAATGCACTCTTAAAACGCCTTAAACAACACCTGTATTGTATTGGTCGAGAGGATAAAATATCAGAGTTGCACACTGACACTTCAGGAATCAAGATGTTGTTAATTTATTTATATCAGGTTTGGAAATGAGATGGAGTTGGTCAGAGGGACAGAGACTTGTTGCTGAGAGAAGATGGATACAGAGATTAAATGTACCCCATGGATTAAATGAAATTTAGAATATACACCAAAGATACGCTAAAAACGTTATTAAAAACGCGTGTTGAGTGTAATTTGGATTGAATCATGTTTTAAAAGCCTAGGCGGACATTGTCTGGTTAAAAAAAACCTCTTTTTTCAGACAGTGAAAAACAACAAAAGGCAAAACAGATAAAAACCAAAGAACTAAAATAACTGAATCATGGGTTTGATATTTGGAGGACCAGAGGAGGATCCCATTTATATAGGGGTTTTTTTGTTGCATGTTGTATTTTCTTTGCATGTTTTTGTCTTTTTGATTTATATATGTCCTTTGTATATAATTTTGATATGGCACTTATTGTTTTGGCACTTATGATTTGTGGTGGTGATCCAACTCTGGTCCAACAATAACAAAAACACAAAAAAACAAAAACAACAAAAAACAAAACTACTGTCCCTTCTCAAATCAGAATTACAGAGGCTATAAGAAATAATGGAGAGTAAAGAAAACAATAAAGGCCCAGGATACCAGCAATGGTAATCTGGACCAGAAAAACATACACCAATTAGGTGTAATTGAAACATAAAAGGAGAAAGGGACTAAACACTTAAGTGGCTGCGTGCCCGTGCCTTCCTTCAACTAACTAGTTGAACTCTAAAAATCTTTTCTAAAAACCTAGCCTGCCAGTGCCGCAGTGCCCTCTCCTAAATGCTCTCTTTTTTCTACAAAGTTTGGCAAAACACTATCAGTGAGTCTGAAGGCCTTTTATAGACAGTGCTCTGGACCAATCAGAAACAGGTGACTTGTCTGAATGGAATCACCTGCTGGGGATTGGTCCCCGCCCCCTCTCATTGAGTGCTCCCTCTATATAGAGTGTCCAACCTGCCTCACTTCTACTACTCCTCTGAAGAAGCCATGTCTTGGCGAAACGTTAGGAGATCTTTTTGACTTTTTTATTTTGTTTGTGATATTTTAACTGTGGATATTTTAAGGACAAAGTCCTATGTCTTTTAGAATTACTTAATCCTTTTCTGTGGGAGAAAAACATCTTTTTGCACAAAGTATAAGAAGCACTATAGCACTTTTTTACTGAAAGACAATAAGGGAACCAAAAAACACTTCAATGGAGAAATCCTGACCCCTTAAATAAAACGCTTTGTCGTGTGATTTTATGCGAGCTACAGCATAGTAGCCTCCAGCATTAGCTGGACTAGCATAGAATTTTGAGAGTGGATTTACTGTGTTGTGTGGGGAAGGCAGTGATCTTGTGGGATTCAGAAAATCTCCATTGTCTTTTAGTTACCCATTCCCTTCTTTCCTTCTTTTAGAATGTATGCTAAAGTGACTTAGTGCAGTGATGCTAGAAATTACTCCTTTTTGAAAATCATAAGGATTAATTAGAAATAAGAAATCACAAACCAGTTTTGAAAATTGTCTCTTTACTTTATTTTGATTCCAACAAAAAAACAAATAAAAAAATATATATTTACAAACTATACGTTGTTCCATCCAAGAGATGTCAAGGGGAGTTAGAAGAGGATACGGCCGCAGAGGATGGCCCCGTACGCAGAGAGCGGGCAATTCCGATCCTCCTCAAACAAACCCAGATCTAATTTTAAAACCAGAGAAGCTTTATTTTAAAATACTACAGGCTGTTCACCATGCAGCAGTAGTAGAACGGTTTCAACAGAGTGGTGAGCTCCCGGTGGGGATGTCCAGACAAGCGGATAAATTAACAACTTTTATCAAACCCTCCTCTCCCAGCGAGGAAACCAGTCAGAAAGTGAAGCTAAACACTGAACAGTGGATGCAGACAAACATGCTAATTCTAAAAAACCATTATGATGAAGTCATAGCGGGTGGAATGGAAAAACTGCCTGCTTTTGACCAAACTGCAATGGAAAAAGCAATTGCTTATGGGAAAATTAGATACAAGCATCGACTGAAGACCACATCAATAACAAACTTCACAGAACTGATAAAAACAACATCACGGACCTCGCTGGGAGAGGAGATGGTGGAGGATTGTCTGGGCCTTGTTGGAGAGGGGGATTGGCCCCTACTCCTTAACAGCTCACGTGTTGGGGCCCCGGGGCCTTTGGCTGAAAGGGAGGGGGGAGTGGCCGACCCGGGGCGCGAGAGGGGAGGTGATGGTCAGATGGGGATTTTTGAGTCCTCAACATGTGAGGCTCTCCACCAGAGCTGCTGCACCACCAAGAACCCACATGCGCCCTCCGTGTCGGCGACGGTCCCCCTCCCTGACAGCCGATTGGGTGTTTCCCCGGGGCCCAATAGGAGCCCCTCCTCTAATTTGGAACCGCCACTCCCTAACAACCTGTTTGTTGGGGCCCCGGGGCCTTTGGCTGGGAGGGAGGGGGAGTGGCCGACCCGGGGGCGCGAAAGGGGAGGTGATGGACAGATGGGGATTTTTGAGTCCTCAACATGTGAGGCTCTCCACCAGAGCTGCTGCACCACCAAGAACCCACGTGCGCCCTCCGTGTCGGCGACGGTCCCCCTCCCTAACAGCCTTTTGGGTGGCTCCCTGGGGCCCAACATTAGCTTCTCCTCCAATCTAACACCTGCCCAGTCCCCACGTTCTAACCCTAACCAACTCCATCCTTGGACCCCTGGTTCTGACCGGCCCTCTGGATCTGGCCCAACTCCCAAGCCAAGACGATCTCTGGGCCCAGCCTCTGTTCAGGTGAACTCTGGCCTTGGATCTGTGACGTGCCTTGGCCGACCCGGGGCCTCCCCCTAAACCTAACATGGGTGGAGAGAATGTTCCGGGGGGACGCCTCAGTCCAGTTCTTCCCATAGTTTCCAGCGGGTCCCGGAGCTCCTCTCCTTACCCTAACCTAGTTGGGGGGTGCCCCGGAGGGACTCGATCAGAACAGGCGGACCAGCAGGATTATAGTGGCAGAGATACATGAGAGCAATTTGGAGGGCGAAGAACAGGGAGAATTGATGGAGAGTCTTTTGGCTGAAGAGGGAGGAGACACTTATTTCAGCAATGTGATAGTTCCAATGTCGGGCAGAATCTTGGACTCCCCTGAGGAGGTTGGGGACCTTGAGGGTGCTGTTGGGCCAGTGACCGGGATGGTGGAAGGGTTGGAGCCCCAGACTGATGTGGATGGCTGTCGTGCCGATTCCCCGCTCCTTGGGGGGAATTTGGGCTTGGATGGGATGTCGGAAAGCCAAAGATGGGGACCGACCCGCCATCTCAGTACCCCCCAGAAGATTAAAAAGTGGGTCTTGAAGGTGGATGAGCCGGTGGTGATATTGGGGGACTCCAACCTCTCCAGGATCCCCAAGCACGGTTACTCATCGGTCCAGATTGACAGCTTTCCCGGGGCCCAGATTCACCACCTCAGGGGAGTCTTAAATAAGCTGAATCCTTGCAGTAAGACCCAACAAGTGATATTGTCAGTGGGATTAAATAATTGTCTGAGACAGAATCTGATGGAGACTATGAAAAAACAGCTGCAACAACTGATGGCAATGGCACGGAAAAGTTTTCCAAATGCCCAAATTATCTATCCTCAGATACACTTCTCCAAACAATTCCCGCGGACAGTGCAATCACTCATTGGGGAAATGAACAGCCACATCAGAAAAACCTACAGAACACTCGATTTGCTGGATGATAGTGTTTTTAAAGTCCACTCACATGACCCGGTTCATTGGACATCAGAAACTGCTAAAAACATTCTAAAAACTTGGATGGAGCAACTAAACTAGCGTCGGGGGCACTGAGATTACTCACTCCCGATGTTTGAAAATACACAATCAAACATTTTAAATTTATCACCTCTTTTTTAACTAATAACTCTGAAAAACACTCTCGGCCAATCAAATACATTTTTTAATAGACATTCAGATATAGGTTTTCCTATTGATCATTAATTGGATCTGAAATCTAAGAATTGGTGTATGTGATCAAGTGCGATGTTTGTCACAAACTATTTGTTGGACAAACCCAAAATGCACTCTTAAAACGCCTTAAACAACACCTGTATTGTATTGGTCGAGAGGATAAAATATCAGAGTTGCACACTGACACTTCAGGAATCAAGATGTTGTTAATTTATTTATATCAGGTTTGGAAATGAGATGGAGTTGGTCAGAGGGACAGAGACTTGTTGCTGAGAGAAGATGGATACAGAGATTAAATGTACCCCATGGATTAAATGAAATTTAGAATATACACCAAAGATACGCTAAAAACGTTATTAAAAACGCGTGTTGAGTGTAATTTGGATTGAATCATGTTTTAAAAGCCTAGGCGGACATTGTCTGGTTAAAAAAAACCTCTTTTTTCAGACAGTGAAAAACAACAAAAGGCAAAACAGATAAAAACCAAAGAACTAAAATAACTGAATCATGGGTTTGATATTTGGAGGACCAGAGGAGGATCCCATTTATATAGGGGTTTTTTTGTTGCATGTTGTATTTTCTTTGCATGTTTTTGTCTTTTTGATTTATATATGTCCTTTGTATATAATTTTGATATGGCACTTATTGTTTTGGCACTTATGATTTGTGGTGGTGATCCAACTCTGGTCCAACAATAACAAAAACACAAAAAAACAAAAACAACAAAAAACAAAACTACTGTCCCTTCTCAAATCAGAATTACAGAGGCTATAAGAAATAATGGAGAGTAAAGAAAACAATAAAGGCCCAGGATACCAGCAATGGTAATCTGGACCAGAAAAACATACACCAATTAGGTGTAATTGAAACATAAAAGGAGAAAGGGACTAAACACTTAAGTGGCTGCGTGCCCGTGCCTTCCTTCAACTAACTAGTTGAACTCTAAAAATCTTTTCTAAAAACCTAGCCTGCCAGTGCCGCAGTGCCCTCTCCTAAATGCTCTCTTTTTTCTACAAAGTTTGGCAAAACACTATCAGTGAGTCTGAAGGCCTTTTATAGACAGTGCTCTGGACCAATCAGAAACAGGTGACTTGTCTGAATGGAATCACCTGCTGGGGATTGGTCCCCGCCCCCTCTCATTGAGTGCTCCCTCTATATAGAGTGTCCAACCTGCCTCACTTCTACTACTCCTCTGAAGAAGCCATGTCTTGGCGAAACGTTAGGAGATCTTTTTGACTTTTTTATTTTGTTTGTGATATTTTAACTGTGGATATTTTAAGGACAAAGTCCTATGTCTTTTAGAATTACTTAATCCTTTTCTGTGGGAGAAAAACATCTTTTTGCACAAAGTATAAGAAGCACTATAGCACTTTTTTACTGAAAGACAATAAGGGAACCAAAAAACACTTCAATGGAGAAATCCTGACCCCTTAAATAAAACGCTTTGTCGTGTGATTTTATGCGAGCTACAGCATAGTAGCCTCCAGCATTAGCTGGACTAGCATAGAATTTTGAGAGTGGATTTACTGTGTTGTGTGGGGAAGGCAGTGATCTTGTGGGATTCAGAAAATCTCCATTGTCTTTTAGTTACCCATTCCCTTCTTTCCTTCTTTTAGAATGTATGCTAAAGTGACTTAGTGCAGTGATGCTAGAAATTACTCCTTTTTGAAAATCATAAGGATTAATTAGAAATAAGAAATCACAAACCAGTTTTGAAAATTGTCTCTTTACTTTATTTTGATTCCAACAAAAAAACAAATAAAAAAATATATATTTACAAACTATACGTTGTTCCATCCAAGAGATGTCAAGGGGAGTTAGAAGAGGATACGGCCGCAGAGGATGGCCCCGTACGCAGAGAGCGGGCAATTCCGATCCTCCTCAAACAAACCCAGATCTAATTTTAAAACCAGAGAAGCTTTATTTTAAAATACTACAGGCTGTTCACCATGCAGCAGTAGTAGAACGGTTTCAACAGAGTGGTGAGCTCCCGGTGGGGATGTCCAGACAAGCGGATAAATTAACAACTTTTATCAAACCCTCCTCTCCCAGCGAGGAAACCAGTCAGAAAGTGAAGCTAAACACTGAACAGTGGATGCAGACAAACATGCTAATTCTAAAAAACCATTATGATGAAGTCATAGCGGGTGGAATGGAAAAACTGCCTGCTTTTGACCAAACTGCAATGGAAAAAGCAATTGCTTATGGGAAAATTAGATACAAGCATCGACTGAAGACCACATCAATAACAAACTTCACAGAACTGATAAAAACAACATCACGGACCTCGCTGGGAGAGGAGATGGTGGAGGATTGTCTGGGCCTTGTTGGAGAGGGGGATTGGCCCCTACTCCTTAACAGCTCACGTGTTGGGGCCCCGGGGCCTTTGGCTGAAAGGGGAGGGGGGAGTGGCCGACCCGGGGGCGCGAAAGGGGAGGTGATGGACAGATGGGGATTTTTGAGTCCTCAACATGTGAGGCTCTCCACCAGAGCTGCTGCACCACCAAGAACCCACATGCGCCCTCCGTGTCGGCGACGGTCCCCCCTCCCTGACAGCCGATTGGGTGGTTCCCCGGGGCCCAATAGGAGCCCCTCCTCTAATTTGGAACCGCCACTCCCTAACAACCTGTTTGTTGGGGCCCCGGGGCCTTTGGCTGGGAGGGAGGGGGAGTGGCCGACCCGGGGGCGCGAAAGGGGAGGTGATGGACAGATGGGGATTTTTGAGTCCTCAACATGTGAGGCTCTCCACCAGAGCTGCTGCACCACCAAGAACCCACGTGCGCCCTCCGTGTCGGCGACGGTCCCCCTCCCTAACAGCCTTTTGGGTGGCTCCCTGGGGCCCAACATTAGCTTCTCCTCCAATCTAACACCTGCCCAGTCCCCACGTTCTAACCCTAACCAACTCCATCCTTGGACCCCTGGTTCTGACCGGCCCTCTGGATCTGGCCCAACTCCCAAGCCAAGACGATCTCTGGGCCCAGCCTCTGTTCAGGTGAACTCTGGCCTTGGATCTGTGACGTGCCTTGGCCGACCCCGGGGCCTCCCCCCTCTAAACCTAACATGGGTGGAGAGAATGTTCCGGGGGGACGCCTCAGTCCAGTTCTTCCCATAGTTTCCAGCGGGTCCCGGAGCTCCTCTCCTTACCCTAACCTAGTTGGGGGGGGGTGCCCCGGAGGGACTCGATCAGAACAGGCGGACCAGCAGGATTATAGTGGCAGAGATACATGAGAGCAATTTGGAGGGCGAAGAACAGGGAGAATTGATGGAGAGTCTTTTGGCTGAAGAGGGAGGAGACACTTATTTCAGCAATGTGATAGTTCCAATGTCGGGCAGAATCTTGGACTCCCCTGAGGAGGTTGGGGACCTTGAGGGTGCTGTTGGGCCAGTGACCGGGATGGTGGAAGGGTTGGAGCCCCAGACTGATGTGGATGGCTGTCGTGCCGATTCCCCGCTCCTTGGGGGGAATTTGGGCTTGGATGGGATGTCGGAAAGCCAAAGATGGGGACCGACCCGCCATCTCAGTACCCCCCAGAAGATTAAAAAGTGGGTCTTGAAGGTGGATGAGCCGGTGGTGATATTGGGGGACTCCAACCTCTCCAGGATCCCCAAGCACGGTTACTCATCGGTCCAGATTGACAGCTTTCCCGGGGCCCAGATTCACCACCTCAGGGGAGTCTTAAATAAGCTGAATCCTTGCAGTAAGACCCAACAAGTGATATTGTCAGTGGGATTAAATAATTGTCTGAGACAGAATCTGATGGAGACTATGAAAAAACAGCTGCAACAACTGATGGCAATGGCACGGAAAAGTTTTCCAAATGCCCAAATTATCTATCCTCAGATACACTTCTCCAAACAATTCCCGCGGACAGTGCAATCACTCATTGGGGAAATGAACAGCCACATCAGAAAAACCTACAGAACACTCGATTTGCTGGATGATAGTGTTTTTAAAGTCCACTCACATGACCCGGTTCATTGGACATCAGAAACTGCTAAAAACATTCTAAAAACTTGGATGGAGCAACTAAACTAGCGTCGGGGGCACTGAGATTACTCACTCCCGATGTTTGAAAATACACAATCAAACATTTTAAATTTATCACCTCTTTTTTAACTAATAACTCTGAAAAACACTCTCGGCCAATCAAATACATTTTTTAATAGACATTCAGATATAGGTTTTCCTATTGATCATTAATTGGATCTGAAATCTAAGAATTGGTGTATGTGATCAAGTGCGATGTTTGTCACAAACTATTTGTTGGACAAACCCAAAATGCACTCTTAAAACGCCTTAAACAACACCTGTATTGTATTGGTCGAGAGGATAAAATATCAGAGTTGCACACTGACACTTCAGGAATCAAGATGTTGTTAATTTATTTATATCAGGTTTGGAAATGAGATGGAGTTGGTCAGAGGGACAGAGACTTGTTGCTGAGAGAAGATGGATACAGAGATTAAATGTACCCCATGGATTAAATGAAATTTAGAATATACACCAAAGATACGCTAAAAACGTTATTAAAAACGCGTGTTGAGTGTAATTTGGATTGAATCATGTTTTAAAAGCCTAGGCGGACATTGTCTGGTTAAAAAAAACCTCTTTTTTCAGACAGTGAAAAACAACAAAAGGCAAAACAGATAAAAACCAAAGAACTAAAATAACTGAATCATGGGTTTGATATTTGGAGGACCAGAGGAGGATCCCATTTATATAGGGGTTTTTTTGTTGCATGTTGTATTTTCTTTGCATGTTTTTGTCTTTTTGATTTATATATGTCCTTTGTATATAATTTTGATATGGCACTTATTGTTTTGGCACTTATGATTTGTGGTGGTGATCCAACTCTGGTCCAACAATAACAAAAACACAAAAAAACAAAAACAACAAAAAACAAAACTACTGTCCCTTCTCAAATCAGAATTACAGAGGCTATAAGAAATAATGGAGAGTAAAGAAAACAATAAAGGCCCAGGATACCAGCAATGGTAATCTGGACCAGAAAAACATACACCAATTAGGTGTAATTGAAACACAAAAGGAGAAAGGGACTAAACACTTAAGTGGCTGCGTGCCCGTGCCTTCCTTCAACTAACTAGTTGAACTCTAAAAATCTTTTCTAAAAA